>NC_064625.1:173382385-173701670 GCF_023898315.1 Schistocerca nitens | reverse complement strand
AAATGGGAGAGATAATCATAAAAAAAGACGGACTAACGAATGTAATGATAACGTTCTGCGAGTCAGGGCGTGAGGTGTCAGAAGTTTCAACGTGGTAGGAAAGCTAGAAAAACAGAAAAGTGAAATGCAATGGCTCATTTTAGATACAGTAGGGGACAGGGATTTCTACTCAGGTGAGTATAGCGTAATATCAATAGCAGCAGAAAATGGTATAACGAGAGTAGGATTTATTATGAATCGGAAGAAGGGCAGAGATTGAGTAACTGTGAGCAGTTCAATCACAGGTTAGCTCTCGACACCAAATCAACGCCGACAACTACAGTCAAGGTATACTTGCCAATGTCGCAAGCAGACGACAAAGAGGCAGATTATATTTGGATACTAAATGGGTGGTTCGGTGTGTACTGAATGCGATTGAAGGGGAAGGAATAAAAGAAAGGTTTGTAAAGCAATGTTGACTTGGTAACAGAAATAAGAGAGAAAAAACGCTATTTGGCTTATGCAAAAAATTTCAGCCAATAATAGCGAATAGTCGGTTCAAGAATCACATGAGAAGGAGGTCTACTTGGGAAAGACCAAGAAACATGGAAAGATTGTAGCTCGATTACATCACGGTCAAACAGAGCTTCCGAAATTCGATTATTATGCGTACCTAGGAGAAAGTATAGCTCCAACTAACAGATTAGTAATGACGAAGAGTAGACTGGAGGTCAAGAGAAGAATATGAGTGTAGTAGAAAGTGGGATGCTGAAGTACCGAGCAAGGAAGAGGCGCGTTTGACGTTCGCTAACGATGTGGGTACTGTGGTAACGAATAACACAGTATGCAGTTCAACTGAAGGACAGTAAACATGTCTTAAAAGCAATTACAGACGTTAGTAAGACAAACATAGGCATTAGCAAAGTCATTGCGAGGAATCCTTGGGTAAGAGAAGAACTACTTCAATTAATCGATGAAAGAAGGAAGTACTAAAAAGTTCAGGGAATGATACGATACAGTAATGTAAATCACTTATTCTAGGAATGAAGTAAATGGGAAGTACATTGAAGGCAAGACGAAATTGCTGCAGGAAGTATGTGAAGAAAAAGAAAAAGAAATAATCGTCGGAAGGACCAACTCAGCGTATACAAAAGTAAAAAAAGATTTAATGCAATTAAAAGCAGCGGTGGTAAGATTAAGAGTGCAATGGGAATTCCACTTTCAATACCGAAGAGAGGGAGGATAGGTAGAAAGAGTACATTGGAGTTCCTTATGAGGGAGGGTAATTGTCTGGTGATGTTATAGAAAATGAAATTGGTGTCGATATCAAAGATATAGTGGATCCAGAATTAGAGTTAGAATAGAAAAGAGCTTTGGAAGACTTAGTACCAAATACGGCAGAAGCGACAGAGAACAGTGCATAGGAATTTCTAAAATCATTGGGGATGTGGCAACCAAACGACTATTCATGTTGGTGTGTACAGTCAGTGAGATTGGTGACGTACCGTCAAATTTCCGAAGAAAGATTGTCTGTACAGTTCCGAAGACAGCAAAAACTGATAAGTGCGAGAATTACTCCACAATCAGCGTAACAGCTCGTGCCTACAAGTTGCTAACAAGAACAATATATAGAACAATGGCGAAGAAAATTGAGGAACTGTATCATGACGATCAATTTGGCTTTAGGAAAGGTAAAGGCATCAGAGAGACAGTTCTCCGTTTTGCACTTGGTAATGGAAGCAAGACTGATGAAAAATTAAGACACGTTCATAGGAATTGTTGACCTCGAAAAAGTTTTCGACAGTGTGAAGTGGTACAAGGTCTTCGATAGTCTGAGAAAAGTAGGAGTAAGTATAGGGAAAGAGAGGTAATATACAGTATGTAGAAAACACAAGTGGGCAGAATAAGAGTGTATGAACAAGAAAGAAGTGCTCAGTTAAAAAGAGTGTAAAACAAGGATGCAGTCTTTCGCCTCTAGCGTTCAGTCTACATGTCTAAGAAGCTGTGATGGGAATGAAAGGTGCAAGAGTGAGATTAAAATTCAGGGTGAAAAGATGTCAATGATAAGATTCGCTGATGAGTTTGCTATCCGCAGTGAAGGTGAAGATGAAGGTGAATTATTGGTATTAGTAGAGAATATCGACTGAGAGTAAATGGAGGAAAGAAGAAAGTAATGAAAAGTGACAGAAAAGAAAAGAGCGAAAAACTTAACATAGGTATTGGTGATCATGAAGTACTTCTGCTCTCTTGCAAGCAAAAAAACCCACGACTGACGATTCAAGGACATAAAAAGCAGACATGTACAGGTAAAGAGGGCATTTCTGACCAAAACAAGCCTGCTAGTATCAAACATAGGCTCAGTTTGAGAAATGTCTGTGAATGTAAATTTGGAGTCCAGCGTAACGAGGTAGTGCATCGTGAACTATGGGAAAACTGGTTCAGAAGAGAACTGATGCATTTGAAAGTGATACCAGACAAGAATTTTGAAAACGAGGTGGACTGGTAAGATAGGATGGGGGGGGGGGGGGGGTGTTCTGAGCAGACTGGGAGAAGAAGGGAACATTTGGAAAACACTGACAAAGAGAGGGGTCAGGGTAAAAGAACATGTGGTAAGACGTAAGGGAGTAACTTCCTTTGTACTAGAGGAAGCTGCAGAGGGTAAATACTGTAGGGGAAGACAGAGATTCGAATACATCCAGCAAATAAATGAACATGTAGGGTGCAAGAGCTCCTGTGAGAAAAAGAAGTTATTGGCGCAGGAGGGGAATTGCTGATGGGTCACATCAGAGCAGCCAGAAGAAATAAAAGAAGAAAGAAATTAAAAATCAAGCTACTGTGAAACGTGAATAATGAGATCTAAGAGAAACCTACAGCAACAGATAGCTGGGAACTGAAAATGGGGCAAGACGTTGTGTGGCCAGAGAATGCTCGCCCACACATGCAGAGTATCACTATGAAATGTCTGTGTGATGCTGAGGTGCTCCCATAGCCAGCAAGATCTCCAGATGCGTCTCTCATGGAACTCGGTGTGGGACCAGTTTCAACGTCAACTGCGTCCCAGTGGCAATATCGAGAAAATCAAGGACGAGTGACCACAGTCATCGATCAGGTAGCCTCAACAGCGTACAGAACGGTTCTATAACCCTCTTCCCTCCTGATTGAGTACACGTATCCTGACTAAGGGGATGTAACATCTTACTGCCAAGTTCTTTGCACATTTGACTTCACTTTAATCTTCTCTGATAGTTTGTTAAGGGCAACGGCCTTGTCGCAGTGGATACACCGGTTACAGTGAGATCACCGAACTTAAGCGCTGTCGGGCGTGGTCGGCACTTGGATGGGTGACCATCCAGGCCGCCATGCACTGTTACCAATTTTCGGGGTGCACTCAGCCTCGTGATGCCAATTGAGGAGCTACTCGACCGAATAGTAGCGGATTCGGTCAAGAAGACCATCATAACGACCGGGAGAGCGGTGTGCTGACCCCACGCCCCTCCTATCCGCATCCTCCACCGAGGATTATGTTCGAGTATAATGACTTTCCTCGAGACTAGAAATTTACTCTGTAGGAATCAGCATGGGTTTCGAAAAAGACGGTCGTGTGAAACCCAGCTCGCGCTATTCGTCCACGAGACTCAAAGGGCCACAGACACGGGTTCACAGATAGATGCCGTGTTTCTTGACTTCCGAAAGGCGTTCGATACAGTTCCCCACAGTCTTTTAGTGAACAAAGTAAGAGCATATAGACTATCAGACCAATTGTGTGATTGGATTGAAGAGTTCCTAGATAACAGAACGCAGCATGTCATTCTCAATGGAGAGAAGTCTTCCGAAGTAAGA
This sequence comes from Schistocerca nitens, assembly GCF_023898315.1. Taxonomy (NCBI): domain Eukaryota; kingdom Metazoa; phylum Arthropoda; class Insecta; order Orthoptera; family Acrididae; genus Schistocerca; species Schistocerca nitens. Next base: position 173,697,851 of record NC_064625.1, on the reverse strand, counting down.
GTGATTTCAGGTGTGCCGCAGGGGAGTGTCGTAGGACCGTTGCTATTCACAATATACATCAATGACCACGTGGATGACATCGGACGTTCACTGAGGCTTTTTGCAGATGATGCTGTGGTGTATCGAGAGGTTGTAACAATGGAAAATTGTACTGAAATGCAGGAGGATCTGCAGCGCATTGAATGGCAATTGAATCTCAATGCAGAGAAGTGTAAGGTGTTGCGAATGCATAGAAAGAAAAATCAAAAAATGGTTCAAAGGGCTCTGAGCACTATGGGACTTAACATCTGAGGTCATCAGTCCCCTATAACTTAGAACTACTTAAATCTAACTAACCTAAGGACCCGTGGCCTAGGGAAATTGGACCCGTGGTCTAGGGGCAGCGTCTTTGATTCATAATCAAAATGTCTTCGGTCCCGGGTTCGATCCCCGCCACTGCCTAAATTTTGATAAATAATCAGCATTGGCGGCCGAAGACTTCCGGCATAAGAAGTCAGCCCCATTCTGCCAACGGCCTTGTCAAAGAGGGCGGAGGAGCGGATAGAGGTTCAGGGCACTCTCTTGTCCTAGGGGTGGGAAATTACCCCTAAAGGAAGAATCAGCAATGCTCAACGACATGAGGATACAGAAGGCAATGGAAACCACTGCATTAAAGACACGTAACGTGTATCTGCAGGACATGTGGCCTGTAATTGAAGAAGTGTCATGATGATCTCTCCATTGGCAAAAGATTCCGGAATAGTCCCCCATTCGGATCTCCGGGAGGGGACTGCCAAGGGGGAGGTTACCATGAGAAAAAGATTGAATAATCTACGAAAGGATAACGTTCTACGAGTCGGGGCGTGAAATGTTAGAAGCTTGAACGTGGTAGGGAAACTAGAAAAACTGAAAAGGCCAATGCAAAGGCTCAATCTAGATATAGTAGGGGTCAGTGAAGCGAAGTGGAAGGAAGACAAGGATTTCTGGTCAGATGAGCATCGGGTAATATCAACAGCAGCAGAAAATGGTATAACAGGTGTAGGATTCGTTATGAGTAGGAAGGTAGGGCAGAGGGTGTGTTACTGTGAACAGTTCACTGACGTGGTTGTTCTAATCAGAATCGACAGCAGACCAACACCGACAACGATAGTTCAGGTATACATGCCGACGTCGCAAGCTGAAGATGAACAGATAGAGAAAGTGTATGAGGATATTGAAAAGGTAATGCAGTATGTAAAGGGGGACGAAAGTCTAATAGTCATAGGCGACTGGAATGCAGTTGTAGGGGAAGGAGTAGAAGAAAATGTTACAGGAGAATATGGGCTTGGGACAAGGAATGAAAGAGATGAAAGACGAATTGAGTTCTGTAACAAGTTTCAGCTAGTAATAGCGAATACCCTGTTCAAGAATCACAAGAGGTGGAGGTATACTTGGAAAAGGCCGGGAGATACGGGAAGATTTCAATTAGATTACATCATGGTCAGACAGAGATTCCGAAATCAGATACTAGATTGTAAGGCGTACCCAGGAGCAGATATAGACTCAGATCACAATATAGTAGTGATGAGGAGTAGGCTGAAGTTCAAGACATTAGTCAGGAAGAATCAATACGCAAAGAAGTGGGATACGGAAGTACTAAGGAATGACGAGATACGTTTGAAGTTCTCTAACGCTATAGATACAGCATTAAGGAATAGCGCAGTAGGCAGTACAGTTGAAGAGGAATGGACATCTCTAAAAAGGGCCATCACAGAAGTTGGGAAGGAAAACATAGGTACAAAGAAGGTAGCTGCGAAGAAACCGTGGGTAACAGAAGAAATACTTCAGTTGATTGATGAAAGGAGGAAGTACAAACATGTTCCTGGAAAATCAGGTATACAGAAATACAAGTCGCTGAGGAATGAAATAAATAGGAAGTGCAGGGAAGCTAAGACGAAATGGCTGCAGGAAAAATGTGAAGACATCGAAAAAGATATGATTGTCGGAAGGACAGACTCAGCCTACAGGAAAGTCAAAACAACCTTTGGTGACATTAAAGGCAACGGTGGTAACATTAAGAGTGCAACGGGAATTCCACTGTTACATGCAGAGGAGAGAGCAGATAGGTGGAAAGAATACATTGAAAGCCTCTATGAGGGGGAAGATTTGTCTGATAGAAGAAGAAACAGGAGTCGATTTAGAAGAGATAGGGGATCCCGTATTACAATCAGAATTTAAAAGAGCTTTGGAGGACTTACGGTCAAATAAGGCAGAAGGGACAGATAACATTCCATCAGAATTTCTAAAATCATTAGGGGAAGTGGCAACAAAACGACTATTCACGTTGGTGTGTAGAATATATGAGTCTGGCGATATACCATCTGGCTTTCGGAAAAGCATCATCCACACAATTCCGAAGACGGCAAGAGCTGACAAGTGCAAGAATTATCGCATAATCAGCTTAACAGCTCATGCATCGAAGTTGCTTACAAGAATAATATACAGAAGAATGGAAAAGAAAATTGAGAATGCGCAAGGTGACGATCAGTTTGGCTTTAGGAAAAGTAAATGGACGAGAGAGGCAATTCTGACGTTACGGGTAATAATGGAAGCAAGGCTAAAGAAAAATCAAGACACTTTCATAGGATTTGTCGACCTGGAAAAAGCCTTCGACAATATAAAATGGTGCAAGCTGTTCGAGATTCAGAAAAAAGGAGGGGTAAGCTATAGGGAGAGACGGGTCATATACAATATGTACAACAACCAAGAGGGAATAATAAGAGTGGACGATCAAGAACGAAGTGCTCGTATTAAGAAGAGTGTAAGACAAGGCTGTAGCCTTTCGCCCCTACTCTTCAATCTGTACATCGAGGAAGCAATGACGGAAATAAAAGAAAGGTTCAGGAGTGGAATAAAAATACAAGGTGAAAGGATATCAATGATACGATTCGCTGATGACATTGCTATCCTGAGTGAAAGTGAAGAAGAATTAAATGATCTGGTGAACGGAATGAACAGTCTAATGAGTACACAGTATGGTTTGAGAGTAAATCGGAGAAAGACGAAGGTAATGAGAAGTAGTAGAAATGAGAACAGCGAGAAACTTAACATCAGGATTGATGGTCACGAAGCCAATGAAGTTAAGGAATTCTGCTACCTAGGCATTAAAATAACCAATGACGGACGGAGCAAGGGGGACATCAAAAGCAGACTCGCTATGGCGAAAAAGGCATTTCTGGCCTAGAGAAGTCTACTAATATCAAATACCGGCCTTAATTTGAGGAAGAAATTTCGAGGGAATCGAAGCATTTGAGATGTGGTGCTATAGACGATTGTTGAAAATTAGGTGGACTGATAAGGTAAGGAATGAGGAGGTTCTACGCAGAATCGGAGAGGAAAGGAATATGTGGAAAACACTGATAAGGAGAAGGGACAGGATGATAGGACATCTGCTAAGACATGAGGGAATGACTTCCATGGTACTAGAGGGAGCTGTAGAGGGCAAAAACTGTAGAGGAAGACAGAGATTGGAATACGTCAAGCAAATAATTGAGGACGTAGGTTGCAAGTGCTACTCTGAGATGAAGAGGTTAGCACAGGAAAGGAATCGTGGCGGGCCGCATCAAACCAGTCGGTAGACTGATGACAAAACAAAAAACAAAAAAAAACAAAAATACCTAAGGACATCACACACATCCATGCCCAAGGCAGGATTCGAACTTGCGACTATAGCGGTCGCGCGGTTCCAGTCTGAAACGCCTAGAATTGCTCGGCCACACTGGCCGGCAAAGAAAGATCCCTTATCATTTAGCTACAATATAGCAGGTCAGCAACTGGAAGCAGTTAATTCCATAAATTATCTGGGAGTAGGCATTAGGAGTGATTTAAAATGGAATGATCATATAAAGTTGATCTTCGGTAAAGCAGATGCCAGACTGAGATTCATAGGAAGAATTCTAAGGAAATGCAATCCGAAAACATAGGAAGTATGTTACAGCACACTTTTTCCCCCAGTGCTTGAGTATTGCTCACCAGTGTGGGATCCGTACCAGATAAGGTTGATAGAAGAGAAGATCCAACAGAGAGCAGCGCGCTTCGTTACAGGATCATTTAGAAATCACGAAGGCGTTACGGAGACGATAGATATACTCCAGTGGAAGACACTGCAGGAGAGACGCTCAGTAGCTCGGTATGGGCTTTTGTTGAAGTTTCGAGAACATACGTACACCGAGGAGTCAAGCAGTATATTGTTCCCTCCTACGTATATCTCGCGAAGAGACCATGAGGATAAAATCAGAGAGATTAGAGCCCACACAGAGGCATACCGAACAATACGAGACTTGAATAGTAAGGAGAATCGATAGAGGTACTCAAGGTACCCTCCGCCACACACCGTGGCTTGCGGAGTATGGATGTAGACGTAGAGAGGATGACACGGCGGTCGGATGGTCTCGGTAGGCCACTCGTGGCCTGAAGACGGAGTGAGTGAGTGATAGCCTGTTGAGATTCTTTGGATGCTCCTAGTTCAAAGTCTTCGATCTCGTAAAAGTCGTACGCTCTCGTACCTTTGTACCTGATGATGGGCTAAGAGCCGAAACTTGGTTAGTTAAATAATATCTGTCGCAGAGTGTTAGACAAGTGCTGTGTGTTTTTCGTCCATAGCGAAGCAAGCCGTAGCGACTCCTGGACGCGGGTGTGCCCATCTGCTGCGGCCGGCAGGGTGTTTCAAGGCCAGGAGCGAGCGAGTCCACCTCACAGCCCATGAGCCTGCTGGCCAAACGCCGCGCCGTCCTTGGTCGCACCCACCTCTGGCTACCATATAGTGCCTCGTCACCAGGAGACCGCAAACACCGAAACTGCTGATCCGCACTCTGCGTGTGCTAGCAACGGACATGGACGGCCACATCATTCATATTCCGTATTTCGGAAGCCACTGGTTCGAATGTCCCTTCGGCCATCCAGACGTTCCCCATAATTTCTGTGAATCATGGAAGGTGGATGGGTGGAGACCTAACTGGACTGAGCACACAACTACACTTGACCATTCCAACAGACGTATGATATTGCGGAAACAGAGGAATCCCACGGCAATCATTGTTGGGGATGTTCTTGACGGAGTAGCAGAGAGCGGGGAGCTGTCAGTGGCGTGTAGATTAATATTGCCTCTCGGTAGCTGCGCAACTGGTCCCTTAGCTCAAAATGTTAGTGATAGAATTGTATCTCTTAATACATAAATAAACAACTCCATTAGTTCTTTTCAAAAATGGTTCAAATGGCTCTGAGCACTATGGGACTTATCTTCAGAGGTCGCCGGCCAGTGTGGCTGAGCTGTTCTAGGCGCTGCAGTCTGGAACCGCGCGACCGTTACGGTCGCAGCTTCGAATCCTGCCTCGGGCATGGATGTGCGTGATGTCCTTAGGTTAGTTAGGTTTAAGTAGTTTTGTGCTAGGGGACTGATGACCTCAGATGTTAAGTCCCAAAGTGCTCAGAGCCTTCTGTGGTCATCAGTCCCCTAGAACTTAGAACTACTTAAACCTAACTAACCTAAGGACATCACGCACATCCATGCCCGAGGCAGGATTCGAACCTGCGACCGTAGCGGTCGCGCGGTTCCGGACTGCAGCGCCTAGAACCGCTCGGCCACAATAGTTCTTTTCAAATGTACTCACGACATCACTTCACATATTCATTTACTGAATTTGATTCCTATCGCTAAGGACCAGTTCTCATTACAGATCAAAAATGTTCATGGAGGTCTCGTTGTACACACATCTGGCTGATAACTTTAAATTACATTCCGCCAAAAGGATGAGAAACTAGAATTAACTAGCACACAATTTTTCCTATAGCAGATCAACAAATTGTCTACAAGGCGCACGGAATGTTGAAATATAGTTAACGTACAACGGAATGTTTACGAATGTTACGTATTAAGTCTCTCACGGATTGTAATAGTCACTGCTCATATCCTCGAGTAATCCCGAGACTATTTCAAACAACACTAGAGCACACAGTGTAGAAAATAATGAAATCCCAGAGGAAATTGCATCTGGTCAGGACTTAACTCAAACAAAAACAAAAAACGTAATGACGGAATTGCTCACGTTTTGTTCTCGTATAGACGCGTGCCAGGATATTGTGTAATTTTGGTTATTTCATTATTACTTTTAATTTCCCTATGTCAAATTATTCCTTTTTAAATTGATGTAATAATTACTGTCAGACTTTGTTTATCAAATGACCAATATGACCAGTAGCTATTAAAATATACAGAATCAAGTTATGCTTACACTATCGGAATTTTTACCTTTTAGGTATGGCATCCATATTGATTATTAAAATTTCAATACTAAAAATTATGAAATTCTTAATTATGGCAATTAAATATTTGTTATTGATATCGTTGAATTCAGAAAATGTAGCATTAATAGTACTCTAACATATTGCAGAAATTTATATTGGTCTAGTCACAATATGAGCTAAAAGTTTGGGCTGGTCGAAATCTTTAATTAATTATATCTCCTGAATTAATTACGTTTGAGCTGAAATAAACATGTCTTTCAAACGAGCAGAAATTGGCCTACAGTTTAGAGATAGTTTCGTTTACTGAATCTGGGTTGTTCTGAAAATCAGCATTATGCAATGACAGTTGGTTTATTTAGACATGTTTCGACACCAATCTTCTCTGGGTCAAATTTTTATTTCTGTTAAGTACAATATCACATATATAATAATTTAACTGATGTAGCGCTGTAGGCCTAAGAATTACAATACGCGTAATTTGCTTTCTTTTGTTTAGACACTCGGCTTAAAATTACATCGCTAACTGAACTGTATTATTATACACCGGTTTTAGTGTTCGGTATTTTTTTCTCTTTTTTGACAGTATGTCATCTGCAAACTAGCCATGAAGAAAATTATTGCTTACTTGTGAAGAACTGTTTCGAGGGTAGTGGTTATGTACGTTTCTGCACTTACATTTTTCGTCCTCTTTCGTGTCTCTGGTTGGTTTCTCGATCAACTGCTATTTAGTGCTTTGTTTTCACTCAGCTTTTCACAAATTTCCACTCACTACTTTACTTTAGATGCATTTTCACAAAATGTGGCGAAATGTGATCAGAGCAGACACTTCTGCCAACATACTCAGTGAAAGGTGTTATGTTATTGTCACTGTTCATTTGTTCATCGTTGGTCTTGTGTTTGTTATGGCGCTAATTTTGAATGTTTCGTCAGAACTGGTGTCGTGTAGCTGCTGGGAGAGAGCAGAAAATATACACTCCTGGAAATTGAAATAAGAACACCGTGAATTCATTGTCCCAGGAAGGGGAAACTTTATTGACACATTCCTGGGGTCAGATACATCACATGATCACACTGACAGAACCACAGGCACATAGACACAGGCAACAGAGCATGCACAATGTCGGCACTAGTACAGTGTATATCCACCTTTCGCAGCAATGCAGGCTGCTATTCTCCCATGGAGACGATCGTAGAGATGCTGGATGTAGTCCTGTGGAACGGCTTGCCATGCCATTTCCACCTGGCGCCTCAGTTGGACCAGCGTTTGTGCTGGACGTGCAGACCGCGTGAGACGACGCTTCATCCAGTCCCAAACATGCTCAATGGGGGACAGATCCGGAGATCTTGCTGGCCAGGGTAGTTGACTTACACCTTCTAGAGCACGTTGGGTGGCACGGGATACATGCGGACGTGCATTGTCCTGTTGGAACAGCAAGTTCCCTTGCCGGTCTAGGAATGGTAGAACGATGGGTTCGATGACGGTTTGGATGTACCGTGCACTATTCAGTGTCCCCTCGACGATCACCAGTGGTGTACGGCCAGTGTAGGAGATCGCTCCCCACACCATGATGCCGGGTGTTGGCCCTGTGTGCCTCGGTCGTATGCAGTCCTGATTGTGGCGCTCACCTGCACGGCGCCAAACACGCATACGACCATCATTGGCACCAAGGCAGAAGCGACTCTCATCGCTGAAGACGACACGTCTCCATTCGTCCCTCCATTCACGCCTGTCGCGACACCACTGGAGGCGGGCTGCACGATGTTGGGGCGTGAGCGGAAGATGGCCTAACGGTGTGCGGGACCGTAGCCCAGCTTCATGGAGACGGTTGCGAATGGTTCTCGCCGATACCCCAGGAGCAACAGTGTCCCTAATTTGCTGGGAAGTGGCGGTGTGGACCCCTATGGCACTGCGTAGGATCCTACGGTCTTGGCGTGCATCCGTGCGTCGCTGCGGTCCGGTCCCAGGTCGACGGGCACGTGCACCTTCCGCCGACCACTGGCGACAACATCGATGTACTGTGGAGACCTCACGCCCCACGTGTTGAGCAATTCGGCGGTACGTCCACCCGGCCTCCCGCATGTCCACTATACGCCCTCGCTCAAAGTCCGTCAACAGCACATACGGTTCACGTCCACGCTGTCGCGGCATGCTACCAGTGTTAAAGACTGCGATGGAACTCCGTATGCCACGGCAAAATGGCTGACACTGACGGCGGCGGTGCACAAATGCTGCGCAGCTAGCGCCATTCGACGGCCAACACCGCGGTTCCTGGTGTGTCCGCTGTGCCGTGCGTGTGATCATTGCTTCTACAGCCCTCTCGCAGTGTCCGGAGCAAGTATGGTGGGTCTGACACACCGGTGTCAATGTGTTCTGTTTTTCATTTCCAGGAGTATATATATATATATATATATATATATATATATATATATATATGTGTGTGTGTGTGTGTGTGTGTGTGTGTGTGTGTGTGTGTGTGTGGAAAGAGGGGGCTAGGCAACCAAGAAAAGAGTTCCACCACCATTTCTTATTTTTTATGGTCTGTTTGTTATGTTTTTTGTGGGGAGACGCCTTTGTATAGTTTATAGTTCATAAAAATAAACCAATTGTGTTTGCATAAGGCTGATTTCAAAACGACCCAGTTTTTAAATCGAAAATACGGAAGTTCAAAAAGAGGAGCTTCAAACCTCAATAAAATGAGTTTTTTTCTGAATCTATTAGCTCATCAGATTTTCATGGGTGCCTTCTAGATCGAAACCTTTCAAAAACAATATGATGATCACCATGTGCAGTGGAGAACGAACTTGTTGTGATCGTTGGTTTGATGCAGCTCTCCATTCTACTCTATCCTGTGCAAGCTTCTTCATCTCCCAGTACCTACTACATCCGTCTGAATCTGTTTAGTGTATTCATCTCTTGGTCTCCCTCTACGATTTGTACCCTCCACGCTGCCCTCCAATACAAAACTGGTGATACCTTGATGCCTCAGAACATGGCCTACCAACCGATCCCTTCTTCTAGTTCTTCATCTACATCTACATTTATACTCCGCAAGCCACCCAACGGTGTGTGGCGGAGGGCACTTTACGTGCCACTGTCATTACCTCCCTTTCCTGTTCCAGTCGCGTATGGTTCGCGGGAAGAACGACTGTCTGAAAGCCTCCGTGCGCGCTCGAATCTCTCTAATTTTACATTCGTGATCTCCTCGGGAGGTATAAGTAGGGGGAAGCAATATATTCGATACATCCACAAACGCACCCTCTCGAAACCTGGACAGCAAGCTACACCGCGATGCAGAGCGCCTCTCTTGCAGAGTCTGCCACTTGGGTTTGCTAAACATCTCCGTAACGCTATCACGCTTGCCAAATAACCCTGTGACGAAACGCGCCGCTCTTCTTTGGATCTTCTCTATCTCCTCCGTCAACCCGACCTGGTACGCATCCCACACTGATGAGCAATACTCAAGTATAAGTCGAACGAGTGTTTTGTAAGCCACCTCCTTTGTTGATGCACTACATTTTCTAAGGACTCTCCCAATGAATCTCAACCTGGTACCCACCTTACCAACAATTAATTTTATATGATCATTCCACTTCAAATCGTTCCGTACGCATACTCCCAGATATTTTACAGAAGTAACTGCTACCAGTGTTTGTTCCGCTATCATATAATCATACAATAAAGGATCCTCCTTTCTATGTATTCGCAATACATTACATTTGTCTATGTTAAGCGACAGTTGCCACTCCCTGCACCAAGTGCCTATCCGCTGCAGATCTTCCTGCATTTCGCTACAATTTTCTAATGCTGCAACTTCTGTATACTACAGCATCATCAGCGAAAAGCCGCATGGAACTTCCGACACTACTAGGTCATTTATATATATTGTGGAAAGCAATGGTCCCATAACACTCCCCTGTGGCACGCCAGAGGCTACTTTAACATCTGTAGATGTCTCTCCATTGAGAACAACATGCTGTGTTCTGTTTGCTAAAAACTCTTCAATCCAGCCACACAGCTGGTCTGATATTCCGTAGGCTCTTACTTTGTTTATCAGGCGACAGTGCGAAACTGTAACGAACGCCTTCCGGAAGTCAAGAAAAATAGCATCTACCTGGGAGCCCGTATCTAATATTTTCTGGGTCTCATGAACAAATAAAGTGAGTTGGGTCTCACACGATCGCTGTTTCCGGAATCCATGTTGACTCCTACAGAGTAGATTCTGGGTTTCCAAAAACTACATGATACGCGACCAAAAAACATGTTCTAAAATTCTACAACAGATCGACGTCAGAGATATAGGTCTATAGTTTTGCGCATCTGTTCGACGACCCTTCTTGAAGACTGGGACTACCTGTGCTCTTTTCCAATCATTTGGAACCTTCCGTTCCTCTAGAGACTTGTGGTACACGGCTGTTAGAAGGGTGGCAAGTTCTTTCGCGTACTCTGTGTAGAATCGAATTGGTATCCCGTCAGGTCCAGTGGACTTTGTTGAGTGATTCCAGTTGCTTTTCTATTCGTTGCACACTTATTTCGATGTCAGCCATTTTTTCGTTTGTGCGAGGATTTAGAGAAGGAACTGCAGTGCGGTCTTCCTCTGTGAAACAGCTTTGGAAAAATGTGTTTAGTATTTCAGCTTTACGCGTGTCATCCTCTGTTTCAATGCCATCATCATCCCGGAGTGTCTGGATATGATGTTTATGATGTTTCGAGCCACTTACTGATTTAACGTAAGACCAGAACTTCCTAGGATTTTCTGTCAAGTCGGTACATAGAATTTTACTTTCGAATTCACTGAACGCTTCACGCGTAGCCCTCCTTACGCTAATTTTGACATCGTTTAGCTTCTGTTGTGTCTGAGACGTTTTGCCTGCGTTTAAACTTGGAGTGAAGCTCTCTTTGCTTTCGCAGTAGTTTCCTAACTTTGTTGTTGAACCACGGTGGGTTTTTCCCGTCCCTCACAGTGTTACTCGGCACGTATCTGTCTAAAACGCATTTTACGATTGTCTTGAACTTTTTCCATAAACACTCAACATTGTCAGTGTCGGAACAGAAATTTTCGTTTTGATCTGTTAGGTAGTCTGAAATCTGCCTTCTATTACTCTTGCTAAACAGATAAACCTTCCTCCCTTTTTTTATATTCCTATTAACTTCCATATTCAGGGATGCTGCAACGGCCTTATGATCACTGATTCCCTGTTCTGCACATACAGAGTCGAAAAGTTCGGGTCTGTTTGTTATCAGTAGGTCCAAGATGTTATCTCCACGAGTCGGTTCTCTGTTTAATTGCTCGAGGTAATTTTCGGATAGTGCACTCAGTATAATGTCACTCGATGCTCTGTCCCTACCACCCGTCCTAAACATCTGAGTGTCCCTGTCTATATCTCGTAAATTGAAATCTCCACCTAAGACTATAACGTGCTGAGAAAATTTATGTGAAATGTATTCCAAATTTTCTCTCAGTTGTTCTCCCACTAATGCTGCTGAGTCGGGAGGTCGGTAAAAGGAGCCAATTATTAACCTAGCTCGGTTGTTGAGTGTAACCTCCACCCATAATAATTCACAGGAACTATCCACTTGTACTTCACTACAGGATAAACTACTACTAACAGCGACGAACACCCCACCACCGGTTGCATGCAATCTATCCTTTCTAAACACCGCCTGTACCTTTGTAAAAATTTCGGCAGAATTTATCTCTGGCTTCAGCCAGCTTTCTGTACCTATAACGATTTCAGCTTCGGTGCTTTCTATCAGCGCTTGAAGTTCCGGTACTTTACCAACGCAGCTTCGACAGTTTACAATTACAATACCGATTGCTGCTTGGTCCCCGCATGTCCTGACTTTGCCCCGCACCCGTTGAGGCTGTTGCCCATTCTGTACTTTCCCGAGGCCATCTAACCTAAAAAACCGCTCAGCCCACGCCACACAACCCCTGCTACCCGTGTAGCCGCTTGTTGCGTGTAGTGGACTCCTGACCTATCCAGCGGAACCCGAAACCCCACCACCCCACGGCGCAAGTCGAGGAATCTGGAGCCCACATGGTCGCAGAACCGTCTCAGCCTCTGATTCAGACCCTCCACTCGGCTCTGTACCAAAGGTCCGCAGTCAGTCCTGTCGACGATGCTGCAGATGGTGAGCTCTGCTTTCATCCCGCTAGCGAGACTGGCAGTCTTCACCAAATCAGATAGCAGCCGGAAGCCAGAGAGGATTTCCTCCGATCCATAGCGACACACATCATTGGTGCCGACATGAGCGACCACCTGCAGATGGGTGCACCCTGTACCCTTCATGGCATCCGGAAGGACCCTTCCCACATCTGGAATGACTCCCCCCGGTATGCACATTGGTTTTTTCCCCCTCTCTTGCTGCCATTTCCCTAAGGGGTCCCATTACGCGCCTGACGTTGGAGCTCCCAACTACCAGTAAGCCCACCCTCTGCGACCGCCCGGATCTTGCAGACTGAGGGGCAACCCCTGGAACAGGACAAGCAGCCACGTCAGGCCGAAGATCAGTATCAGCCTGAGACAGAGCCTGAAACCGGTTCATCAGACAAACTGGAGAAGCCTTCCGTTCAGCCCTCCGGAATGTCTTTCGCCCCCTGCCACACCTCGAGACGACCTCCCACTCTACCACAGGTGAGGGATCAGCCTCAATGCGGGCAGTATCCCGGGCAACCACAGTCGTAGTCCGATCGGGAGATGCGTGGGACGAGCTGGCCGTCCCCGACATACCCCCATCCGGACCACCACAGTGATGCCCATTGGCAACAGCCTCAAGCTGTGTGACCGAAGCCAACACTACCTGAAGCTGGGAGCGAAGTTGTGCCACAAACTTCTCTTCTCCCCAATCCTATTCAATACCTCCTCATTAGTTACATGATCTACCCGAGTATTAAAGCCAGTTAAAAATGGGTTAAGAAACGCTACGGAACAAGAACGTCTAAACGACATCAACTTAATCAACATAGAATGCGTTTTTCTTAGAGACAATGACTTTACTTGTATTGTCTCTAAATCTTCACAACTTAAATCGAGAAAAGTTTTATTGTAAGGTGCTGTTAAAGCTTATATCATAAGCTCTGAGGTCTAGCAAACCGAGGGCCTCTTCTTGGCATTCCCTACGAGCACCGCGCTGGCTTAATCCGCCGCTGCTCGTCGTCTTGTCAGGCGAGTCCTGCCTGGCTCTGCTTAGAACACCACGCTGGATGTCTGCTTGTGTAGTGGCTTCGAGCACAATGAACGTTGCTAGACTGAATTCATCGTAGTCGTAAGCACTCATCACCTGGAGTGACGGTATGGGGTGCTATGGGGTTAAAATGCGATCATCTGTGGCTTGCAGGGGTGGCCAGTAGGCCACAACTAAGGGCGCAGACACAGAAGGGACGAAAAAACCGACAATAAAATAAAATGAAATAAAATAAAACAAGAAACAAAGTCGATATCGTAACTAACTTCTGGACACCAGAAGGACACTTTCCCTCCGTCCCGTGACTGTACACGCACGATGTTTCCACACACTGTCATTTCTGCTGTGTCATTTCATCCCGGCAGCAGCAGAAAGTAACGGCTACTACAGAACAGACGTCTGCCGCTCACATCGTTTATGTGCCGATCAGAGATGTCAGCTAACCAGAATTAAATACATTAAAGGTGTCGGGGAAAAAAAAATCAAGAAAAAAACTGGTATTAAACAAGATGTATTATTAGGTGGTTTTATTTTTGCGGTAATTATACTGTGTAACAGCGTGAATTTATATTTATCTTTTCTAAATTTGGAATCTGCTGGACATAACAGTTACAGTAACACAAATAATTAACAGTGAATGTATAACTCTGATAATAAAACATAGCAGGCCCGAATTTTTAAAACTTAAGAACTGATGATACACAACTTTGCATGTTAATTTTACATTAGTTTGCATGCATGAAACCTAAATTTAGTACTGGCTCGTCCAACTCCACTGATAAGTGTATTGAGCATAAGACTGAATTTTTTTCGATTTTGTTAACACTGGAATGTGGAATAATGTAGTCCTTACTACACTTACTGTCACAGCGAAGTCCTGCTCATATTTTGGTGATAGTATTCAACTTCCCAAAAAGTATATTGCGGTGTTTCTTTTTACACACATTCAGTTGTATAAACACTGTTTCAATTTCGCTGGTAGTCCATGTACGAACGAGTGTAATGTAAATAAGACAATATAGTAAACAGGTTATCTCGAGCCGCACCCTGCACTTGTATACCTCATTCCAGAATACAATATTGTGGGACATATTGTTCTAATTAGTTAACGACATTTTATCCCATATCATTTTGATGGAATTCCTTTTTAATTTGAAATCAAGTTCTTGAACAACAACTTACTGATATTTTCACTTATCAAGATTTTATTTAAATCAACTTTGGGAGATAACTGTTGCACTGGATTTTGCGTTATATCTTAAATGTGAGTACAACGATTCATTTCAATGGCTTTAACAGCTGTCGAGAAAAGGTACAAGCAGCCTACTCAAAAATGTAAAGTTTCCAGAAAGCGCCAAACAAACAAAAATTTATAGTTGTGCCTTGTGCATCTCATTTGGGAAATAATTTCTGGATGCACTTGCACTTTGAATGCAAATACAAGAATTTAAAATTTCACTTCTGCGATGAGCATATAAAATACCAGCCCATTTTTAAAAACCTCAATATTTTGACGCAAAATTGTATGTAAATAGACATATTCACGTTTGTCTATTTCTCACAACTTTCTTTTCCTCGCAACAAAAACATAGGGGCAATTTTCAGCGTTACTATGTTATAAATAGCGTACATTGCCTGAGGATGCGCCGATAAATGGTGCTAAACCGGTCGCAAATTAAATAAAAATCATTCATACAGCTATGCGGAATTTTCTTTGAAAAAATAAGTAATGTTTCTGGTAGCTACTTACAACTTCATACTATCTGCACTGTAATATTAAGTTATTTCTTACGCGTAGCAAACTAAAAATTATTTGGATTACCAACCTGTTTTTAACGCTCTGTTTCAATCCCCGGTTGCAAAGTTATAAAACAGCAAAAAACATCGCTGTTTGGACTTCCATGTCAAGTTGTTATTCTGTGATGTCAACTGTCGTCTGGCGGACTGAACTTGAAGCGGAATATAAACTAGTTGTGCCTTGTGCATCTCAACAATGGAGTTCTCCGCTACTTCGCTTCGATATTGTAGGATTTAAAAACGCCAGCGATCTGGTGCTGAAGATAATACGCTGTTTCACGGAAGGCTCCCTATTTTCATTTCTTCCGTTTACGTTGCAGCGAGACGCGATGGTGGAAGAACCAAGCAGAAAATGTGGCAGGGTGGGTGTGTAGCTTCCTTGCACCTCCACCCAGTACTTCTGCTGTCCCTGAGTTTTGATTAATATGATTTCCTGGGCAAATTCAATAAATAGTGCGAAAATAAGTCTTCTGCAGCTGAATGATACTAATACGGCAGCTGTTAGTCGTTGTGCCTACACACAGCTATACATTGTTTATCAGAGTTCAAGGAAGTGAAAGCAGAATGTAGCAATCTTGCGACAGAACAGGAGACAGCATCCAAACTTTATTTCTATCACACAGTAAACAATTCTAACACGATTCCTCGACAGGGACATTTTCTCAGTTAACTATGGCCTTTACGTAATTCTAAAATTGTCCTTGTATCAGAATCAGCAACCCAATATGTTTGTAATTTATTAATTAATATTTCCACCAGAATTGTAAATAATATTATATTGGTGAGTAGTTTCGACCATTTTCGTTCATTCTCGAACCATTTCCTACTTTAGAAGGTGCAATGTCATTAACAAAACTACGAAAACATCATTTTCAAACATTTTGCGTGCACAGGTAGCAGCGGTGCAATAAATCTTTTATCTCATACCTGCATTTGTAATATTTCAGTGTCAAATTAATTTGCTTTACGTCAGATCAGTATATACAAACGTTACTTGACTGTATTACGACTGTTTGATACATTCAAAATCCGATAGGCCTCTTTAGTTGTTCTTACGTTAAGTTGAAAGGCGCCTACCGTTGTTACGTATGTGTCCACATGCTCTGTCTCTCAGAGATCACATAATGTTACAACTAAATACAGGGATGCGGTATTGATGAAGCTTTCAGGCTTTATCACCCTGATACGTCCTCATTAGAGCCCGTATATCAAATTATGGGAAGGTTGCTATCGATGGGATGGCTCGATTTCAGTGGAGTTTGACAATAGGGGCATACTGGCGATAATTAAATGTGATTTGTTCCACGAAGACACAGAGCAACGGTGAAAAAGGTAGGATCTGCACTATGTTCTTTATATTAATGACTGAAACGCTGTACTGACATGGGAATAGTGATTAAATTTCTGCAGCCCTCGTTGGACAGTACGAGTAATTCACGCCATTTTATCGTATTCACAATATAAAGTTACACTCTATGAACGGATACTAGGTATTGTTAAGTGGTGCAGTGCGATTTGCTCTGAATGAGTCACTTTGAATTTTGTCGAGTCTTAGGCCTAAATAGACCACTATGAACAAAATTTAAGTAATGGTTTTCATTACGTGTTTTAATAGTGTATTATGTGTTTTTGTAATCAGTCGAATGTGGTTTTACGAACAATGTAAGACAATATTTCTACTTTCAGACACCTTGGTGTCGACCACAAGTTATTCAGTTTCTGATACCAAAAAAACACCTAAAATAAAAAATACGAAATTTATTGACTCTTATTTAGGTGTATTATTATTATTATTATTTCTGTAGTACATTCATAAAAACTACCTGGCCCAAGGAAGAAGACCAGCTGCCTTGATTGGCCCATGACACGTGTTTTTATTTTTCAGTTATTTTTCATTAACTGTGAATCTTTATAACTTCTGTCTTTACTGTAGTGAAATGCAAGAGATATGGTTGAACAGAAACTGGAAACAGAATATTTACTGTTATATGTAGAGATTTTATTACACATTTTCTTTCGGTGCCCCATTGATAACGAACTTCCCCTAAGTAATATATACATAAATATTGAATTACATAATGAAGCAATTATGTGTAAAATCCAATATTTTATTTTTTTTGCTAGAAAATATAAGTTCAGAGGTAGGCTAATGAAATATCTGGGTGAATTCTTAATCAGTTAAACTTCTGCTACAAAGTACTGAAACACAAGTGGATGGTATTCAACCATTTAACGCACACTGGCAGGGAATGGACGGTTAATTACAAAATACTTCTCCAAAAGTTCTGTTGCTGTGCTCATTCTCCTGTCTGAGAATATGTTTTATAAATAGAGAAAGATCGCTCAACTTCTCAAGAAGTTAACGGTGCATATCTATACAGAGGGACTGTGCTAGGAATAACGTTCTCTACAGGTTTTACAATTTCAGCACTAAGTAAGCAACACAAAATAATAAGATTTAAGTCTCTACGGTTCTTATTCAGCACAGACTACAGCTTACGGGAAATTACGCCTCTTCACACTTCACCTTCCGCACTTCCTACAGCCTTTGGAGAGGTAAATTTAAAGTCTCCAGTTCATTGACACTTTAGGGAAACCAACTGAAGTGACCTGTGGTGTATGAAACTGAGCACTTTAGAACTGCAGAATGCTGGCAAGAAGTCGCTCACAGACACTGCTGGATCAGAAGAAAAGTTGTGACTTCACAACTGCAAAGTGCTTCCTGTGGAAAACCACAGCTTCGGTGCATGTTACCTATCTTGTTGTCACTAGCTGCTGAGGCAGAGTTACACCCGGTAGCTGCCGGTTGTAGCGTTGCTGATGTCAGTGAACTTCTTCTGGAAATTGATCCCTGTCTCTGCCACTCGTTACAATGCAAGAGCCGTATATATAACATGCACTAAGTGTATTTAAAGTACATTGAGCGATTTCCCCGCTGTCAACATGTAGGCACTCTGGAACCGAGCGAAGCGGGTTTCGAATCCGCGCCAGACGGCATGGACCCCGATTGCCACTAGAGGTCCCAGCAGCCAATAGCGACGTACCCTATCATGTATTTAAGCGCCTGCCTCTCGCTCAGTGGGGTCCTCTATGACCTCATTCCTTTCCCCCATCTGCTCCTAATCCACATCCTCTACACCCCCCGCTGCCTCGATCCCCCTCACCCCCTGGTTGCTCCTCTCCTCTCCCATCCCCGCCCCCTGCCACGCCTTCACTGCTGTGTCCCCCCCCCCCACCCTCCATCTCTACACCCTTCATCTCCTTTCCCAAGGTGGCTTCCGTAAACTCCCCCTCCCAGATGATGCCCTCTCTCCCTCCATTTATACCTCCTATCAACTCTGATCCTCACTCCCCCTCCTTTCCTCCATCGTTTCCCTGGGCTCCCTCTTCCCCCCTTCCGTCCTGTTTTCTCCCCACGTAACCTCTCCCTACCTCCCTTTTCGACCCCCCCCCCCCCGAGTCCTTTTGTATTCCCCTCCTCTGCCTTCCCCATTCCCTGTCGCGTCTGCCCAGCACCCCCCCCCCCCCCCGCTCTTATGGATCCTCATCCTTCATCGGCTCCTTTCCCCCCTCCCGCCCTTCGTTTTTCCTCTCCTTCCCCCCCATTTTATTTTTCCCATCATCTGTCCAGTTTCCCACCACTTGTTCTCGGCTGTGGTATGTCGTATTTGCCAACTTTTTAGTGCAGTGTTCAAGTGAATGTTCAGTGTTGTTCGTCTTTCCAAAGTGTTGCGAACAGAAACCATGCTGTCGCTGGGTGTGAATTTTATATCTTTTGCGAACAGAAACCAGACTGTCGCCGTGTTTTTTAATTGTCTGTCTATTATTCTACCTGTCTGCTTCATATGTATTTTATTAGCGTCATCATCCCTTTGTTCTACGTTTTATGTTCCACGATTTTTTCGCCATGTTACCATTTAAGTCTCCGATTTTATCGCCTGTTTTTATTATTTATTATCTTCATCTTTTTAAAACAAAGCCTGTAGCCTGAAGAGCGACATACCATGCTAGCTGCTGCCAGCCCGCCCCCTTCGGGGGGAATCGAAACTCAATAATAATAATAATAATAATGAAGCTCAGTGATGCAGTCGGATATTTGCGTGAGTCTGTCGACATCTCGCCTGCAGACCTACAGGTAGTGTGTTTACTTTACTTTGTTTGTTGCGCGTTGTTGTTCGTAAGGTGTTGCTCGGTCGTCCGTCGCTGTCCGTGTCCGTCCTTTCCCGTTCGTTAGTTTGTTCGCGGGCCTCTTCCGTTTGGTCCCACCGCGCTTCGTTCTCGGCAACCTGGTCGTGGTTGCAACAGCGACCTGCAACTATCATAATCGATAGGACTGTGTGGTTTTTTACGCTCTCTGAATACCGTTAACGAATGTAGCAATTTTCAACGGAGAAATAACACAGCTAGTCGAATGTAAATAATTTTTTAATACATTGACTTAGGTTTCGACAGATCTAACGATGTTTTCATCAGAATAAAATTTTAATAACCGTTAACTTACATTGTGAGAAGGCAGTAGTCAAAGTTTTGAGGAGACACGCTGTAGTCAAAAATTAGAAATTAAAAATATTCCCTCCTTTGGTAAGTACACGTTGCAAGGAGCATCATTTCTCTGGATCGCTCTTAATTTACATGAATCTTATATACGGTTGCTGAAAGACAGTGACGTTCAAAAGTCTAACCTAGCAATTGTTGCACTATTCGTTGCCTCCAATGGTTTCAGATAAATTAAGTGTGAGATGCATCGTCTGAGTATAACTTGTCTACAGTTAGATTAGCGATGAGACTGTCTACAGTATCCGTTGTCCCATCATTAGAATTCCATATAGGTGATTTGCCAATGTTAGCCCTAATTTTTTTCTAATATGTCGTCAAAATAGCAAGAGTCTAGGTATTTCTTCCTAACACTGGACTCGTCTGAACGTTTTGGTAGCATTATTTCTGCAACCAAGGTTTTAATTCAGGTACCTGAATTCCGTTTCTGGGTATATTCCTTGCAACCAATGCAAAACACAGTTCCTTGTAAAATTCACTACCAGATGATGTAGGGTATCCCTGGAACTGTATAAATACAATCTGCATTTTTAAGAAATCCGTTGCTTGTTCCATGTGTAGATTGCTTCGTAAATGTTGTTGAATTTGATATTTCATCATACATCCTATACGTTTATCACAAGTTTGGCGGAGGAATATTTTGCCACACTGTCAACAGAAATCCAAGTTTTCAGCTTTGATGACAACGAAGACGTAACTGGTGCCGTGATGAACTTCAACGTAGCTGACCGTTCCACACTGTGAAGCGTCTGAGAACAAGACAGGAAGGTATTTAAAATGACCGTTGTTGTCCGCATCGAAATTGTGCAGTTAACTTTGAATATAACGGGATTGGCGAGAGTATGAAAGACACAATAATAAAAAGTTTTTCCTTACTTTCCAGGTTATGAAAATGTATGGGTATTACGAAAATGTACGACTGTTCCACAATAATGAATAACAATGAGCGTATGGCATTGGTGGCCGGGAAACCCCTCGCGGGGCGGTTCGGCCGCCGCTCCACAAGTTCTTTAACACCACTACGGCGACTTGCGAGTGAATGCGGATGACACCCAGTCGTCTCGAGGCAGAGAAAATCCCTGACCCCGCCGGGATTCGTACCCGGGACCCCGTGCGCGGGAAGCGAGAACGCTACCGAAAGACCACGAGCTACGGACGCTGTTCCACAATAATATTAAAATATGTAAAATTCTGTAGTATAGTGCGAAATATCAAAAATGTAAAAATATTTAATTTAAACCTTTCAAATAAAGGTTCTTTCAGTGTAGTTCGTATACATTTCAGTTTTTCTTATAACTGCATATAACGGAGCGGAACAAGTAATTGCGAAAACTCCGGCCTCTAGTCATCAGCCAATTGCTTAAAGGGGGTAGGACGTCAAACGGGCCGACTTGGAGCAGGAGAGTAACCACAGGACATCTTAATTTCTACTGTCTACACTTTTACAAATAAATTCATAAAACTTTGTCACCATGACCAGGAAGGATTCAGGATTCACACTCATCGCAGTGGAAGTTCAAATTCTTAGCAAAATACCTTTTTTTTCACATGTGAAATTTCATCATTTTTTCACTTATTACCGGCTGCATTTTTTGCTATACGTACACTTTTCTTCATAAGTAAGAGAGACTGTTCGATGAATTTTGCACAGCATACAAACCATACTTACAGGTGTCTGAAACTCTAGAATTTTCCAAATCTATTAAAAAACTGTGGAAAAATTGAGATAATTAACTATAAAACTTAAGTTTTTTCTAAACATGAAGTTTAAAATGTAACAGCTCAGTCATTTTTTCCATAAATTAAATTACTTCTAGAGTTTCGTACACCTGTAACTATGGTTGGTATGCTGTGCAAAAGTCATCGAAGAATGTCTATTACTTAGGAAGAAAAGTGTACCTATACCAGCAAGTGCAGCCACTAGTAAGTGAAAAAATGATAAAATTTCACATGTAAAAAATATGTTTTGTTACTTTTTGAGCTTCCACTGCTATGAGTATGAACCCTGAATCCTTCCTGGTCATGCTGTTAAAGTTTTATGAATTTATTTATAAAAGTATAGACACTGGAAATTAAAATGTCCTGTGGTACCTCTCCTGCTCCAAGTCGGCCCGTTTGCCGTCCTACCCCCCTTTACTGAATCAGGAATCTTTCTTAAAAAAAAAAAAAAAAAAAAAAAAAAAAAAACCGAGAACAATACTGTATTTAAATTCCGACACTACGTTCAGCAGTTTGTCCGCTTCCTTCATCTTCCATTTATATATCTATGTATTTAGTTTCAACATTATGATCTCCGAGAGCGAGAGAGAGCGTATGGACACATAATAAACGACTTCCCTGCATTCAGTTTTACCTTTTTCTTTCAGCACTACTCGGTACTAACATCTAACTGTCGTTGGAGACGGCGAATGTTCGACTTGTGTCTCCATCAGGTCGTCAAAAACGCCGCATCGTCCTCGAACTGGCCGATTTTCACGTGTGAGTTACACAGCGGCCAACACTAATCCCTGGGAGAGTCCAGCATTTGGAGCTTTTACTAGGGAACGCTGCCTAAAAACATCTCCTGTGGAGGAAGCTCACAGACAGTCAGTTCTAAACAGCCGGGTATCATCGCGCTCTGCTTAATTTCCCTGGGCAGGTGCTCGTTCAGAACTTTTTGACGGCAACGCCCAATCTCTAGGAAGACACCTACATCTACATATGCATGATAACTATGCAGCTCTCACTTCAGTTCCTCGCAGAGGGTTCATCGAACCACTTTCGAGCTACTTCTTTACCGTTCCATTCTCGAACAGGGCGCAAGAAAAAAGAACACTTAAATCTTTCCGCGCGAGCTCTGATTTTTCTTATTTCATTGCGATTATCATTTCTCCCTGTGTAAGTGGACCACCAATGAAGTACACTACTGGCCATTAAAATTGCTACACAAAAAAGAAATGCAGATGATAAACGGGTATTCATTGGACAATTATACTAGACCTGACATATGATTACATTTTCACGCAATTTGGGTGCATAGATCCTGAGAAATCAGTACACAGAACAACCACCTCTGGCCGTAATAACGGTCTTGATACGCCTGGGCATTGAGTCAAACAGAGCTTGGATGGCGTGTACAGGTACAGCTGCCCGTACAGCTTCAACACAATATCACGGTTCATCAAGAGTAGTAGTGACTGGCATATTGTGACGGGCAAGTTGCTCGGCCACCATTGACCAGATGTTTTCAGTTGGTGAGAGATCTGGAGAATGTGCTGGCCAGGGCAGCAGTCGAACATTTTCTGTATCCAGAAAGGCCCGTACAGGACCTGCAACATGCGGTCGTGCATTATCCTGCTGAAATGTAGGGTTTCGCAGGGATCGAATGAAGGGTAGAGCCACGGGTCGTAATACATATGAAATGTAACGTCCACTGTTCAAAGTGCCGTCAGTGCGAACCAGAGGTGATGGAGACGTGTAACCAATGGCACCCCATACCATCACGCCGGGTGATGACGAATGTCTAATGTGCGTTCACCGCGATGTCGCCGAACACGGATGCGACCATCATGATGCTGTAAACAGAACCTGGATTCATCCGAAGAAATGACGTTTTGCCATTCGTGCACCCAGGTTCGTCGTCGAGTACACCATCGCAGGCGTTCCTGTCTGTGATGCAGCGTCAAGGGTAACCGCAGCCAGGGTCTCCGAGCTGATACTCCGTGCTGCTGCAAACGTCGTCGAAGTGTTCGTGCAGATGGTTCTTGTCTTGCAAACGTCCCCATCTGTTGACTCAGGGATCGAGAAGTGGCTGCACGATCCGTTACAGCCATGCGGATAAGATGCCTGTCATCTCGACTGCTAAAGTGCGCGTCATATATCTTGGCGGCCGAGTTTAGGTTCGTTCTGCGCATCTGACGTCAGAAAACACAGTCAGCCAATGAACAGAGAAAGACGTTGCCAGATCTCGAATGCAGTGCAGAGCACGGACGAGTCTCTTCAGTTTTAGAAACGTTCAGTCATAAATACAGTAATAGAACAAAAGCAATGTCTTGATAGCAGACTTTCTTTTATAGAAAGTTTGGAAAAAGCATTCTTTATACCAATTGCTTCATATTCTATTAATTAATTAAACCAAACAAGCAATAAGACTCCTAATTCAGGCGATAGCAAGGAAAGGTGTTTGTTTCAATCTCACGAACTGCTTTTTCGCAATAAAGAACAGCGGTAATTGTTTATTTCCTATTGTACTTCGACGAAGCGTGAGTAATTCATAGTCATACCAACAGTGTTTATAAGTAGTTGCGTGAGGTGTTAGAGTCGTTATGGAGATACTCTGTTCGATGAGCCGATGTCAGTTCCGCTTGGGACGCGACAGCGACCGGACGTGTCGGTACTTCCGCGTAGTCGTAGCGCCGCAAGCCGTGTTTATAATAATTCTTGGATTGTGACCTGTGATATTCTCAGTGCTTCTTCACTACCGTCGTACACAAGCTTCTTAATTCACTCACAGCGGTCCCGACCGCGCATATAGTGCAGTTATGGCTCCCAGTGTACCACGTAAGAATACCCTGTGTTTTGCATTTGAGAAATCTTCCAGGAATGTGCAACCGACTTCTCTAGAAATCCATGACTGGATAGTAGATATTATTGGCATCACATCTGATCAGGTCCACACAGCATATTATGACATGGCGGAATACTGTTTCTTTGTGAAGTTTTTAGACCAGATACAACTGGAGAAAATTTTGGTGAATACTGGTGGGAAAGCAGAGTTCCGACATCGTGATCAGTCGGTGAGTACAGTTTCAATAACTAACGCTGACATTGAGTATAAACGAGTGCGAGTGTTCAATTTGCCACCTGAGGTTGAGAATTGTTTTCTTAGAGATGTCCTCGCCAAATACGGTGACATCCGACAGATTAGAAACGAAAAATGGTCGAGCCGTCACAAACTCCAATGTTATAGTGGGGTTCGCTCAGTTGACATGGCCGTTAAAGTCAATATCCCATCCTATATAATGGTTTCTGGTTATAGGGCTCATGTCATTTACGAGGGGCAAGTAGGCACTTGTTTTATCTGTAACACGAGTGGACATTTACGAGAGGATTGCCCACGGCGAGTTGTCGTACTTCGAAACAATCTGCAACCACGACAGAGATTAACATTGGCTGATATCCTAACTCAAAATCAGACGCCTTCTGTGACTGCCTCCCAACCGAGTGCATCTGTGTCAGAGGACAACGATCTCGGTAACAGCACCTTCCCACCCTTGCCTCAAAAACCCGTGGCCAGTCACCCCTTAGCCACCGGTGTTGCATTATCTGTCGGTAACAAACGACGACGTACTATAAGTGACGGTAGTGGTTCCCGCGAACAAGTAGTAAAAAATCAAACCGATGACGCGGAGCCACGGGCCTCCACGCAGGTGTCGGATGGCTCAGTTACGACCCGCCAAATTCCCATTCAACCGCCCGACGCAGCAACTGTCAATGCGAGTGCAGCCGAGTGTTTACAGCAATCCTTTCCGATGCCGCTGGCCGACTCGCCGCAGGTGGCCAACACACAAGAGGCGGCAGGCAGTCAACTGCAACTCGTAAACACGGCGGATGAAGCACGCGGTGTAGAGCATAACATAAACAGCTGACACCTCGAAACTGCTTCCAAACAACACGAGGACCCGGACAGCTGCATACAAACAGCCAGTGCGGCTCCAAACAAACACAGTGAGCCTACTGAAGCCGTGTCTTCGGACTTGCCGTCACCCGTTCCGAAGCAAGGACTTTCACATACTGCTTACAGCCATGACTCGCCGACTCCGCCGTCTTCAATGACACTTCGGACGCCTTTGCGACGGCAAAATAAAGTTAAACCAAAGGACTCCGTGGCTGGAAGCAACTCAAAAAGTAAAGTCAGTGCAAAAACTGGCACAAAACCTGCGGATGTAGGTTCGAAGTCCGACGGTGAGATGGACTGGGCTTCCTACGCTTCCCATCACCCACAAGTCTCGGACGATCATGAGTCAAGCTTATAAGTTTTTGTCCCTGAACATTAATAGAGTTAGGACAGATTTAAAATTAGCAATGCTACGGCAGTTTATCTATGAGTCCGAAGCTGATATAGTTCTGTTACAGGAAGTGTCTATCCTAAGTTTTCATGTATCAGGATTTGCAACAATCGTAAACACCGTCGCGGACGGGGGCACAGGTACGGCCATTCTATCACGAGACGGAATCCCGGTGAGCAATATCGAAATGGTGGACTCCGGTAGAGGCATAGCTTGCCAAATTTTTGACGTCACCCTCGTCAATATCTATGCTCCATCTGGAACGACCTTAAAATCAGAAAGAGCTAACTTCTTTAAACAAGACATCATATACTTGCTACGCCGCAACCCAACCCAGTTGATAATTAGTGGTGATTTCAACTGTGTGATCCACAGGAAAGACCAATCGCCAAACTTTAATCACTGTAGGGAACTACATGATCTGGTGCGTCACCTGCAGCTCAAGGATGCGTGGGAAATAAAATTTCCTACCCTGGTAAAGTACACGTACCTGACCACCACCGCATGTAGCCGTCTAGACCGTTTGTACATCTCTGAGAACATTTGCCAACATGTTCTGGACGCCGATGTCATTCCGGCTAGCTTCTCCGACCACTGCGCCCTCTGTGTCACAATAAATCTGAACAAACAGCATACTAAATGGCATAGGATTCCGTGGAGTCTAAATGTTTCTATTCTCGCCGATGCCTTGCTACAAGATGTCATCTCCACGACATGGGCGGATTGTCTCAAGCAATGCTGCAGATATCCGAGCAAGATAGCCTGGTGGAATGCTGTGGTCAAACGGAAAATGCGATTATCTTTAAGAAACTACAGTTGGCAACGGTCGCAAGATGTCAAACGCACGATTGATTTTTACCAAACAGTTCTGCGAGAGTTGTATGCGACTACGACACCAACCAACACACAGCTGACGACCATCAAACAAATAAAGGCGAAGCTTATAGGCATAAAGCGAACGCAGCTTGAAGGACTGAAGATCAGATCTAAAGCAAAATCGCTCCAAGAGGACGAACTCGCATCGCTGTATCACCTCATAAAACATCGTGCCCATCGCAAGCGAGCTTTTATCGGGGAGCTGGACACAGAGGATGGACTCCGTTTGACCCGACAGAGTGATATTCTTACTGCAGTTTACCGGTACTTCACGGATCTGTACTCACAATGCGATACGTATGGTGATGACGGCGGCGATATCGTGAGTGCTCTGCCAACCGTAGTCACGCCTGCGGACAACTTGGCGGTCGTACACGAATTTGCTCCAGACGAAGTCCTTGAACTGATTTCTGGCTCGCCATCAAATAAATCCCCTGGCCCTGATGGTTTGCCACGGGAATTTTATGTGCGCTTCTGGCCCATAATCGGACACGCATTTACAGATGTTCTCAATGAAGTGATGCGAGGGAGTGACGTGCCGGCCGAAATGAAGGAAGGCCGAATTGTATTGATACCAAAAAGCAAACACCGAAAAACCTTAGATAACTTCCGACCTATTACTGTACTCAATTTTGATTACAAAACCTTCGCCAGAGCACTCAACAGCAGATTGTCTCCGTTAATGAAGCAAGTGATTCACAACCATCAATCATGCATCCCTGGTCGCACAATTATGACGCCCCTTTCGGACTATAGAGATTTAATAGCCATAGCGTCAGTCACTAACGTGAATCTCGCATTGCTGTTTATCGACTTTTGCAAGGCTTTTGATCGTGTCCGCCACGAGTACCTCCTACAGCTACTGCAGCGGTGTGGTTTTGAGCAACGGGTTATAAATGTCGTGCAACATTTCGTCACGGGCATTACAACCAGAATCAGCGTAAATGGACAGCTTACTCAACCTATCGAGGTCCAAAGAGGAGTGCCGCAGGGGAGCCCTCTCTCCATGATGTTATTTGTTTCATCGCTCGAGCCGCTCTTACGCTCTATTCATGACAAACTTGCAGGCCTTTCGATCGCCGGGACGTCCTTCGTGGTTCGTGCTTACGCCGACGACGTCGGAGTGTTATTGCGCAACGACGGAGACGTATCAACCCTCAAGACCGCGGTAGACGAGTACTGTCGTGCTTCCGGTGCTAAAATCAACGCCGGTAAATGCACCTTTGTCAACATTCGAGGATTCGACGCAGTTATTATACCTTGGGCGAAGCGTGTCGAAAACCACACCACTCTGGGGATGATTATCGACAAATGCCCGCTAAAAATTGGAAGCAGGTCACCAATAAAATGCAAGGTGCCATCTATGAAAACAATTGGCGGTCCGTTAACATTCTCCAACGCATACGACTCCTCAGCAGTTATATATTCAGTAAAGCGTACTATATGGCCCAACTATTTCCAGTCCCCAAGATGCAGGCCAAACACGTGATGAAACTCTCTAATAGATTTATCTGGCAAGGGCATCTGTTCAAAGTGAAATACACAACGCTGACGTCTTCCAGACAGGCCGGCGGACTAAACATGCCTGACATTAACCGAAAGTGTACTGCGTTATATATTAAACGAATCACCCATTTGTTGGACAAGGAACCTCTCAGCGTAACCAGTTGGCTCTTCCGAACCTTACAACCCACCGATACGCATCCACCCATTGATTTAGGTAAAATACATTACAAACTACGACATGTCAAGCAGTTTTTTCTTGAAGTAAGCTATATTGATGGACATTATTTCACGCAGAATTTACCGACGACGCACCTGTTATTAAAAAGATGGACATCTCCAATAGTCCGGAATCCCATTGAACTTAAATACCCGGGTGTTCATTGGAAGGCAGTTTGGGACAACATAAGTTTAACCGTCCACACTGCTGAAGTGGCGTCCACATGGTATAAAGTGGTAAACGATGTCATACCCACTAATGAAAGGTTGCATAGAATCGGTTTAAGTGACAGTGATAAATGCGTCCGCTGTGGTCTGGTCGACACCTAACGCCGTCGCTTCACTTGTGGCGGCCATCACATTAGCTGGAAATGGGCGCAGCAGAGGCTGGGCCTGATTACCCGCAGCAGCCCAGCCAGCCACTGCACCGACACCCTGCTCTGGCCGGACGCGAAACATTTTCCCGCTACCAAGAACAACACCGTGATGTGGCTGTTAGGACAGTTTGTGACATATGTCATCATCCACAATAGTGAAGATAATCTCATTAGTTTCCAGGCTTACATGAGAACGGCACGCTGGAAGATGAAACGTTACCCAAATCTCAGGAGGATGTTTGCTAACATGTTAGACATAATTTCTGAAAAACAAGGCGTAGGGTAATTCTCGATGCCGGTAAGGCCACAAATCACATGCAAGACTGTGTAGCGAACAAAATACACAACGAGTAAGGGGTTATACCAGTTTCTAGGACTACTCCCGACTTCTCAATGGTGTTATTAACTTCATTATGACGTTTTCATTAATTTATGTTCCTGTGCATCACTTGTTATCCGTTTGTGTGCTCCAAATGACTTTGAGTTTGGACGGTTATGAATCAAATGACAGAACTGTCATTCCAGTTAAGACAATCAATTATATATATGTTTGCGTTTCGGATCTATGTCTCGGTCTGGACTGAGGAGGCAATTGTCAGTTTACTATTATGTTCTATTTTGTAAGCTTACAAATGGCACTATATTGAAATGTGTTCTTCAGTCTCTTGTAGGATACAATTTGTGTTGAATCAGTTCCAGCACTTGAATAGTTTGTTTTGTGCTTATGTAGATATATGGTTGTTTTAATAAAGGAAAAAAAAATGTAGCGGAACGGTTAAGGTGTTGGGCGCCGAATGAAAGGTTACGAGTTCAAACCTCGTGTGGTGTTTAATATTTTCTTTATTTAAAAACAATATTGGAGTGCCATACTTCACGATTTTTATTCGTTTGAATGAAATTTCTAGTGCTTTGCCTCTTCATTAACTTTTTCGCTGCTGCAGACACGTGCTCCCCGCATTCCGCGCTGTGCGCGATTTTGTCATCACTGCACTTCTCGCCTGTGCAGACACATGGTGTTCCCACTGCTTTGACACACTTATCATTCGATTTCACAAAAACTATTTGGCCAAAAAATTTGATTTTTACACGTCTTCTTGACTGATACCTTCCCCCCATAAATGACAATTTTGTTTTGACGTGTAGCATTAAATGTAGTAAACCATTGCACGAAATTTTGAAGAGTTTGCAGAGGTAAAAGTCCATAGCGTATACTTTCCGTATGGTCGATTTTAGTTGCCACAATGTTGAGAATGAAATGTGGACAAGATACCTAAATTTCGTATAATATTTACTGTATAACAATATCTCATTTAATTTAAGTACCACATAGGTGTCGTATGTAATATTGAGAAATATTCCGTCTTTCGCGACTGTAATAAAAGTTTTATTTACACAGGGCGCGTTTGGCTTTATTTTAAAGTGAAAGGTGAAAAGGTATGGCACATACGCAATGGTATTCATGTTCTATTTCTTGTTTTTGTTCCACAGTCGCAGTTTTACCAATGGTATTGAAATATATCCCTCTTCTGCAACTGTAATAAGCGACTTATTTAGACCAGATGCGTTTCTCTATTTGAAGCATCGTAAGAGGACTGTATTTTGTGTCCTCCATTGCCAAGTCACCTTTCGTAGTTTTGTGCTGCGGTAGCACAATATTCAACGTTTGTGTTGGCTCATCAGTGTTTTAACAAATAAATGCTGTTTGTGTGTGCCACACACAAAATTATATTTGACATAGCTCTGAGCACTTCACTGACAGACGGTATATTCAAGTCCTAATGTTTTTGTAAGTCCACAGTTTTGTTTAATGTATTTTGTCTACTTCCTTTTGAGCGCTTTAAAATAAAGCCAAACGTGCCCAGTGTAAGTAAAACTTTTGTTACAGTCGCGAAAGGTGGAATATTTCTGAATATTACATACGACACTTATGTGGTACTTAAATTAAATGAAATATATAGGTATCTTGTCCACATTTCATTCTCAACATTGTGGCAACTAAAATCGACCATACGGAAAGTATACTCTATGGACTTTACCTCTGCAAACTCTTCAAAATTTCGTGCAATGGTTTACTATATTTAATGCTGCATAATAACTGCGTTGAACATCGAAACAAAATTAAGTCATTTATGGGGGGAAGGTATCAGTCAAGAAGATAGGTAAAAATCTAATTTTTGAGCCAAATAGTTTTTGTGGAATCGGATGATAAAGAGTGTCAAAGGAGTCGGAACACAATGTGTCTGCACAGGCGAGCAGTGCAGTGACAAAATCGCGCACAGCGCGGAATACGGGGAGCACGTCTCTGTAGCAGCGAAAGGGTTAATGCGGCCGTGGTGGCTTTACTTCATGAACTGCGCGCTCCCCCCTAAACGTAAGCTTGCGAACTATGCTATACTATGGCGCTGCTTCTCTTGGCGCGTGAGTCGTGTGCAACTGGCAACGCAGCAATCTCCCGCGTCTAGGCGGGCATGCGCGAGCCGCCAAGATAAAAGAATTGAAGTATAGTGATGCGAGGCCGTTGGGATCCAGCACGGCGTTTCGTATTACCCTCCTGAACCCACCGATTCCATATTCTGCTAACAGTCATTGGATCTCGACGAACGCGAGCATCAATGTTACATTAGGATAAACCGCAATCGCGGTAGGCTACAATCCGACCTTTCCCAAAGTCGGAAACGTGATGGTACGCATTTCTCCTCCTTACACGAGGCATCACAACAACGTTTCACCAGGCAGCACCGGTCAACGGCTGTTTGTGTATAAGAAACCGGTTCGAAACATTCCTCATGTCAGCACGTTGTAGGTGTCGCCACCGGCGCCAGCCTCGTGTGAATGCTCTAATCATTTGCATATCACAGCATCTTCTTCCTGTCGGTTAAGTTTCGCGTCTGTAGCACGTCATCTTCGTGGTGTAGCAATTTTAATGGCCAGTAGTGTAAATCATAACTGAAGTTAGTTCTGTTGTACAAATGCTTAGGACAATGTACATAGTGTTGCTATAGAACGACTATGTACACTATCTGATCAAAACTATTTGGACACTCCTATGTTATGCTCAACTGATCACCAGAAGTCACAAAAGACGGACAGGCTTACGTAAAAGGAGTCGGCGAGTATTGTGTTGTCGGTAGAGAAGCAGCAGTCTCTCCGCAGAAACCGTGCCTGTGGATGTGCAGACGGCAAGGCATGCATGGGGAGTGGTGGGGGTTATGGGTAGGTATCACAGGGGAAATGCCGTTCTAAACTACACTTATAGTTTTTGTAAATATTAAGTGTGTCGCCTCCATGGCCACGCTTGCACGGTGACCATTCCAAATGATCTGCCACCTCTGCTCTGGATAGTACCTAAAAAGAATTCCTCCGAAAGCGCAGCGACTTATTTTCGCCTCTGTTGTTAACTATTTGCAACTTTCAAAGAAGCGTCATGAGGGGCGAATTGCGAGTAAAATCTACACATTGCTCTTGTTGCCGTGTTAAAATTTGTTTCTTTTGCCGAAACACAGCGGAGTTTACACAGTCTCGCCTTACTATCATGTTGTGCAGACACAATGGTGACAGAATTCTGAAATAGTGATTTATTAAGTTTATTGAGCGAGGAACTGAGGAAAAGTAAGGTCAGTGTCTTCTGATAAAGCACATTTTCCAGCACTGTCTGCTGCACACAGTAGAGGAACAGTTTGGAGCTTTTTTTTTTTTGGTACCACCGGGTCGGAGCACCCTGTTTTAAGGTAGTATCTATGCCACAACAGTTTGCAGACACTAACATTCCCGAAATGAATTGGTCTGCCCAAAGTCCCAACACGAATCTAATGGAACACCTTTCGGATGAGTCAGAGCACAGATTTCATTGCAGACGCCAGTGTCAAAAATTACTACCTTCCATGATTTCGGCACCTGAGGAAGAACGGACCGCATTTCATCCACAGAGATTCAGACACCTCCCCTGGCAGAGTTCAAGCTGTTTTAAAGGTGAAGGGTAGCCACATCCTGTATTAATGTCCACTAATTGGTGTTTGGAAACTTCAGATCAGCTAGTGTACATAGCACATTCACTTACTTAGATGTACGGCACTATAAAAAACAAAAAAGGCAATATTTAGTGGTGGTAAATACTTCTCACATTTTAGAAGTAAATAAACATTGTAATTTTGACAGCGATTAAAGTAATTCATACAATGCTCTCATTTTTATCATTTAAATACAGACAGTCAAAATTATTTCCATAGTAGGAAATAATGCATTAGTTTTGAAAGTACACAAATCTAAATGGCTTTGACAATTACAGAAATTATGCACAATTCACTCTGATCTTTTCCTATAAATCAGTGCCCTCCAGACGTTAATATAGAGTCGTATTGCATTATTTCCTCCGGAAAGTATGGACTATAGTTCTCATAAGTGAAGTCAGTTCTGTCACACAAATATTTGGGGAAACATATGGAGATATGAGGAGGAGAAGGAGATAGGTGTTGAACGACTGGTCGACAATGAGGTCATTATAGATGGAGAACAAGCTCGGATTAGGAAGATTAAAGAAGGAAATCAGGTGTTTCCCTTTCAACGGAACCATCCTGGCATTTGTCTTAAGCAATTTAGGGAAATCATGGACAACCTAAATCACGATGGCCGGATGTTGGTCTTAGCCAATGTCCTGCCAAATGCAAAGACCAGTGTGCTAACCACTGCGCTACGGTGCACGGTTTAAAATATGATGTACAACAATTATATACTCTACCTGCGAAAAAAAAATTAAATACAAAGAAGGGGAGGAAGAGGGATCGAAATGAAACTTCTCTAGTTGAGAAGGTATGTGACGTTATAGGATGAGTCCACTAATCAGTATGACACTGCACCTCCTTCTTCCTTGACTCATGCACTGATTCAGTTGGGAAGGGTATCCTCTGATAACTAGGCTGGCCCACATCTGCTGTAACTGGTCCTTCATATCACGGATACTGGGATGGAATTTATCCAAGCTGGTCGCACACATGCTCTATTTGGGGACACATCTGGGATCCAGTGGCACACAGGAGTCCCTCAGCATCAAGCAGAGAGTTCGTGGATACATGTGTCAAGAGTCAACGAGTGTTGTTACGTTGAAAAATGGCATCATGACCTGATCACATAAGAGCAGAATTCCCTCAGTCACTACCAGCTGTGAGCTGGTCAAACTTGAAGGCTCACCCCACCCTGATGACAGAAGTAATTTCGTCGTCTCTTTCCAAAACATTGGAAGAATGGGACCTCTCCCCATGTCTACAGCATACAAGTCACCAGCAGGCATTTGGAGATAATGCAGAACCATGATTCTTTGGTGAACACAATGCGACACCATTCGGCAGCAGTCTGTGATCCGACATCACAACATTAATTCAAATGCAGACATTTGTGCTGTGTTGATGGCAGATTATGCACTGAGTGGTATGTCGCTAGTCCAGCTGCTTCTAGCCTCCCATTAGTGTTGTGGGATGCCATAGAATGTTGAAGGAAGCACATTACTTGTTCTTAGATGCGGCGAAGATGAGCAGCCATTGTGATGTGCACGGTGCACAATGCAGTGATCCCCCAGTTGTGATGGTCACATGTGATCGGCCACACCCTTGATGAAAATGACTGTCCTCGCATTCGTGTGCAGTACACCAATGAGCCACTGTCACATCACTGTTGTTGTTGTGGTCTTCAGTCCTGAGACTGGTTTGATGCAGCTCTCCGTGCTACTCTATCCTGTGCAAGCTTCTTCATCTCCCAGTACCTACTGCAACCTACATCATTCTGAATCTGCTTAGTGTATTCATCTCTTGGTCTCCCTCTACGATTTTTACCCTCCACGTTGCCCTCCAATACAAACTTCTCTTCTCCCCAATCCTATTCAATACTTCCTCATTAGTTATGCGTTCTACCCACCTAATCTTCAACATTATTCTGTAGCACCACATTTCAAATGCTTCTATTCCCTTCTTGTCCAAACTATTTATCATCCATGTTTCACTTCCATACATGGCTACACTCCATACAAATACTTTCAGAAATGACTTCCTGACACTTAAATCTATACTCGATGTTAGTCATATATATGGTATCACGTACTCATGTCACCCCACAGGCGTCAAAGTTAACAACGGAGTTGCAGGTTTTCTTCACACGCTGACAGTGGACATGCGTAATCCGGCGGTCCCAATGGAACACACCCACTGAGCCATATCTCCGGTAGCTCTGTACTATGATGGCACCTCCCACCACAATGAAGGACAGCCGGTGGCAGCCAGATGGTCCCCTCCCACTCGTAGCCTCTTCGCTATGACATGCTACACAGACAATGCCTAAATTGCTGCTCTGACACCATCTTTGGAGCTTAGTTCAGAGAGTCTCTTCCTTGTTGACATTGGGAACTGGATTCTATTTCTTGCTGAATATTTATAATGAGTGTGTGTTTGCTTGGAGAAATAAAAGTCAAGTAAATCTCTTATTAGTTATCTTAACTTGTTTGCTAATCATTTATCCTCCTGTCGAGCTTTCCTACGATGGCAGTTGCCGTAGCTCCTTACCATTGTGTACAAAGTCGTAGTCACTAATCAGTACCTTCGTGTGACATCTCCCTGTTTCCTGCTACAACATGTAAGATTGCATGCGAATAAAGCAGTCTTGGGTGCAAGAGACAGAAATGTTAGAATGTGTTGTCCTTGATGGTGAGTGTTCATCGGAGGTGAGGGTATCATCTGGAGTGCCCCAGGGAAGTGTGGTAGGTCCGCTGTTGTTTTATATCTACATAAATGATCTTTTGGATAGGGTTGTTTGCTGATGATGCTGTGGTGTACGGGAAGGTGTCGTCGTTGAGTGACTGTAGGAGAATACAAGATGACTTGGACAGGATTTTTGATTGGTGTAAAGAATGGCAGCTAACTCTAAATATAGATAAATGTAAATTAATGCAGATGAATAGGAGAAAGAATCCTGTAATGTTTGAATACTCCATTAGTAGTGTAGCGCTTGACACAGTCACGTCGATTAAATATTTGGGCGTAACATTGCAGAGCGATGTAAAGTGGGACAAGCATGTAATGGCAGTTGTGGAGAAGGCGGATAGTAGTTTTCGGTTCATTGGTAGAATTTTGGGAAGATGTGGTTCATCTGTGAAGGAGACCGCTTATAAAACACTAATACGACCTATTCTTGAGTACTGCTCGATCGTTTGGGATCCCTGTTAGGTCGGTTTTAGGGAGGACATAGAAGCAATTCAGAGGCGGGCTGCTAGGTTTGTTACTGGTAGGTTTGATCATCACGCGAGTGTTACGGAAATGCTTCAGGAACTCGGGTGGGAGTCTCTAGAGGAAAGGTGGCGTTCTTTTCGTGAATCACTACAGAGTAAATTTAGAGAACCAGCATTTGAGGCTGACTGCAGTACAACTTTACTGCCGCCAACTTATATTTCGCGGAAAGACCACAAAGATAAGACAAGAGAGATTAGGGCTCGTACAGAGGCATATAGGCAGTCGTTTTTCCCTCGTTCTGTTTGGGAGTGGAACAGGGAGACAAGATGCTAGTTGTGGTACGAGGTACCCTCCGCCACGCACCGTATGTTGGATTGCGGAGTATGTATGTAGCTGTAGAACAAGAATTCCCACACGATACCGTATTCTTAAGTCTCGCTGTAGCTCGTCAGCTTCTCCCGTCTTCCTGTGCGTTAGTCACAAACCTTCCAGACTGCCTACCACCACCTTCTCTTTCAATTAAAAGACAGAGACCAAGAAAAAAAAAGTCGGTACAATGGTCAGAATGTGACGCTCGGGAAGAGCTCGCAATTGCCGGCAGAGCTGGCAGCACCAGGCCGAGCGCAGAGTCGCCTGTGAAAATGAGAACCTTCTTTTTAATCCTTGCGCGGCATTGTGGGAGAAGATCACGATTCAGCTGAAGGACAACGGGAAGGAGGAAGGAGAGGCTAGGGAGGAGAAGTCCTGAGGGAGCGGGAGGCACTGTGCAGGGGAGCTCTTAATTACGGGGGCTTTGCGTCGAATCTCGGGGCGGTTAAGCGTGTCTCGTATAATGAGCCAGGTGGCGGAGAAAAGAATTACGGCAGCAGAGCTGGCGAAAGGAGGGAGATCCGCAGATAACGCGGGGAGCTACCGCAAAAGGGGCCTGCTTGTTAAGCAGCCGCTAATTGGTCCGCGCGGAGTCGTTGTCACTCGGTTTCCGAATTATGCACGGGCACGGGCAAGACCGAGAACACACACACACACACACACACACACACACAGGCACACACGTTCAGGGGCACAAGTTCGGCTCACGAAAAGCTGACGAACAACGTTCCACATAACTCTGCCAATTCAGCCTTACGTGTTCCTCCGGGTTCAGTTCTAGGCCCACCTCTTTCCCTATAGGAAATCAAAACCAGACACACAGCAAAAAATTGGCCAAATGCGAGTAGCAGTCGCACACTGTGGTTTCTCCACTAACTTAATCATGCATATAGAGAGTTCATCCATTACATTGCTTGTAATCGACATTTTCTTATTGGCAAGATATCGGTCCCTGCGATTCTAAGATTTTCGAGAATGTTTCAATTTCAATAATGATGATGCCGTTAAAATTATCCCGCTCCCCCTTTGAATGCGAATGCTACATTTCGACTTCTGAAATAGAGTGATAAACAGCTACAATAATGGGCAGTTTTACGCAATAATCTATTGTTAGCATTCTTCCATCAGCATTTCAGCTTATTTCATCAGTGAAGTTACACGTTTCTCTTTTCGGTCTGCAAAACGACTTTCTCCACAGAAGAAAGAACTGAAATTGTGGAAGCATACGTGAAAACAGATTCGATTTAGGAAACTCGTGAAATTTTCGGGTCAAGTATCCCTATAGAGGACTACCATCAAAGAGAGCGATACAGAGGCTGAATAAAACCTCGTGCACTTACTGATCTGTGCAAAATGTACAGCGACAAAGAATTCTTTCAGTACGCACATCATAATTTGCTGCAGAGTTTCGCCGAAGAATTATTCGGGGCCCAAATAAGTCTACATGTAAACTGGCCCAAGAGGCGCATGTAAGTAGGAGGAAAAGTCTTAATGCGGTTGTGCGGTAATCACGGGAGGATGACAGAAACGTGTAGATTACTGCAGTTCGCTTCTGAATAACATCAACGATGGCTTGCTAGAACCTTTCACATTTCTGGTCATGTGAAGTCGCAGAACACGAGGTACTGGCCAATAGAGAACCCTAACACTGTGTGTCAGTAGCAACTCTATGATGAAAAAATCGGTGTTTGGTGCCGTGTAACAGGAACGCGCATCTTTGTACCGATATTTTTTGATCTGCAGCTGAAGTGATATGGGACTCCTCATACGTATAGATAAGACTCCGACAGGAGACACGTACGTAAGCATCTTGTCTGATCACCTGCATTCATTTATGTCCATTGTGCATTCCGACGGACTTGAGCAAATGCAGCAAGACAATGTGACACCCCACACGTCCAGACTTGCTACAGAGTGGCTCTTGAAACACTCTTCTGAATTTAAATAGTTTCGCTGGGTACCAAACTCCCCAGACACGAACATTATTGAGCATGTCTGGGATGCCTGGCAACGTGCTGTTCAGAAGAGATCTCCACACCTTCGTACTCTTACTGATTTCTGGACAGCCCTGCAGGATTCATGGTGTCAGTTCCCTCCAGCACTACTTCGGACATTAGTCGAGTCCATGCTACGTCGTGTTGCGGCACTTCTGCTTGCTCGTGGGGGCTGTACACGATATTAAGCAGGCGTACCAGTTTCTTTGGCTTTTCAGTGTGATAACAAATTAACAATATTCAGATTTTATTCCTTTACATGTACAGCGAGACCTTCCTTCCTCGCAAAGTTCCTGATTCCATATCAACGGGAAGATTGGCTCTGAGCACTATGCGACTTAACTTCTGTGGTCATCAGTCGCCTAGAACTTAGAACTAATTAAACCTAACTAACCTAAGGACATCACACACACCCATGCCCGAGGCAGGATTCGAACCTACGACAGTAGCGGTCGCTCGGTTCCAGACTGTAGCGCCTAGAACCGCACGGCCACTCCGGCCGGCTCAACGGGAAGAACCCTACTGATTTTGGTGAGTGAGTTTGCGAGTGTCAAAATAAGTGACCTAAATGGCCGCACCTTTTGATTGGATTGACTTAGAAGCTAATGTTTATTACACCTCCAAGTGACCTCAGACCGTAGTATGTGAATTAAATGTCAACTTGATACCTCTACCCACTCCTGACAAACAGGGTTTTTAACAGTCGGACAGAAAGACAGACAGTGAGAAAGAGCGACAAACAACAAAGAGATCCTACAAGGATTCCGTTTTTACCGACTGATGCACGGAACCATAAAAATTAATTAAACTTTTTGTTGTTTCAAAAGTAATCGCTGTGATTGTTAATACGTTTATCCCACTGCGACAAGACGGGTAATGTCGTCATGGAAAAATGTTTGTGGTTGCCTACGAAACGATGATTCTACCCAGATGTTGACAAGCTTGTTTCGGGTATACTACAGAAGTTTCGCCGGTAAGCCCTTACACATCCGCCATACAGTTCCAACCTCTGTTCATGCGATTTCCATATTTTTGGAGCCCATAAAAAAAAAAAACATTCGTGGTCGTTGATTTACTTCGGGGGAAGAGGTGCAGTCATCGGTATCATCACTGATTCTTAGTGTAGTCTCCCCCTTCCTTCCTTCTTCCACCTATCGTCCAGATTGGACAATGTCCAGTCCAAGTAATTAATAAGTAAAGTCTTTTATGAAGATTTGAGAGGAACGAAGTTTGCAATAAACTTTCAAGTTTACTTAGCTTGTCATGCTGAGATGGCTCCTGTTCTTCTTGCCTAGGGGTCTCATTCTTGAAGCTGTAAATGTAACATCAGGTCCTCACGGTTGGTTTGAACTAAATAAATTGGAAAATTGTTGTTACAGAACTTTTTACGTAACTATATTTTCCAATGATTTTCTCACATTTTAATATATCACACAGTCTTTTGTTTTTTATTAACAAAGCCGAAATTACATTGTTCGCACCTATTATACAAAACCACGTCCCATCACATCACAGGCAAGCTTACGACTCCCTCGCAATGCGGAAGAAACAATATTCCAAAGGGTTTACAATTTTTCTTAACAAATGAATTCCTACTAGTTTTCGTTACATCATTAATTTCGATTATTATTTCATAAACGAGTCCAGAAATAAACGTAGTAAACTGTATAGGATTATGTATTTAATAATAGAATTTTAAGTGTGCAAATAATTCGTAATTTCAAATGTTTCTAAAAAAATAATTTTAACTTTACATTCATAACTAGTACTTATCGATTATAACATCGAGACTTAAATATTTTATAAAGTAATTCCTTTTCATAAATTTTTGCTTGAAATACAACATACTGTTCATAAAATTATATGAAAGTTTTCAGAAAACCAACTGAAATAATACTGACCAGTCCAAAATTCGGAAAATAATACTGGTATCGACAACTACTGTTGAGGAAAAGTAATGCTATAGGAGGACGTCCCGTTGCAGAAGGTAACCGCAAATATTTCATCATGAAAGGACTGACTGCCTTGTCTCACAGTGAGATTAATGTTACAACAGTCATGGCCATTGCTTTTGAAATAATACACAGTTCGGTTACTTTTATTCCATGTGTCTCATTTTCATGTGACTGCCCCTTATTTCATTCGTCAATGACTAATAAATATTTTTTTAGAACTTGGCTGTACAGCCTATATAAAATTAGTAAGACACATCACTTTCTTCCACTTTTGCTGTTGTTATTGTAGCAAAGCATACGTATCTTTCAAAACACGCTAATTCTGGCCTCTACAGTCATTCTCAGGTAATGCAGAAAAGTGTAATACAGCCCAGATTACAAGTACATCTGTACATAATTGATAAATGTATTAGCTGCCCGCACATACATTGAACTTAACTTGGCAGTAAACAGCGTATATCGGCAGTCGACCTCTGAGATGCACAAATGTTGTGATTGCATCGCTGTCTTAATGTAGTTCATATATTGAAACAATTAACGATGAAAGGATACATTCCATCGTACGCCTGCCTAATATCATGTAGGGTCCCCGGAAACACGCAAAAGTGCCGCAACACGACGTGCCATGAACGCAGCTAATGTCTGGAGTAATGCTGTAGGGAATTGATACCATGAATCCTGCAGGGCTGTTCATAAATTCGTAAGAGTACGAGGGGGTCGAGATCTCTTCTGAACAGCACATTGCAAGGTATCCCAGGTATGCTGAATAATATTCGTGTCTGGGGAGTTTGGTGGCCAGCGGAATTGTTTAAACTGAGAAGGCTGTTCCTGCACTCCGTAGTAATACTGGGCGTGTGGAATGTGGTATTGTCCTGCTGGAATTGCCCGGCGGAATTGAAAGGTGGCTACACTGAGCCACAGCGCCAGAGATCG
The DNA here is from genome assembly GCF_023898315.1 of Schistocerca nitens. Lineage (NCBI taxonomy): Eukaryota > Metazoa > Arthropoda > Insecta > Orthoptera > Acrididae > Schistocerca > Schistocerca nitens. Next base: position 173,656,572 of record NC_064625.1, on the reverse strand, counting down.
CGCTAGAGAGCATTGTTCCGCCGCCTCCACTGGCGCAATGATTATTGAGATGTCGTAGTGGGCAGTGCTTGTCCAGGACTCGTAGTAGTCAGTTCGTGTTCAGATGTGCTAGTAAGGAGTGCTTGCTGAGATGTGATACTGAAAAGTTCTTGTTGAGATGTGGTAATAGCGAGTCGGTGTGGAGATATATTGTAATTATGAGAGTGATTTTGGTCAATATATGAAGGTAACGAAACTTGATTTATTTTTCATTATTTCCATGTTTTAAATAATGCGTCATTACAGGTTCAGTCAACAAAGCATCTGGCTTGTGTTCTTGTATTAGAGTGTAATTCTGGTTTTCTTGAGTAATTATGGTATTCTTATTTTCTTTAATTAATTCAGTATAAATGATATTTATAAATTCTTGTCTTTTGAAGAAGAACCGTGCCAGATGCGTACGTTGAGTCATACCTCCACACACAGAACAGTTACACTTGTGCTTTGGTTTCGTAGGTTTTTATAGTTGCTGGGGACTTAATTAATTAATTGTGTTAATGAAAATTTCCATTTCATTCTTTGTTATTGTTCAATGCAGTCAGATTGCGTAATAATACTAGTCAGGGCCAACCGTTTACGAGACTTGCGTAATCGGACAGACAGCTGCTAAAGCAAGAAATCAAAATTATTTTCATTACATTATAAGTAAGCCCCCATGCACGTGGCGACCACTGCTTCGGATCGTCCCTTGGAATTCTTCTGATTGTAGAAATAGTGGACAGTAGCATTGTTGTAGTAATTTGTAGTTTAGTAATTATAGTCTGTTTTGCATGTGTAGATTTGGTAAGTGTCATTCTTATAATGGTATTTTTTCTCTGAATTTGATTTGTTGTCTTGTATACGCGTTTGACGACTTAGTGCAATTATTTCAATTGTTCGTTAATCGTGTTTGAGGGAAACATTTCGAGTGAATGGTATTGTTGGAGATAAAGAGTCATTGTGTGTAATTTCCGTACAGTGACGAGTTTTGTATGCTTTGTAAATGATTACGCGATCGATGAAAAAGGCAAAAAAGATGAATAGTGAGAATAACGAAATTGTTAACATGGCGAACTCGCCAACAGAGGAAAACAGTATGATGGATAATGAAGTGGAAAACAATGTAATAAGTCGGGAAAATAGTCCGGAACCATTTCAAAATTTTTCTCAATCAGGAAATTCACAGAATACGAGATTAACGATAGAAGATTCGGAAATAGTATCGAACACAGATAGCTTTACAGCTATGACGAAGGAAACTGGTTTTGCGGGAAATGTTAGGGGCGGAAGGAGTTTCGAATCAGTTACTATGGAGCAGTTGATGAGTGCTATATTAAAAATGGAAACACGGTTTGGATCTGAATTAAAAACAAATAGGGGAACAATGGAGCAGTTACGAGACTCACTTGGATCACAAATAGGAACAATTAAAACTGAGATGGGAGCAATGGGAACACGGTTAGACTCACAAGGATCTGAATTAAAAACAGAGATAGGAACAATCAAAACTGAGATGGGAACAATGGAAACACGGTTAGATTCACGAATAGGGACATGTTTCAAAAACATGAAAGATGAATTAAAGAAAGAAATCAGAGAAGAAGTACAACCGATTTTGAATTCTCACAATAATAGATTAATTGCAGTAGAGATTAGACAAAGGGAACAGGATAGAGAACAGGAAGAAAGAGATCGCGTGATAGTACAAAAATTTTCAGAGTTAAATTTACAACGTGCACACGATAAGGAAGAAATATTTGAGAGAATCGAGGAATCCGTACCAAATGACAGAATAAATAATCTAACACAACAATATGAACAGTTAACTACCAAATGTGACAACACTGAAACCCGAGTCGCGACACTTACGGAAGACGTAGGTAAACAGAAAGAAAAAATAGGTGACTTATCGGAAAGAGTTGAGGAGATTTCAGATAAATTGACAAGTCTTAGTTTACATGGGGATAGAGATTCAGATGATACAGCTCCATTACCATTCGCAGAAACCGAAGAGTACCAGAATATAAATAAGCATGTTGAAAATCAGGGAAAATTTAATGAACGCGTGAAAAGGGAATTTGAGGCATTACGAAAGCAAGTCAAACAAATCGAAGGCGAAATTGTAGGAAAGGACAGTAGAAGAAATTTAGAATCACAGATAGCAGAGGGGTTTGAAGAAAGTAATTTATTTCATTTACGAGAAGCAACAAGAGAGCGCCAGGCGCGCGAACTTGACAATAATCGACATTCGGACTGGGACAGACGCGGTAGGTCTTTGTCGCCGCGAGGCGGAAGCTTTGACTGTAAACACTTCTTGACTGTTCGGAAATTTAAGATCTTCCGCAATTCTAAGAATGACATACATCTATGTGCATGGTTAGATCAATTTACGTACGTACTTCCGCCAAATTTGCCACTAAGTCACAAACTGAAATTTATGTGCAGCTATTAAAGTCCTCAGGGGATTCACTACACTAAGTGAATATGTGCCGTAGCGATCACAGGGCCCCGAGCTGTAGTGGTGCTATTTCCCTTTTAGTTTTCTGCACCGCTGCCTACTCTTATACTATTCTTTGCATCTATAAAAACAACTCTTTTACTATCCATCTATCTAGACAGTAGGTAAAAAATAACCGGATTTGACTGTTTTACCCAAAAGTGACTTTGGAAATTACCGTTTCGACTTACTATATTGTCTGCAGCATTCATTCGTAATTTAAATGAAATTTTACCTGTTTATCTTCGTGACAATATTACTTCTTATGTTGACGACATTCTTATTGCTAAACGTTCTTGGAGTGAGCACAACAAAATTTTGGATTCATTATTACGTATTTTTGCAAGAGTTGGCATTACTGTGAACTTTGAAAAATCTGAATTTGGTCGTTCTCAGGTGAAATTTCTCGGTTACATTATTTCTACAGAAGGTATTCTTCCCGATCCAGAGAAACTAGATGCTATTCGTAATTATGCTGTTCCTACCACAAAACGTGATGTTCGTAGTTTCCTTGGTGTTTGTAATTTTCTTAGACGCTTTGTTAGATTGGACAATTTGGCCACACCTCGTTTATGTGAATTATCTGGAAAGAAATCTAATTGGTGTTGGGATGAGGAAGCTCAATCAGAATTTGAACAACTTCGTGATGCTTTAGTTGCTGCTCCACTTCTTTCACATCCGGATCTATCTAAAGATTTTTGTTTGGCGACGGACTCATCATACAAAGGCCTAGGTGCACATTTATTTCAAGAGATAGAAGAAGACGGCGTTGTAGTACAGAAAACTATTGCCTTTGGAAGTCGTGTTCTCTCTAAATCCGAAAAGAATTATTCGATTACGGAACTTGAAGCTTTGGCTGTTGTTTGGGCTTTCACAAAATTTCGCACATTTTTGTTTGGTAGACATACTAAGGTTTACACTGATCATCGAGCTTTGGAATTTCTTATGTCGACAAAATTAACTCATGGCAGATTGTCACGATGGGCGCTGTATCTACAGGAATTTGATTTTAGTATTGTTTACATACAGGGATCTTCAAATATTGTTGCCGATGCTTTATCACGTGCACCTATGGGTTTGAAACAAAGTGCTGAAGAGGACTGCAAAGAAAACCATTATTGTTTGATGTACATTCAAGGTGTTGCGTTTGAGAACTTTATTTCGTCTTCGCTCCAGGACATCGCTAAGGAGCAAAGTAAGGATCCAATCTGGAAGGACATTAAGGAGAAGTGGAGGAGAAAGGAAAGCGTAGCGATCAGACAGTATTATTTAGTTCGCAATGACATTCTTTTCAAACGAAAATCGGTCGACAACTCTGTTTGGTTAGTTTGTATTCCTGATGAGTGGGTCAATAAATTGATTTGGTACACACATTTCAGTTATGCGCACTTTGGTCCCAGAAAATGCTTTCATAAATTACGAGAAAATTGCTACTTCAGTAATATGGAAAAACGTATTCGATCTGTTCTTGCCAAATGCAAATTATGTCAACAGGCTAAGCCGCCAACTGTTTCTCACAGAGCACCGTTGTTTCCTATCATTCCAGCGAAATTAAAGGACATGGCTGCAGTCGATTTGTTCGGTCCAGTGGTTCGTTCTACTAATGGTTTTGCGTACATTTTCGTAGCAGTGGAATTGACATCAAAATATGTGTGTTTTACACCTTTACGCAAAGCAACAGCTCGTTCAGTATCTAATGCTTTCATCAAACATTTTCTTAAAGAAGTTGGTCATGTTGATAAGGTCATATCAGATAATGGATCACAGTTTCGCTCTAAAATTTGGCTTCGTACTCTACGGCGTCGTAAGATTAAACCAATCTTCATTTCACTTTTTCACCCTCAATCTAATGCTTCAGAGAGATGGATGAAGGAAATCAATAAATTGTGCCGTCTTTATTGTCATCAGAATCACAGAACTTGGGATCAGTATCTTCATATTTTTCAAAACATTCTGAATGAACTTCCTAATGACTCAACTTCTTTACCGCCTCTATTGATATTAAAAAATAAAGCACCGATAAATCGCATTTCTGAAATTGTTCCTTTTCCGCCTTCACGGAAACTGCGGCATTCTGAAGTTGTGAACCTGGCTCTGCAAAATATTGCATCTGCAGCTGCTAGAAGAGAGAAATCAGCTAAGCGTCCTGGTCGTTTAAAAATTTTGTCAGTTGGTCAAAAGGTGTTAATTAAGTCTCATCGTTTGTCTCACAAAGGAAAGGGATTGTGTCGCAAATTTTTTCTGCTTTATAACGGTCCATTTAGAGTTCGCAAAATTATTCATGATAACACTGTTGAAGTAGAAACTCTTAAATCACGACGCTCTAAAGGAATACATCATATATCAAACGTAAAAATTTTTGTGGAATGACCTACTTGTGACAAACCAACAGTTTACGTAAACATGGAGAGAGTACAAGGATACCGCGCTGTGTTTTGGCGGCGGCACATACTCAAAGCAACAGTCAGTCTGCGCGCCGCACAAGGCAGTCGTTGACCGCAAACAATCACTTCCTACGTCACGCGCCTACAGCTGATCGAGCGCTCAGTGCGAATACACTGACAGACGTAAATAAATACACAGTTTAATTTCTCCGAATAAATTCTGTATAAAGCTATAAGGACTTCATAAATTATGTTATTAACGTTCAGTATTTTTCAGGATACGGTTGTATAAAGTATTTAAGACCTTCAGGTAAATTCTGTGCGTGTCCGACGTTAAGACGACTTGCTTTGGAGAAAATTTTCAGGAAGAAGGTCATTTCGAAGATGAAACTAATAAACTAAAAAGGGTAACTATTAATTGAGTTTATTTTTCAGGTAACATAATTTCACTTAGGTACGTACTTTAGACGTAATTTGCTGCTCGCGATTACGTGACTCATACTTTGTGCTAAATTTTATGTTCTATGAATTTACTTGTGAAGCGACGTGCTTGTGTACATTTACTGATTTTGACAATTATTGATTAATGAACAGTGTTATTACTTGCGTATATTATGCATCGCTTGGCTGCTATGCTTTTTCACTGACGTCATATTTTTTTTTATTATGTGCCAGCTGTGCTTATTCATTTAAATTATAATTGTCACCTGATTAATTGTGCTGATGTGGTTAGATATGTAAGTTACACTTTGTGATTTATCTGCTTGCGCCTTCATGTTTACTTATTAAGATTACATATGAACATTTATTTGCTTATGTCGATGCGATGCTAATGACCTGTTTATTGTGTAAGGCATGTTTGCTGCTGTGCGTATGGATTGCATATTTACACATTTCTGTTTTGTTGTCATAACTACTCTTCAATTTAGTATATAGAAATGCTGATATACTGTGTACGAACATAGAGTTTAGGTTACACTGTGGTATTAATTATAGATTTTTCGCTTGGCAGAGCCTCGTTATAGGGATTGTGCTGCATCCACTTGTTGACATTCTGTTCTCTACTGGTATATTTACTCGCTATTACATGTTTTGCTTACGCTCAGTGCCTTATATTTTTAAGATAAGAAAATGAACTGCAATAATTCGACGAACGACATTAGTAAAAGAAAGTCATAGAAGTCACATGAGCTGAGGTTTTATGGAAGCTGTATAAATTTATGCTAATAGGAAGGAAGCTAACGACATGACAGACCAAAACTAGGTTTAGACCATTGACAGTATTACACTGCATTTTCGTGAGCAATTGAAATAGGAAGTGACAATTGACACAAGAAATACTCCACATGTTTGCTTCTGTTTGCCATGATTCTTGAAGTGGTGTACACACTGTGAAATGTTATGATCATTCACACTCCGTAACCGTACTTAATTACTGAGAGTTATTCGAACTAAGGTCTGTTAGAGGTCATGTATGCATTTCTTTTATTTAATGATGGACAAGGAACCAAAATGTATCTTATAATTTATAATGAGTAGAAAATTTGGGTCAGATGGATTACACAGAGGTTGTGTGTGGACACTGTGTCTTCGGATTGTATGGGATGATGAATTGAAGTTGCACTAGGATTTTGTCTGTACTTGTTCGAGGAGACTGACTAGAGGAAAGAGTTGTTATGGAAGTGAAATGATATTGGTGCTGAGGTTTATATGTATCGACGTATTATTGAGGTATCGAGATTAGGTGAAGTAGATGATTATTGGAGTTTTCGTGGACAAAAGGTAAGATAAATGATATTGATGATCGACGTATTGAAAAGGTATTAGTGAAGTATTGAGATTAAGTTGATGATTATTGGAGTTTTGGTGGATAAGAGGTAAAGTAAATGAGGAGCATATTTTTTTTTTGTTGGTCCATATGGAACAAGGAGGATAAAGATGGCAGACTAGAACACTCAAGTAGAAGGAAGATTGTCTACACACACACTTTGTCAAATCACTAAGCAGTATACACTTTTTTTTGAAGAGAGGAAGTATTTGCATATCTTGGCTCTCTGACAGTTGTTCAGCAACAGTACAATTTGATCTGGCTTGGCAAACATTGGTCTAGACATGATGACTATGACGTTGACTAACTATTATTGACTGTTATACATTGCTGCCACTACTACTTGATACACATAATGAACATAAAATTTCGACAGAATTGCATTTACACAGTTAACACTATTCAATTACACAGTAGCACTAATGTGGATGAAAGATGAGTGAGTGTGTTTTGTGTGTTTTCCTTTTATAATCCCAGAGAAGTGATCCCAACCTATCTCCTAAATATTATTTCACTTGTTTGTTGTGGCTTGCACTGACACCCATAAATATTATAGGTTAACTGTTATTGTGTACTGTAATAGTTAATGTGACAATTACCTGATATCATTTGTGTGTTTATTATGATTTGTATGTTTAGTGTAAGAGCATTGATAATAATTTGTTAAAGAAATTGTATGTGCATTCAAACTATTGTTCATGACTGAACTGTCTCAGTAGTTATGGTGAATAGTATGGACTGTTACTTGCACTTTTTCTACATGATTGGTGCCACAAGGACATGTTTAATTTCTGCTGATGAACTGTGTGATCAGTGATTGTAAAAAATTATGGACTGTTACTTGTACCTTTTCTACATGATTGGTGCCACTAGGACATGTTTAATTTCTGCTTATAAACTCTGATGAACAGTGTGATCAGTGCTAGTGAATTTTATGGAACTGCTTCTACTGAGAAATGTGACTTGTTGCTGTGTGCACCTGATCAACATTGCTGGTGCCACTAATGGACTGCTTCTACTGAAATGGTGTTACTTGTTGCTGTCTGCACCTGCTCAACATTGCTGGGAGCCACTGATGGATTGCTTCCACTGAAATGAAGTCACCTGTTGCTGTGTGCACCTGATCAACATTACTGGTGCCATTAATGGACTGCTTCTACTGAAATGGTGTTACTTGTTGGTGTCTGCACCTACTCAACATTGCTGGGTGCCACTGATGGATTGCTTCTACTGAAATGAAGTCACCTGTTGCTGTGTGCACCTGATCAACATTTCTGGTGCCACTAATGGACTGCTTCTACTGAAATGGTGTTACTTGTTGATGTCTGCACCTGCTCAACATTGCAGGTGCCACTGATGGACTGCTTCTATTGAAAAAATGTTACTTATTGGTATTTGCACCTGTTGACCATTGCTGGGTGCTACTGCTGGAACTGTCAACTGCGTATTCTTGGGCTATGGAAAACGTTTATGTGAATATTTGTATAAACTGATTTTTTGTGTATTACTGTTTGTGGAAAGTTATGAGACTCTTACCTGCACATATTCGTCATTGCTGACGCTATTGATTGAACTGTTTAACCACATAATACTTGTATAAACTGTTATGTAAAGTCACATGTATGAAAGAATTTGTATTGCTTACTGTATTCTATATAATAGGTTATTGAAAGGTCAGTGCAAAGCCAAAATTTTATCTAGTTATATGATATTTACGTATTAATATTATCTTTTATTTTTGTCTATATTTTTTTGACGAATTTGGTGGTATTTTCACCACCAATGCTGGCAAAAATACCATCAAATTCTAGCCGTGGAGGAAGGGCATATGAAAGGTGGCTACACTGAGCCACAGCGCCAGAGATCGCTAGAGAGCATTGTTAGCCGCCTCCACTGGCAGAGTGATTATTGAGATGTCGTAGTAGTCAGTGCTTGTCCAGGACTCGTGGTAGTCAGTTCGTGTTCAGATGTGCTAGTAAGGAGTGCTTGCTGAGATGTGATACTGAAAGGTTCTTGTTGAGATGTGGTAATAGCGAGTCGGTGTGGAGATATATTGTAATTATGAGAGTGATTTTGGTCAATATATGAAGGTAACGAAACTTGATTTATTTTTCATTATTTCCATGTTTTAAATAATGCGTCATTACAGGTTCAGTCAACAAAGCATCTGGCTTGTGTTCTTGTATTAGAGTGTAATTCTGGTTTTCTTGAGTAATTATGGTATTCTTATTTTCTTTAATTAATTCAGTATAAATGATATTTATAAATTCTTGTCTTTTGAAGAAGAACCGTGCCAGATGCGTACGTTGAGTCATACTTCCACACACAGAACAGTTACACTTGTGCTTTGGTTTCGTAGGTTTTTATAGTTGCTGGGGACTTAATTAATTAATTGTGTTAATGAAAATTTCCATTTCATTCTTTGTTATTGTTCAATGCAGTCAGATTGCGTAATAATACTAGTCAGGGCCAACCGTTTACGAGACTTGCGTAATCGGACAGACAGCTGCTAAAGCAAGAAATCAAAATTATTTTCATTACATTATAAGTAAGCCCCCATGCAGAATGCACAATGGACATGAATGGATGCAGGTGATCAGACAGGATGCTTTCGTACGTGTCACATGTCAGAGTCGTATCTAGACGTATCACAGGTCCCAAATGCACACGCCCACACCTTTACAGAGCCTCCACCAGCTTGAACAGTCTCCTGCTGACATGCAGGGTCCATGGATTCATGAGGTTGTCTCCAGACCTTTACACGTCCATCCGCTCGATACAATTTGAAACGAGACTCGTCCGACCAGGCAACTTATTTCCAGTCACCAACAGTCCAATATCGGCGTTGACGCGCCAGGCGAGGCGTAAAGCTTTGTGTCGTGCAGTCGAAAAGTCCATATCGAGGATGTTTCCTTGAATGGTTCGCACGCTGAAACTTGTTGATGGCCAAGCATTAAAATCTACAGCAGTTTGGGGAAGGGTTGTACTTCTGTCACGTTGATCTGTTCTCTTCAGTCATCGTTGGTCCCGTTCTTGCAGGATCTTTTTTCTGCCGCAGCGATGTCGGAGTTTTGATGTTTTGTAAGATTCCTGATATTCACTGCACACTTGTGAAATGGTCGTACAGGAAATTCTCCACTTCATCGCTACCTCGGAGATGCTGTGACCCATCGCTCGTGCGCCGATTATAACACCACTTTCAAACTGACTTAAATCTTAATAACCTGCCATTGTAGCAGCAGTAACCGATCTACCAACTGCGTCAGACACTTGTCGTCTTACATTGGCATTGAGGACCGCAGCGCGTATTCTGCCTGTTTACATATCTGTGTATTTGAATATTCACGCCTATACCAGTTTCTTTGGCGCTTCGGTGTAGGCGACAGTGGGAGAGATACACATATAGACAGTGGAAGTGAAAGCGAGCAAGGAGAGACTGGGTAAAAGGATGTAGAATGTTCTGTGTTACAAAAGCGCGAATGTGTTCGCATGCCAAAATTTTTGATGTGGATGGCGTAATGACGATTGAGACAGCTGGTTCCCTACTTTTCCGTCAGAATACTTTAAAGAGGAGCATATTCGTCTATTTTTTATGATCCGACAGGAGCATTTTTTCCGTTGGTTTAAGGAAATACACTGCACTGAAAGACTGAAAGATAAGGTAGATATTGTAACATAGCATATTACCTACTCGGTCAAATGAGTGAAAGTACAGGAACGTGTTCCCAGGGGTCTTCCAGTCGTACACAGAATGCTGAACGTCATACAGCGTGTGATCAGCGGGACTATGGCTCCAAATGGGGCTGGTCTCCAAACACGAGGCAGTTGAAGGAATAGGCAAAGACTGTGTGTGGCAATCAAAGAGCAATTTTGGAACACCATTTGTTTGCCATTGCAGGACGGCCAGAGAGAGCATCCGGATGAGATGACACGGTGATGAATCGTAGGGAAAGTGCAAGAAGGACGGAGTGTGAGGAGTGTAACCCACAAGTTTGGTGTCGCCAACAGCACTGTTTCATATGGATGAGGAGCGATCTGAACCACAAGTACTGTTGCCCGAAAGAGTGGATGTGGTCCACCACAGCAGCAAGTGACCTTCACGTTGCGCATCAGCCAACAACGGACCCACGTCAAACATCCAGTGCGTTTGCAACCACATTTAACAGGACAATAAGTCACACAGTCTCACGCACCACGTGTCACGGTGACGGCATGGCGGTAATCTGTTTGACGGAAGACCAGTACTTTGTGAGAAAATGAAAAACCTACTGCCGCCTTTATGATGACATTTATTGTGTAGCAAATATTTTCGGCGCTTCAGTGCACTATCTTAAGGCCTTACTTGATGCAGAAACGGTTGTTGTTGTGGTCTTCAGTCCAGAGACTGGTTTGATGCAGCTCTCCATGCTACTCTATCCTGTGCAAGGTTCTTCATCTACCAGTACTTACAGCGACCTGCATCCTTCTGAATCTGTTTAGTGTATTCATCTCTTGGTCTCCCTCTGCGATTTTTACCCTCCACGCTGCCCTCCAATACTAAATTTGTGGTCCCTTGATGCCAGAGAACATGTTCTACCAACCGATCCCATCTTCTAGTCACGTTGTGCCACAAACTCCTCTCCTCCCCAATCCTGTTCAATACCTCCTCATTAGTGATCTACCCATCTAATCTTCAGCATTCTTCTGTAGCACCACATTTCGAAAGCTTCTATTCTCTTATTGTCCAAACTATTTATCGTCCATGTTTCACTTCCATACATGGCTACACTCCATACAAATACTTTCAGAAACGACTTCCTAACATTTAAATCTATACTCGATGTTAACAAATTTCTCTTCTTCAGAAATGCTTTCCTTGCCATTGCCTTGCCGGCCGCTGGTGGCCGAGCGGTTCTGGCGCTACAGTCTGGAACCGCGCGACCGCTACGGTCGCAGGTTCGAATCCTGCCTCGGGCATGGATGTGTGTGTTGTCCTTAGGTTAGTTAGGTTTAAGTAGTTCTAAGTTCTAGGGGACTTATGACCTCAGCAGTTGAGTCCCATAGTGCTCAGAGCCATTTTGAGCCAGCCTTGCCATTGCCAATCTACATTTTATATCCTCTCTACTTCGACCATCATCAGTTATTTTGCTCCCCAAGTAGCAATACTCATTTACTACTTTAAGCGTCTCATTTCCTAATCTAATTCCCTCAGCATCACACGATTTAATTCGACTAGATTCCAATATCCTCGTTTAGCTTTTGTTGATGTTCGTCTTATACCCTCCTTTCAAGACACTGTTCATTCCGTTCAACTGCTCTTCCAAGTCCTTTGCTGTCTCTGACAGAATTACAATGTCATCGGCGAACCTCAAAGTTTTTATTTCCTCTCCATGGATTTTAATGCGTACTCCGAACTTTTCTTTTGTTTCCTTTACTGCTTGCTCAATATTGACGGTACACTCGTGAAATGATCGTAAAGCAAATTCCCAACCTAATCGCTACCTCGGTGATGCTTTATCCCATCTCTCGTGCGCCAACTACTGCACCACGTTTAAACTCACGTAAATCTTGATAACCTGCCATTGTAGCAGCAGTAACCGATCTGACAAATGCGCCAAACATTTGTTGTCATATATAAGCGTTGTGGACCGCAGTGACGTATTCTGCTTGATTACGCATCTTCACATTTGAATATACATGCCTACACCAGTTTCTTTGGCGCTTAAGTGTATCGTGTTCAGCAATGTGTCTCGATGCATTACGTGCATCTACCAGTCCTCATAGCAGGGTATGTCCATAGTCACTACTGACACCAAATCCGTTGGCGTCCTAGACGATCAATCGACTCCGTTCCTTCTAGGACCAGTTCCGATGTTCTCGGCACCGTAGCAGACATTGCAGTCAATGTGCGATTGTCAACGGAAAACAGAGTACTGTTTTTGTGTGTCCATCGTTTTGACTGGAGATCTGGGGCACTACGGCCGTTCACTGTTGTAAGAAAATCGCTGTTACAGGTTGTTGGACACTGATGCATCGTATATATGGTTGGTGATAACCGTCGAATTATATCAGGTGATGCTGCGGTAATTACATTAGGAAATGAGACGCTTGAAGTAGTAAATGAGTATTGCTATTTGGGGAGCAAAATAGCTGATGATGGTCGAAGTAGAGAGGATATAAAATATAGACTGGCAATGGCAAGGGAGCATGTCTGAAGAAGAGAAATTTGTTAACATCGAGTATAGATTTAAGTGTCAGGAAGTCGTTTCTGAAAGTATTCGTATGGAGTGTAGCCATGTATGGAAGTGAATCGTGGACGATAAATAGTTTGGACAAGAAGAGAATAGAAGCTTTCGAAATGTGGTGCTACAGAAGAATGCTGAAGATTAGATGGGTAGATCACATAACTAATGAGGAGGTACTGGATAGAATTGGAGAGAAGAGAAATTTGTGGCACAACTTGACTAGACGAAGGGATCTGTTGGTAGGGCATAGTCTGAGGCATCAAGGGATCACCAATTTAGTATTGGAGGGCAGCGTGGAGGGTAAAAATCGTAGAGGGAGACCAAGAGATGAATACACTAAGCAGATTCAGAAGGATGTAGGTTTCAGTAGGTACTGGGAGATGAAGAGGCTTGCACAGGATAAAGTAGCATGGAGAGCTGCATCAAACCAGTCTCAGGACTGAAGACCACAACAACAACAAGTGATGCCACGAAGCCAACGTCATCTTCGGGAAGCATGTACCAGCACTAAGAGATCACCCAGGTTTCTCCGTGCACTTTGTATGAGGTCCAAATGGCTCCGAGCACTATGGGACTTCTGTATGAGGTGATACATCCAAGAGACCGAGACATTTTCTCCCTGTTGCCGAAGACTGCTTGTGCTGGTCGCGTAAGAGCTGCATCACCTCAGCTGAGCGCTCCTGAGTCCTTGGTGTACCGTTGCGGCACTGGAGGTACATCTTGCGTAACTCCATTGTAGACTAGGCGGCTGCTAACTGAATACTCCCGCCGTGCAAACAGCAATCGCTCAGCGAGGACAGCTCGGCCATAATCTACTCACAGGATGGCCGCAGAAGCCAGACAGAGATGAACGCTTCTGCCCGACTCTACCATCCATCAAGCGCGCACGTCCCGGTACCTAATAACCCCGTGCAAGCCTTTCACTACCAGCATCAGTACTCGGGTCCTTCTGTACTAGCCCCGATTAGCTGCTCTATCGCACGTATTTATCTTATTATTATTTCACTGAGGGGAATCAAATTACCTCGTCATTACAGGAAGCAGATATTACGGATTGTGATACGGACCGGCTGCGGTGACTACACGAGAAAACAGAAGTTGCCCTTGGCAGAGACTCTGGGGTTTTGTCACTGGAAGGTCACACAACTGGTGTCTCTTCTGGAAGATTACGTCAGCTTGGGATCCCGGAGGAGAGGAGGACTCTGCGGTATTATTAGGATTTGGCGAGTTGTCTCCGCACCCACTCAGGCACACAAATGACACGTAAAACGCCTGCCTCCGAATAAAGCAAACACAACTATACTTCAAATAAAAGCAATGGGACAGAATGGTTGGGCGCCTACCCGGAACCTGCCCACACCAAGCACTTCTCCACAAAGTGAGAATAAAGCGATTTCGATCTGCCTGTTGGCGTACAACTACTTGAAAATTTCAAGAGCTTATCTAGATTGGATTTCACTTAAACTTAAATTTATTTTTCAGATTCTCATTTCAAATGTTCAGAGTCCATTTATGTAATCAGTTCTCATTATGGCAGTCATAAAGAGAAAATACAAACAACTGATGTCAGTATTAAAGTTCGCTACATCCAAAACTTCGTGAATTAATCAGCATGTTCCTACAACATTTGAAAATGAAGCATTCCGACTTTCCAGTACCGTATTTTAAATTATCAAAAACTACTTATCTTCCCTAATAAATAACATAAAAGACCACAAGCGGACTCGTTTCCCATCGCATTTTTTTAAATGATTTCTGTTAGATTCTTACCTTTGACTACATACTTTTATCACTTTATTTTTTTCTCTGCAAAATTACATAGAGCGTCGTCTGATTAACACACTAAATAATAATTTCATTTGCAATATAGTGGTCATTCAGACAAACATGGGGATTCACGTTCTGTGAAGATAATATTTATTTATTTACACTGATCTGATGATTTGTGTGTATCTTAGAGACAATGTGAGTGAATAAGACTGACTATGGACTAGAAAAGTTAATATTGGCAGTACTTGGACTACTGTTGCTGCTGCTACTAATAATGATAATAATAATGATAAGAAGAAGAAGAAGAAGAAGAAAGGAAGAATGACCACAATAACAATTTGATAGTGGACGATATAAATAGAATTTTCGGGTGAACAAAATAAATGTTTTTGTATGTAGTGAGTTCTGGGGAAAGGCAAATTAAGGAGACTGTACCATCTGACTTAATTCCATGTAGCTTTTCTAAATTTCTGACTAGAGACGTATTACGTAATTCAAAATCACAGAAGTTCTTGTACCGCATCTGAAACAGTAAACTCCAACGTTGCCTAATTTTAAAGCATTATGTAGTTTTCAGAACAGTTTCTTGTTACACCAGCCTTTATAAGACCATCTCAGTCTTGTACTTCATCTGAAACAGTAAACTCCAACGTTACCTAATTTTAAATCACTATGTAGTTTTTAAAATAGCAGTTGGTTCCTACTCAAGTCTTTGTGAGACCGTCTCAGTCACGAAATAACCAGTCTGCGGTTTGCAGGTACTCGAATAAGATCTGTGTTGGACGCGCTCTTGTCGTTGACTCACAACTCAAACACGCACATTATGTACGCGAAATAACCACGATACTCTAGAACATTAAGGTTTAGTCACTTTCAAGTGATCTCTCTAACCTAAATTAATTCAGGTTTTAAATGAACAATGCAACGGCCTTGCTGCATTGGTAACACCGGTTTCCGTCAGATCACCGAAGTTAAGCGCTGCCGGTTCAAAATGGTTCAAATGGCTCTGAGCACTATGGGACTTAACTTCTGTGGTCATCAGTCCCCTAGAACTTAGAACTACTTAAACCTAACTAACCTAAGGACGTCACACACATCCATGCCAGAGGCAGGATTCGAACCTGCGAGCCCGCATCTCGTGGTCGTGCGGTAGCGTTCTCGCTTCCCACGCCCGGGTTCCCGGGTTCGATTCCCGGCGGGGTCAGGGATTTTCTCTGCCTCGTGATGGTTGGGTGTTGTGTGCTGTCCTTAGGTTAGTTAGGTTTAAGTTGTTCTAAGTGCTAGGGGACTTATGACCACAGCAGTTGAGTCCCATAGTGCTCAGAGCCATTTTTCGAACCTGCGACCGTAGCGGTCACGCGGTTCCAGACTGAAGCGCCTAGAACCGCACGGCCACAGAGGCCGGCAAGCGCTGCCGGGCTGGGCTTGCAGTTGGATGGGTGACCATCCGGTCTGCCGAGCGCTGTTGGCCAGCGGGGTGCACTCAACCCCTGTGAGACAAACTGAGGAGCTACTTGACTGAGAAGTAGCGGCTCCGGTCTCGTAAACTGACATACAGCCGGGAGAGCGGTGCGTTGGCCACATGCCCCTCCACATCCGCATCCAGTGACGCTTGTGGGCTGAGGATGACACGGCGGCCGGTCGGTACCGTTCGACCTATCAAGGCTTGTTTTTTTTTATGAAGTATGTCGAGATAAACAAGTACTCTGGAATGTCTGTCAGTGGTTACTGACTGATTTAATGAATTGCCCAAGTATAAATGTCTCTAATAAAATTATTAATGCAGGTCAATGATAAGTAAGAACTGTGACATTTTCTTGTACACACGAATATTCTGTTGTGCCACAACTGAAATGCGACATCGCACTATGTCTTCTAAGTGTTGTCGGCTCAGCGCCTGCACTAATAATTTTTCGTAGTATGTGAACTGGTCACCGTTCCTATTATTCGAGCTGGGCAAGGAATAAAATGTGTGTGTTATGTCATCTAAAATGTGGTGTTGTGCACATCATTGAGGAAATACCATCTTGCACTGATTTTAACTTCCAGTTTCGAAATGGTTAAAGAGTGATACTACCGAGCACGAGACTACTAAATACATGTCGATTGCTTCTCAGCTTCACAAACCTCTATAGTCCACACACATGCTTTGCGAACCAGAACGAAGTGAATGGCGGAGGGCACTTATCACTGTGTCACATATTACGGTTTCTTCATCATCGTCGTCATCATCTTCACCTACAGGGATTAGGCTAGCTGCCTGTTCCGACTATAAAGGTTACTGTTCAACCCATTAAATTTTGTGCCCACCAAAGCTTCTTTTTCCTCTCGAACTGTACGTCCGCAGTTCTTTGGTTAGCCTTCGTTCTGGCATTCACATGCTCTTTCCACCTGTTTCTGTGTTTCTCACTTGTGTTGTTTATCCCTTGAAGATTGAGTTCTCCTCAAATTTATTCACTCCTAATCCGACCTTAACCTTTCAGTGTTCATAGAAACCTCACCTGCCTGTACTTTGGTCTTATCGCTCTCTGTCACAACGCTAGTTTGAGTCGCTTACAGCAGAGGCGTCGCTGGCATAGTTTTATGAAACACTGTTTCTTTTCTAACTACGCTGTTTACACTTCTATTAACATGTCACATGAAACTGAAACTGATAAAGATTGTTGTGTATATCTGTATTATGCTGCTTATTTCCCGTTCAGTTCTCGTGTGGAGATCGGGAAGAATGATTCCTTAACCCTTCCACTACCAATTCTTTTCCACGGTTGAAGGCGCTACTTTATGATTATTTTAATTAATGATGCTGTCCGAGGTAGTAAAATGAAAAACATATTTCCCGCCGTCTCGTTTTCCAAAGTGGGAAGCGGTGGTAGAGACTTGTGTGTCCAATTGGTATTTTGACGTGCGGCTACAAGTCCGAAATGTAATGATATGCTTGATCGTCCTGTATTTTCATGTATGATATAAACAGTGTTTCTGGCCAATTTTCAGGGACACGACAGGGACGATCGTTTAAGCAAAAAACTTCATGTGGAGGCTTGCCCTGTTCCGAATGGTTTGCGAGATAGAACCCATTTAATGTACGTTATTATTTGAGGAGGTGAGAAGCCAAGGGATATGAGTGACATTTTCGGAAAAAAATGAGTTAAGTGCAGAAATGGGTTCCTAATATATGTAAAATTATGGTGGCCAAGTGTATCTCTGTCTGGTGCTGCAATCTGGCGGCAGAAAATTTAACTACTTCCAGAAACGGGTGTATTTATTTGGCGGCCAAGGAGTATATGTGAAGCGGCAATAATGGTGGTGCGTGTGTGTGAATGCAGTGCTACTCTCACGAAGTTAAGTTCGTTGTTTCATTGCATATAAGTGATACAACAAACTTCAATTACTGTCTTTCATCAATAAGTACGAATATTAATATTATTTTTATTGTAAATCGGACATAAAATACGAGAGAAAACAGTAACTATGACATCTTCAGGAGGGGACTTTTCTGACGGCTCCGAAGGTGAGTAGCCGGCCGAAGTGGCCGCGCGGTTCTGGCGCTGCAGTCTGGAACCGCGAGACCGCTACGGTCGCAGGTTCGAATCCTGCCTCCGGCATGGATGTGTGTGATGTCCTTAGGTTAGTTAGGTTTAACTAGTTCTAAGTTCTAGGGGACTAATGACCTCAGCAGTTGAGTCCCATAGTGCGGTTCTGGCGCTGCAGTCTGGAACCGCGAGACCGCTACGGTCGCAGGTTCGAATCCTGCCTCCGGCATGGATGTGTGTGATGTCCTTAGGTTAGTTAGGTTTGACTAGTTCTAAGTTCTAGGGGACTAATGACCTCAGCAGTTGAGTCCCATTGAGTCCCATTTTTTTCCGAAGGTGAGTAATTAAGTTCAAAATGGTTCAAATGGCTCTGAGCTCTATGGGACTTAACATCTGAGGTCATCAGTCCCCTAGAACTTAAAACTACTTAAACCTAATTAACCTAAGGACATCCATGCACGAGGAAGGATTCGAACCTGACACCGTAGCAGTTACACGGTTCCGGACTGAAGCGCCTAGAACCACTCGGCCACCAGCAGCCGTCAGTAATTAAGTACACCATTAATATTATTGTCTCGTGTTTAAATAAAACACTTCAAAAATACGTATATTTCATATTTAAAGTGAAAAGCTGTTGATATTATTCACTAGAATGACCCTTCTTTTTTGTACAGACCAGACAGATGTGTGGTGTCACCGCCAGACACCACACTTGCTAGGTGGTAGCTTAAATCGGCCGCGGTCCATTAGTACATGTCGGACCCGCGTGTCGCCACTGTAGGATCGCAGACCGAGCGCCACCACAAGGCAGGTCTCGAGAGACGTACTAGCACTCGCCCCAGTTGTACGGTCGACATTGCTAGCGACAACACTGACGAAGCCTTTCTCTCATTTGCCGAGAGACAGTTAGAATAGCCTTCAGCTAAGTCCATGGCTACGACCTAGCAAGGCGCCATTTGTACCATTGCATGTATCTCAAGATAGTCTCACTTGTATCATAAAGAATGCTGTATACCAAAGGACGATATAAAAGTTAAGTGTTCTAGTAGCTACGTTCTTTTCTTTATCACATTCATTACGAATCCTGTTCCAGACTTCGCGCCAGTCGGCGTGTGTGTACGTGTGCCCTTTCGGCTACCCGTCTCTGTGGACTGGCTGCCTTGTCAGTCCACTACAAGATGATGATATTTCGTAAGAACCAGAGGTAGACAGTGTAGATACTGACTCCAGGGAGAACTCTAGTGATGAAAGTAACTTTCTATAATTGATGCAATGTGAACAGTAAACTAAGTTACAGTTTGTAAAAATTTTCCTAGCACAGTAGTTCCTTTCTTCTGATCGATAGTTATCAGTGGAAGTCAGAGTGAATTGTGCTGTTTTCTGCTTGCACACGCTGCCGAACGTAGTAAGCAACTGATTATAAGTGCTACGAAAGATTTATGCATTAATTCCACATTCATTAACAGTAATCAGAACTACATTACTTTGACAGTGAATATCTGATAATATTATGCTTTCATGAGGCATTGTTACTGCCGTGCATCGTTAATTTATACCAAAGTGAGTTATTAATGTGAAGTTAACAGTACTGCACAGAATTGTCTTCCCTCATCTTTCCTCACCCCACGGCCATTCTGGTACATTTTCCTGTTCACATTGTCGTCTTGCTGCCCAGAAAAGTTTTACAAGCTGTATATTTACCATTAATTAACAAACAATGAGAAATCAAAACAACTTTCATTACCTGAAAAAGTAAAACTAACCAGGTTAACGTACTGAGGTCTGATGAAAGGTCTGATGAAAGTGAGGTAAACAGTGGAGGGCACAAAGCTTCTACGAGAGTAAAGCATGTGGGGAGAAAAAAAACACGAAGGACTCTTTTATGTAAAAGAGTAGCATCATCTACAAAACGTAATGAAGGCAAATAATATGTGGATCGCAAAGTAAAGTTGCACAAAGAAAGAAAGGTAAGAGTGTACAATCGCAACTGCCGATTCAAGTGCAATCAAAACATCAGTCAACAAACAAGACAGGAAGTATTTAATGAATATTGGATTATTGGTAACTGGGACTTGCAGACCTCCTTCTTATACTCTTCTGTTACCGTCAGTGAGCCAAATAGATGGAAAGGAACTGCTAAAAAAGAAAATCTATTGGTTGCCAATATGTCTCTCCAGGGCAAAAGAGTTTGCAAAGAATTGTTTTTGAGGACCCTAGATATGTCTAACAAGAGAGTAACAAACGTGGTACAAAAGAAAACCACTTCAACTACAAATATTTCACTTAAGGGCAAGCGAGGCCATAAAACCCCTGGAAATAAGACTGATGAAGCTAAAGTAGGTCTTATAAAGGAACACATCAAAAGTTTTCCAAAGTACAGTAGCCACTATTCACGCCAAAAAACACCTAATAAGAAGTAACTGGCAGGAAACCTCAACCTCAAGAAAATGTATCAGCTTCATAAGAAGTTTTGTGAAGAAAAGGATCATACCTTTCTAACTCTCACTTGGAAGCCAAGGGGTACATGTAACACGTGTCATCAAATTATCAATGACAATTGTTAAATCACTAATTTTTTTTACTGTAGAAATATGAGGGAGATAAACATAAAACTATATCTTCAAATGTTATGCAATAATGTTTTCTATATTTATGTGCTAGAATTAAGAATTTAACTTTAATCTCAAAACTAACTTTTTGTCACTTCTACCCCTTGGCCTCTCACCTCCTCATTTAGTTTCTATATCATTCAACATATATTGAGGTTTACACGTGTAGATATGTACAATATGTAGCGAACACTACAACATGCCTATTATACTCAATTGAACAATACGTATTTTTAACATAATCACCACTAAGCATCATCGTAGAGGTCACATTACAGCTGTTGCAGAGTTCACAGTAAATGTTCGAATATTCCCATCTCTTGGTAGAACACGTCGACTGAGTGCCTCTGCACGTCTGTTGACGAGGGCATCAGCGTCCGTACCGCAGCCAGGCAGCTCATTTCACGTTGTTTGTGCACCTCGCACAGCATGCAGCCCCATGAACAAACATCTAATGACGTAAGGTATGGCATTCTTTGTGGCCAGTTAATTGCACTACCACCACCAGTTCAGCGATTAGGATACGTGCGGTTGCGATGTTTTGTCGCACGTCTGGTAAAATGTGGACGTGGGCCATCACGCTCAAAGTACACTGCAGCCTTCAAGGTCTTCAACTAAACGACTTTTTCATTTGGACTCAAATGAAACTTCAAAGTGGATGTGTCGGTAAGACACATACTTGCGCGCCCCTAGCCCAGAAACAATGTACATTAAAAGTGTTCTATCTTGGAAACTGTTCGCGAAAGGGCATATGTCCGTGAGAAGCTTTTTGCTTCAGATGAGCGTTCCTGTCACATCCAAGTGTACTGATCATTCCACCTGGGCCACACTGTGTAGTGAAGGCCGAAAGATACACAGCGATACAGCCCCAATTCTGCATCACTACAACATGTGATTACAGACAGACAAATACTGACTGAATCTAAAAATAATGACACGAATATCATTACCTGTGTACTTCCATTAAAAATTAAGCAAAAATGTCTGACAAACAGAAATCACTTAGCAGAACATATCATTCTACCAACACAGTTCACAAGATATCTTGCGTACCATGGATGAAGGGTATCAGACGGATGCCATATTCCTTGAGTTCCGGAAAGCGTTTGACTCGGTGCCCCACTGCAGACTCCTAACTAAGGTACGAGCATATGGGATTGGTTCCCAAATATGTGAGTGGCTCGAAGACTTCTTAAGTAATAGAATCCAGTACGTTGTCCTCGATGGTGAGTGTTCATCGGAGGTGAGGGTATCATCTGGAGTGCCCCAGGGAAGTGTGGTAGGTCCGCTGTTGTTTTCTATCTACATAAATGATCTTTTGGATAGGGTGGATAGCAATGTGCGGCTGTTTGCTGATGATGCTGTGGTGTACGGGAAGGTGTCGTCGTTGAGTGACTGTAGGAGGATACAAGATGACTTGGACAGGATTTGTGATTGGTGTGAAGAATGGCAGCTAACTCTAAATATAGATAAATGTAAATTAATGCAGATGAATAGGAAAAAGAATCCCGTAATGTTTGAATACTCCATTAGTGGTGTTGCGCTTGACACAGTCACGTCGATTAAATTTTTGGGCGTAACATTGCAGAGCGATATGAAGTGGGACAAGCACCTAATGGCAGTTGTGGGGAAGGCGGATAGTCGTCTTCGGTTCACTGGTAGAATTTTGGGAAGATGTGGTTCATCTGTAAAGGAGACCGCTTATAAAATACTAATACGACCTATTCTTGAGTACTGCTCGAGCGTTTGGGATCCCTATCAGGTCGGATTGAGGGAGGACATAGAAGCAATTCAGAGGCGGGCTGCTAGATTTGTTACTGGTAGGTTTGATCATCACGCGAGTGTTACGGAAATGCTTCAGGAAATCGGGTGGGAGTCTCTAGAGGAAAGGAGGCGTTCTTTTCGTGAATCGCTACAGAGGAAATTTAGAGAACTAGCATTTGAGGCTGACTGCAGTACAATTTTACTGCCCCCAACTTACATTTCGCGGAAAGACCACAAAGATAAGATAAGAGAGATTAGGGCTCGTACAGAGGCATATAGGCAGTCATTTTTCCCTCGCTCTGAGAGTGGAACAGGGAGAGAAGATGCTAGTTGTGGTACGAGGTACCCTCCGTCACGCACCTTATGGTGGATTGCGGAGTATGTATGTAGATGTAGATGTGGAATTCTGCATCACTACAACATGTGATTGCACACAGACAAATACTGACTGAATCTAAAAATAATGACACGAATATCATTATCTGTGTACTTCCATTAAAAATTAAGCAAAAAAGTCTGACAAACACAAATCACTTTGCAGAATATACCACTCTACCAACACAGTTTCATTTAACACATACTTCAGTGCACCTGATGGTGTGCTCCAACTGAGGATGTCAAATTTCATGGGAATCACTCAAAGTTGGAATGAAAGACCAACTACAGCGAGGTAACACAAGTCGTGGGATACCTGCTAATATCGCACGGGACCTCTCTTCGTCCGACAGGGTGCACCACCTCGGCGTGACTTGATGTCAACAAGCCGCTGAAAGTCCTCCGCAGAACTATTGAGCCATGCTTCTTCTATAGCCGTCCATAATTGCGAAAATGTTGCCGCTGCAGTATTTTGTGATCTAACTCTCAGTTACGTTTCATATTTGTTCGGTGCGATTCATGACGGGGTATATGGGTGGGGAAATCATTCGCTCGAATTCTCCAGAATGTTCTTCAGATCAGTCACGAACAATTGTGGCCCTGTGACATGGAGCATTACCATCCATAAAAATTCTATTGTTTGGTTGCAGATGGTCTCCAGGTAGCCTAAAAGAAACATTCCCAGTCAATAATCGGTTCAATTGGGCCAGAGAAGCCAGTAGACTGCATGTAAACACAGCCACCACACCATTAAAGGGGGTAGGACGTCAACGGGCCGTCTTGGAGCAGGA
Organism: Schistocerca nitens; assembly: GCF_023898315.1. Taxonomy (NCBI): domain Eukaryota; kingdom Metazoa; phylum Arthropoda; class Insecta; order Orthoptera; family Acrididae; genus Schistocerca; species Schistocerca nitens. Next base: position 173,632,782 of record NC_064625.1, on the reverse strand, counting down.
GAGACACCATAGGACATTTTAATTTCCACTGTCTACTCTTTTACGAATAAAGTCATAAAACTTTGTCAGCATGACCAGGAAGGATTCAGGATTCACAATCATAGCAGTGGAAGTTCAAAAACGTAACAAAATAAAATTTTTGCATGTGGAAGTTCATTATTTTTTCACTTCTATTGGCTGCGTTTGTTGCTATAGGTACACGTTTCTTCATAAGTAAGAGAAATTCCTCGATGAATTTTGCACAGCATACAAACAATACTTACAGGTGTATGAAACTCTAGAAATTATTTGATTTATGAAAAAAAAATGAATGCGCTGTTACATTTTAAACTTCATGTTTAGAAAAAACTCAAATTTCATAGTTAATTATCTCAATTTTTACCACAGTTTTTAATAGGATTTGGAAAATTCTAGAGTTTCATACACCTGTAAGTATGGTTTGTATGCTGTGCAAAATTCAACGAAGAATCTGCCTTACTTATGAAGAAAAGTGTACCTATAGCAACAAATGCAGCCAATGGTAAGTGAAAAAAAGGTGAAGTACGAATGTAAAAAAATAAATTATTTTCTTATATTTTTCAACTTCCACCACTATAAGTGTAAATCCTGAATCCTTTCTGGTCATTCTGACAAAGTTTCAAAATGGTTCAAATGGCTCTGAGCACTATGGGACTTAACATTTGAGGTCATCAGTCCCGTAGAACTTAGAACTACTTAAACCTTACTAAGCTAAGGACATCACACACATCCATGCCCGACGCAAGATTCGAACCTGCGACCGTAGCGGTCGTGCGGTTCCGGACTGAAGCGCCTAGAACCGCTCGGCCACCGTGGCCGGCTGAGAAGTTTTATGAATTTATTTGTAAAAGTAGTGGAAATTAAAGTTCCTGTGGTGTCTCTCCTGCTCCAAGTCGTCCCGTTTGACGTCCTACCCCCCTTAAGGGGCTCCGGAACGCCCTATACTTGCAATGTTAAAATAACGCTTATAAATTACATCTTTCCTCACAAAGTATTTGAGGTAGGAAGTTGAACTTTTTACAGATTATTTATTGGAATATGGGCTACAAGTTAACACAGGGATTTTACAAAATTTTAGTTCAGTTATTAAAGATGATTTTTTTTTCAATTGTAATGAAAATTCACAACATTTTTTTGCAATTTTCTATTTATATATTCAAAAATATACAGTTTTTTGGAAAAAGGCTGTGTTAAATTATGCAGAAGGTACTGTGTAACATTTACTGAAAGTTTGAAACAAATATGTTTGGAAGATGCTTAGAAAACATGTAATTAGTATGAGAAAATAAAAGTTTTGGGAATCGAGCGACAAAGATTGGATTAACTTTTTAGTGCATTCCAGGTCCATAGGATGGATTATCTTCATCCTCTGCAAACTCCTCCTCCAGCTTCCTCTTGTTCCTCCTCCTGTTTACTCTTGCTTGTATTTCTAGACTCTTTACAGCCCTGTCTGCAGCCCGAAGGCGTTCCTTGTCTAAAGCAAGCATCGCTCGTACCATGTTAGAACCTATCTTCATTCCCATATTTCTAAATACCTTTGGCTTTCCAACATTTCTCCTTTTCTTAAAAGCCTTCAGAGGATTTCTAATAACTTTACTTTTACTCATTATTATACTTCAACAAAACAGAGACTCAAGAAACAGAATTAATTACGAATATTTTCGAGATAACGACAGAGTAAATAAACATGAAACAATCGACAATCACACCAGCGATATATATTGAACCATCACAGGTTAGCCACAACACATACTTTATCTCACATCACTAAAATGTACCTGATGAACACGGACGTTAATAATAACACCATTTGACAGCAGTTTAACAGCGCCACAGTGGGTCACGTCCATGTAGAACATATTTAAAAAAAATTTAAAAATAGTTGTAGTCTTCGGAATTGAATAAATTATATATCTATTAAAAGGTAGTAGTCTGCAGATTCAGAAAACGCAAAAAAGTAAAAATTGAACTTTTCATGATTTTGAGCCTTTCCGGAGCCCCTTAAGGAGTCTCGAGCAGCTTGCACTGTGCCCTGATGACAATTCGAATCCCTACTGTCAGCTCTTACCAACTGAAATCGGGACTCGTGTAACCAGGCCGAGGTTCTTCGGTCGTCTGCAGTCCAACCGATATGGCCACGAGTCCAGAAGAGCCGTTGCAGGCTACGTCGTGCTGTTAGCTGAGGCCCTAGCGTCGCTCGTCTGCCGGCATAGCCGGTTAACGCTAAATTTCGCCACATTGTCCTAGTGCACACGATCTTCGTCCGTCCCACATTGATTTCAATGATTATTTGAACCAGTGTTGGATGCTGTTAGCACTGACAGCTCTACGCAAACGGCTCTGCCCTCGGTGGTTAAGTTACGGCCGCGGTCGGCCAATGCGTTGTCCTTGGTGAGACGTAACGCCTGAAATCTTGCTATTCTCGGGGCTTTCTTGACACTGTGGCTCTTAGAACACTGAATTCGGTACCGATTTCCGAATTGTCCCATGTGTCCAGTTCCAAATACCATTCAGCATTCAAAGTCTTTTAATTGCTGTCGTGTGGCCATAATCACGTCGGAAAACTTTTCACGTGAATCACCTCATTAGAAGTGACAGTTCCGTGAATGCACCGCCGTTTTATACCTCATCAACGCGCTACTACAGCAATCTGTACATGAGCATACCGCTATGCCATGACTTAAGTCGCGTTAGCATAATTAATGATGCTTCGTCTCACACTGATAGTCCACTATTTCAGCAAGTGGAAACGTAATACAAAGTTGCAGTAAGCAGGACTGTTCGATTCTTGTGAGCCAATCGTCTAAATTTCGCACACATTCGCCGTGAAAGTGTGGCGTTATGCGATCCAGCCGCAGTGAAATGGTAGCAACAGTTTGACCGGGGCGACACACGCGTGGACGGTGCTGATCCGGCGTACATGTAAGCATGTAAAACACAAACTACAGAACAGTCCGTGAAATATTCTAAAATATTGTATATTCTTACATTCATCAATGCTTTTTATCTGTTACTTCATGTTTTTATTCCTATTTTTATTTTGTTTGTAAAATCTTCTGAGGTATTGTTGAAAGGAAAGTGCGAGTATTAGTTGAGGACCAACTGGATGAAAATCAGTGTGGGTTTAGGACTCTTAGAGGTTGTCAGGACCAGATCTTTAGCTTACGGCAAATAATGGAGAAGTGTTACGAGTGGAATTGTATCTATGCTTTATAGATCTAGAAAAGGCATATGTCTGTTCTACGAGATTATGGAATAGGAGGCAAACTTTTACAAGCAATTAAAGGTCTTTACATGGATACTCAGGCAGCAGTTAGAGCTGACGGTAAACTGAGTTCATGGTTGAGAGTAGTTTCAGGGGTAAGGCAAGGCTGCAACCTGTCTCCACTGTTGTTCATATTATTTATGGATCATATGTTGAAAACAGTAGACTGGCTGGGTGAGATTAAGTTATGTGAACACAAAATAAGCAGTCTCGCATATGCGGATGACTTAGTTGTGATGGCAGATTCGATTGAAAGTTTGCAAAGTAATATTTCAGAGCTAGATAAGAAATGTAAGGACTATGGTATGAAGATTATCATCTCCAAAACGAAAGTAATGTCAGTGGGAAAGAAATATAAACGGATTGAGTGCCAAATAGGAGGAACAAAGTTAGAACAGGTGGACGACTTCAAGTACTTAGGATGCATATTCTCACAGGATGGCAACATAGTGAAAGAACTGGAAGCGAGGTGTAGCAAAGCTAATGCAGTGAGCGCTCAGCTACGATCTACTCTCTTCTGCAAGAAGGAAGTCAGTACCAAGACTAAGTTATCTGTGCACCGTTCAATCTTTCGACTAACTTTGTTGTATGGGAGCGAAAGCTGGGTGGATTCAGATTACGTTATCAATAAGGTTGAGGTTACGGATATGAAAGTAGCTAGGATGATTGCAGGTACTAGTAGATGGGAACAATGGCAGGAGGGTGTCCACAATGAGGAAATCAAAGAAAAACTGGGAATGAACTCTATAGATGTAGCAGTCAGGGCGAACAGGTTTAGATGGTGGGGTCATGTTACACGTATGGGAGAAGCAAGGTTACCCAAGAGACAAGGGTTCAGCAGTAGAGGGTCGGGGCAGACCAATGAGAAGGTACCTGGATTCGGTTAAGAATGATTTTGAAGTAATAGGTTTAACATCAGAAGAGGCACCAATGTTAGCACTGAATAGGGGATCATGGAGGAATTTTATAAGGGGGACTGTGCTCCAGACTGAACGCTGAAAGGCATAATCAGTCTTAAATGATGATGATGATGATTTTATGCAATATCAATCAAGTATAGAACTGTTAATACTTCAGTTTTGTTGTCTGATTATAACAAGTGTATTTAATGGCAGGTTTGGATTCGGTCAAAACTGTCATGTTTGACTGTAAAGTTCTTTGACTTGTACTGCTGTACATCACATGTTGTTCTTTTGTCAATGTGCCATCAAATTTTAATCTTGGAACAATTCCTTATTTTTCTTGGCAATTATGGTTTTCTGTGGTAACGTACGTCAAAGCATGTACGACAGTGATACATCTGTGACATAAGTGTCGTGAGTATTTCGACCAATTTTACGGTTACTTCCTATTTTTTCACATTTCTTTTGGCAGTGTCACAGTGTTCTCTTTTGTATGTTGCACAGCTGCCGTTGATGGTGTTTCAGAACCGAAAGCGATAGCAAAATAAAATAACATTATTACAGACAGCACAATGTTAAACATTTTGTAAAATTTGTACACGCTGTTGACCATCGCCTAAGCAAGATATGTAGCTATTCAAGTCTAGTGCAGATTGCAATACAAGTTATCTAACCTACCACAATAGTGTGTGACTTGTTTTTTGACGTCCCTTCCAATATCTGATTGTACATGATCCCGTGCTGCAACTAATACTATCAGGTTTCACGAAGATCTTTAAATTTGGAATCAAGAACCAACTCACAGTGGGATGACACAGCAATACAATTTTTGTAATTTTTTTGTATTCACGGTATGTGATGTTCAGATCTCAAAAATGAATTTCACTCTGAAAAATTCTTGAGGAAATCGACTTTGAAGTTTTTCCAAGCGGCTTCAGTACCCTGAAATGAGACTAATTTTTCGATATGTCGGTCGGTGCTGCAGTAGAGTATTCGTCCGCCACGTGCGAGACTCGGTTTCGACTCCTGGCAGTGGAAAACTTTTTAATACAGATGCATGTTCAACAAGCATTTCCGTGAAGAGTAAAACACATCAAGATGAAAACTATTTTGTCATGAATGAGATTTTCACTGTGCAGCGGAGTCTGCGCTGATATGAAACTTCCTGGCAGATTAAAACTCGAACTCGGGACCTTTGCCTTTCGCGGGCAAGTGCTTTAGCATATGAGCTATCCACACGCGACTCACGCCCCGTCCTCAGAGCTTTACTTCTGCCAGTATCTCGTCTCCTACCTTCCAAACTTTACAGAAGCTCTCCTGCGAACCTTGCAGAACTAGCACTCCTGAAAGAAAGGATATTGCGGAGACATGGCTTAGCCACAGTCTGGGTGATGTTTCCAGAATGAGATTTTCACTCTGCAGCGGAGTGTGCGCTGTTCGCGGGAGAGCTTCTGTAAAGTTTGGAAGGCAGGAGACGAGGTACTGGCAGAAGTGAAGCTGTGAGGACGGGGCGTGAGTCGTGCTTGGGTAGCTCATATGGTAGAGCACTCGCCTGCGAAAGGCAAAGGTCCCGAGTTCGAGTCTCGGTCCGGCACACAGTTTTAATCTGCCAGGAAGTTTCTTATTTTGTCATTGCTTTTTTTTATTGAAATAAGCTATATTAACAATGTATATATGCAGTCTGAAGTGGCGAGGCAAAATTTGTTCCGAGACAGGATTCAAATCCGTGTCACTGCTCAGTAGGTAGACGTGCTAACAACTACGCCATCCTGGCGCAGTGGCTTTGCACGTCGGTACTAGCTATCCTAGCACGCCTCCTTCCTCAATCCAGGTTCTCATTCACTCCTCAGCCCAGTTGGTATTCCTCCTAAACTCGGACAGTACTGCTGAGACTCTCCAGCCGTACTGGATAGCGCCTCAGTCCGCTCAGGCGTCAATGGGAATCTGGGCCGTCGCGTGAATGGGAATTCGGATGGAGGAGGCAGGCGTGCCAGGATAGTCCACGAAGTTATGAAAAACCACTGTGCCCAGAGTGGCCTATTGGTCAGCGCATCTGCCTAGTGAGCAGGGCACCCAGCTTCGAATCTCGGCCTTGATACAAATTTTCATACGTCGCTTCAGTCTGCATATACAGAATTTTTCCGTAAGAGCGTGAAAAACTGTAACAGGACATAGAGAATGCTCCACTGAACAATTTGACCTAGGAAACCTTGGGTCGGAGAAGCTAGATTAAGGAGATACTACTACTACTACTACTACTACTACTACTACTACGTGATCAGGCGCAGTGGACCGCACGCATCTACAAGTTTCCTCCTCCACTCTATTCTGTCCATTGCTGCTATCCGCCATCCGCCCACATCTATTGACACTTGGTTTAAATCTTCACGGAGTTCATCCCTCCAACGCTTCTCGGGTCTCCCTGGCGGTCTCTTTCCTGTAGGTGTGAAATCCAGGATCTTCCGAGGCCATCTGTGACTCTCCATCCGGGCCATATGGCCGGCCCACTGCATTCGTTTGGGTTTGACACTTCCTGCTATGTTGGGATGCCGGTATAGTTCCTCGAGCTCATGGTTGTATCTGATCCTCCATTCTGCTGTATCTGCATCCAGAACCGGACCGAACATCTTCCGAAGCACTTTTCTCCCAAAAACGAGGAGCTTGTGGAAGTCCTGTTTCCAGATACTCCATGTCTCACAGCCATATAGAACAACAGGCTGGATCAGGGTTTTGTACAGTCGAATCTTGAACTGTCTGGAGAGAGATTTGGACCGAAGCAGTTGTGCTAGGCTGTGGTAAGATCGGTTTCCTGCTTGTATTCTGGCATTGATCTCTGCTTCACACGACGAGTTTTCAGTGAAAAGTGCCGCTAGGTATTTGAATTCTTGCACTCTCTTGTAGGACTGGTCCCCAACCTGCAGTGATTGTAGATGACCAGCAGTCTGACAATGACCACGCGTCGTAATGAGGTACTCTGTCTTGGCTTCGTTTATGTTTAGCCCAAATTTTCTGGCAGCCTCCTTTAGTGCTTTGGTCATTTGCCTAAGGAGATATCGAAGTAAACTTGTCGACCGCTTTGTCTAGCATTACTGTTTCCCAGCTTATTTACAACTTACATGCATACCAGTTTAGAGGCACTGTGCTATTTATTTACATGTAAATTCTTCATTTGCTGCAAGGAAACGAGGAGGACAATCCTGATAACCAGGAAGTCATGATACGGGTTTCGTTTACTTTACTTCTCCGTAAGGTGGCTCTGTTGTATCGTATTTACAGATTCTCATGACAGAAAGTTCTATGCCTCAACGACAGACCCATTCGTTATTCTGTGCTTTCCGGAGACGTACAGTACAATACGGTGGAGCAGTGCCGGTACAGTATTTCCTGGTCACTGGATCCTATTCAATGGCCTGCGAGGTCACCTCACCTGAATTCCCTTGTTTATTTCCTATGAGGATATCTAAAGTCAAGTATGTATGAAATCCGAGGGGAGGCGGGAATGGCATTAAGTGCCAGAACTGTAGCTGCCTGCGATGTGATTCGAGACACACCAGGGATATTTGCCAGGGTGCGTCATAATCTTGTTCCCCGATGTCATGCTTGCATTGAGGTTGATGGCCGTCAGTTTCAACACATTTTGTAAGATGCAGAACAAATGGTGCGTTCTCTGTGTCAATGACGGCATTTGCAGTTAACTAATATAAATACAAAAGTACACAGTAGTGTGATTTTGTTTCTGTTATCTCCTAAAGCTGGGTTCTCTGACTCTCAGTTTGTTCAGTGGAGCATCCTCTGGGTCCTGTTACATTTTTGCACGCCCATACGGAAGCACCCTGTATACATCATAGATGTTCGGGAGCTGGAGAGCTTGAATTTCCTTATTTTGAGAAGACAGAAAGAGCGATCTGTTTTGACTACCAAAAACATTCAGTAGCATAGATCGGATAAATATTTCTTTATTTAAAACAACCGGTTTCGACGGACTTAGCTGCCATCTGGAGCTCTTAAAAATCTTCTTGTTGTGAAGGTTGTTCATTATACACATTTTACAGTGGACCTCACACCACGATGTCATGTGAATAAAAATCGGCAAATTATAAAAGGTATTATATATCTTTTTTGCCGGCCGGTGTGGCCGAGCGGTTCTAGGCGCTTCAGTCTGGAATCGCGTGACCAGTACGGTTTCAGGTTCGAATCCTACCTTGGGCATGGCTGTGTGTGATGTCCTTAGGTTAGGTAGGTTTAAGTAGCTCTGAGTTCCAGGGGACCGATGAACTCAGATGTTATGTCCCATAGTGCTCAGAGCCATTTGAACCATTTTGTGTGTGTGTGTGTGTGTGTGTGTGTGTGTGTGTGTGTGTGTGTGTGTGTTTGTATAACTGACAGATCCTTGTTCATCACAAAAACAACAGTACACAGCAGCATATCCGTTTGCATAATCTGGGCATACTAATACCTGCTACTCCACACTGTTGTTTTTGTGACGTAACAAGCATCTGCGATGGCCATTTGCACAAGGTGCTTTATTTTTTGAATATTTTACTTATGGTAAACCTTTTATAATGTGCCAATTTTTATTCACGTGGCAACTTGGCGTCAGCTCCAATGTAAAATGAACACCTTTCACAACCAGAAGAATTTTAAGATCTTAAGATGACAGCGAAGTCTGGCGAAACCGGTTATTTTTAATAAAGGAATAGCTATGCGATCAACACTATTGAATGTTTTTGGAAACGTTTCTGGATCATTTAGTTTCATTTGATTTTATTAACAATCTTTTACAGAAGTCCGGTAACTAAGAATTTATGTTTGCAGTGAAAACTAGATCTTTGCGAGTGATATGCTATTACAAATAAGACGACCTGCATTTTTCATAAAAAACAATTAGATATGGGTTAATTAGCGTTTATTTGACGAATTTTGTATTTAAACTGAAATGAAAGAAACTAAAAGCGAATGAAATAATGACCGAAATGAGACTCGAATTAGCAATTACAAATCTCGAAGGCTAACAATTTTTTCGATCTTTATTTATTGTATGCTTCACAGAAATGTTTGAAGAACATGCACCTTAGTTAAAAATTTGAATTAGCTGTGAATTTATCGCAAGCATCTCACTTGTCATACGATCATTTTGCCAAAAAGCCACCGCTCGAGCGTAGACGGGCGGGCGGGGGGGGGGGGGGAGTTTCAGTTTTTTCAGTCGTAGTTGACGTAAAGGTTACACCACTGAACTAATGTATCAAAGCTTAACGAATTACATACACTAAAAGCTATTGTGCATTAAGAATTAATGATTCCCAGGATTTACTAACGTGCCAGTACATTAAATCCAGTTATTTCATTCACTAAAAACACGAAATTTCAAATGACATGTGTTGTGATGAAGCAGAGGGGTAAATAAGCCACGAATCTGCATGTTTTTGCTGGAATTTTGTAGGAGGGTTCGATTGGATTTTTTGGGGGGAAGAGACCAGACAGCGAGGTCATCGGTCTCATCGGATTAGGGAAGGACGGGGAAGGAAGTCGGCCGTGCCCTTTCAAAGAAACCATCCCGGCATTTGCCTGGAGCGATTTAGGGAAATCACGGAAAACCCAAATCAGGATGGCCGCACGCGGGATTGAACCGTCGTCCTCCCGAATGCGAGTCCAGTGTGCTAACCACTGCGCCACCTCGCTCGGTTTTGTAGGAGGGATGGTCAGGAGGCAGGGGGCTAACAATCGAAAGGCACAAGGCAAACTCCCAGAGCAAAAAGTATATCCTAAGCTGTTGTCTGAGGGAACTGATCCACGTGAATTTCTATTGCTTGGGCAAATTTACAAGCAGAAACATTTTGAAATCATTGATGTGGCTGTCGAAGAGCTTTGATGTCGAATTTGACCAACCTGACATGAAATAATAGGTTTCCCTGGAAAAAGCCTCATTGAAAAAAAAAGGACATTTTGCGGTAGCTCCATCCCCGGAAATCGACGTTCAGCCTTTCAAAACAGAACCTTGTACACTTCCATCTACGATAGAACGTAAAATACCTAACAGATGCAAAGGGTGTTTTGGTTTCTTGAAAAAAGAAGTTGGAGAATTATTTGCTAATGTTTAAGCTTTGGTAGCTGTGAGGCAGAGCGAAATTTTGGTGCTCCGCGACGACCGAAGAACCGTCTTCGTTCGACAGTGTCACATGACAGACGCGGTCACTCAGCAGTTTGCAGTGTGCGCAAGTTGCTATCGGATCAAATAGACTTGAGAAAGGTTGGTAGAATATTTACACCCAATTTTCACAAAAAGGGATAACTGTATTTGGATCAGTTTTTACGATTATTTTATCCTATGCTCTTGACACTGTATTCAATTATCGTTTCCAACTTTTTAACTATGTACATTTTCATTCCAATTTTTCATAGTTTTCTTTTTGTTTTTAATGTATTTTTAATGTTCGAAAAATAAAGTAAATAATATAATATATATAGCGCTACATTTATTCACATTTCAAATAAAAATTAAGCAGAATTTAACTTCAAAGACTATTCAGTTTGAAATAGTTTCAACATTTAGTTAAGACTTAATACACAATAATCATACACACATTGTCGATGAATTTAAATCTCCATATGCCTTTTTTATACTCGGTAATCGTAAAATGTGTTCAGATCCATTCTTAAATCGACACGTTTTAGGACTTTTAAGTGCGACTCAAATATACTCGTATGATACGGGGCATCCAGAATGCTCCAAAAATAGTTTTAAGTACAGTTTTTTCAAAGGGTCTGTCTCTTACACCCCCTTGTCGTCAATACCCTATCTATTGAGTCCCCCGCCCCCCTGCGCCCCATAATTTACTGCTCGTTATGTCAGTTACTTAAGACTCGGATAACTTCAAAATCGATCTTCACAAGAATTGTTGAGAGTTGCATGTAACAGCCTTGACTGACTGATGGTTGAGTTCTGAACTGCGTGTATCATAAACATTAAAAAATTACAGAGTCCGACTGCCTTGTAAGTAACTATGTTCCACCCCAGGTTCATAAGCCAGAATTTCCATGCCTATGGGATAACACACTTGATCCTGTTTGTCACTTGATCCTTCAATTCCAAAAGGTATCTGTCGCTACTAGACTTACAAAACTACTGTAGGCTATCGTAGATTATCTTAAGTCAACATACACTACGGTAGATTTTCTACTAGCTTTGATAAGTCAACATTTATTATGCCTTATTTGCGTATGCGATACGCTCTCTTACTAGGTTCCCCTAGAAACTCACACTTAAGAGCCGTTTAGAAACAGGGTGAGGATATATAAAGGGCCCTGTAATCTCCAGAACACTTTCCTTCTACGAAGCTACCTACCTATCTTTTACTTAAAAATAAACAGTATTAATAGCAAAATCGATACTGTACATGTTTAATTCCGCTTTTAATTGAAAACTGTTAGTTTTTAACGTGGAACAGAGGATACTGTAGAAAAAATAAATTAAAAAATACAATACAGATACCAATAGAAAATCCAGTCTCCTGAAAAAGAAAAAGGAAGGGTGGGGGGGATAAGAAAAACGGGAAATTAAAACATACCTTACATCGCTTCCACTCTGTCGAGCTTATACAAAATATGTTTCTGTTATTCACAAACAACATTCGCATTTATCAATAATAACAGGAAACCATTGCCCTTGACCATGATGAACAACGTTCTACTGAGTACAAAATAACAACAGTAATTATACACATTCTTTTATGTTTGTGCATGTGAACTATACCTGCATAAGTTAAGCGTCAACTAATTTTATTACCTATAAAATGCAGTTTTTATATTTTAAGGATATAAATTATTCAACAGACTAACACTGAATGATTCGCGGTTATAATTATGCGCAAAAAGAACGAACAGACAAAATACAAAGAGAAGTCGTCGGTTCCGAGTTTCTCTCCCACACATTCGTTTATGTTTCTTTCCCTACCGATGCTGTAATCTTAACTGCGTCATTTATGTACTGTGCCAAAGCAACCGAACCGTAGTTTTGGTAGCAGCCCCGACTTTAATAGCTTATCAATATGGCGTTTATTACACTGTAATTATGTGGCCTCCATAAACATGCTACATCCTCAAGTATTAGCATTAGCTTTCATTCTGCTTGATAAGCTGACACGTGCAATTTATTTGTTTACAGGTAAGCAGATGGAGATAAATCAGCTGGAGCTACTGGGAACAAAGCATACGGTAACTGCAGACGTTTTTCACATTTTGCATTGTAATTTGCTTCAGCACAGCTAAAGAGAATCGTTAGAATGTGCTTTGCACAACGAAAACCACTCCTTTAGGGACCAATATGAATGTCTGCATTCTTGTGAAAAACAGTACGTTCCACTCGGCCATGAGATCTAGTCAGCATCAAAGAACTGTCCCTCGTGTCATGACGTTTCCTCGACTTGTGAAAGGCTGTAGTATAGTGAACAAAATACTGGATTACAGACAATTGTAAAAGCTTCGCAAAGAAATTCGTCGTTAACTGGGTTCAATCGTCCGAATGGAAAGGAATTTCTGATGTACCTCAAGAGAGCTTAAGGTGCCGATTCTGTTTACACTATACATAAACTATGTGATCAAAAGTATCCGGACACCCGCAAAAACATACGGTTTACATATAAGGGCATTGTGGTGCCGGATACTGCCAGGTGCTCCATATCAGCGACCTCAGTAGACACCGTGAGAGAGCAGAATGGGCCGCTCCGCGGTACCCACAGACTTCGAACGTGGTCAGGTGATTGGGTTGAGAGGTGGCATGAGCCTCCTCTCATATTTCTATCTTATGATTTTCCTCTCTAATTGCATGCGGTGAAAAGTTGCTATTCCTTCACACGCGGACTTCCCACGCAGCGTCTCTCGTCACCCAGGTGGTCCGGTGACAGGCGGGCTCTGCTGATCTCGAGAGGGTTAAGCCGACGGGTGTGAGGCAGTCGAGTGAATGCTTTCCAGACGCCGACATTGTCAAGAGACACGCCCGCAGGGGCCTGAAGTAGCGGCTGGGCTAGAGGTTCCGTTACTTCGCAGACACTTAGCGAAAACACTTTCTGGCGGGCTACCAGCGAGGCGTGGGAATGACTTGTGTTCCCAAGCAGCCGTGGCGCGCAAATTCCCGCGCTTTCTGCAAAATAGTAACTGTGATTGGCTTGCTCAGGGCATAGCTCCGTGACGTAGCAAAATCAGCGCAGAAATTGGCGCCAAGAATCTCCATTGGTGGAATGGTAGTGCTCCAGCAATAGAGTGAAATTTTCCGCCGGTTTTCGAGTTGCTGATTGGAATGTTTAACCACGGCCACTGTCGTGGAGGCGGGAATGTTCTGTGTTCGGCCTGTATGGGTGCTCAGGGGTGGTCGTCTCTCGCCTTTCGGTTGGGGTAGGTTACAAGACTGAGCTCTCGCTGCTCTGGACAGCCTGCCTTCCGTTGGCTGTCTAATATACTTTTATTTAATTTTAACTGTTTGACGAAGTTGCTGAAGTTTCGACTTCAACGTAACTTTCCGAGTACAGTTGGCAATTGAGCGTTCTGCGTACAAGCGGCCTATGTTGTCTGTCTTGAGCAGTTTTGGCTAAAGCTGACTGTATCAGAGTTACAGTGTGACTTCGCTTGTTAGAATCAATCACTGTTCCGTCAGTGATTGTGTGGCGAGCCTTCTTCGTCTCCCTCAGAGGCGCATTTGTATTGCTAGGAAGTGTTTAGTCTGGAACAACCAGACCAGGATAATTAGTTTCGGGCTATACTCGCGACATTATCATCACCACGACGGGACGTCGAAGCAACCAGCCATCGCCTCCGGTACGCCAGATCGTGTTCTGGCAGTTAAGAAGACAGTTTGGTAATGTATGTCCGCAGCACCGGCAGATAGGGATTTTCCTAGGTGATAATCAGAGCTAAGCAGAGTGCGCCTGTTCGTCTTTCTCTAACTTTGTTCTGTCTTGGGTAGCAGCAATTAATGAGGGGTTAGCTATGTGTTTCTCTTAAGATTTGAGTTGCAAGGGATTGGCTCCACATACCACTTCGTCATAATCCTCACAATCTAGTTTAGGCACAACTTCACAGCGTTTGTTTGAGTATCCAATTTGAGCCAATTTGATGTATTGTAAATGTTTCATGTGTTTTTGTTTATTATTTTGTGTTTAGTCTTAATAAATCATATTGTTATTTTGGACAGAACTTTCATTCTGTTAATCGGTAGAGCAACCCTATCATTTCTCACTACGTTAATGAAACCTTCGTTTATTTAACTTATTTATCAAATTAAATTATTGCAGGTGCCAAACTCTTTTCTACTCCACTGGCAGGGTTGATTACAGTCAGTTAGCGTATTTTTTTAAATCCATGTGCAACAGCAAAAGTCGGAGTTAGAATACAGGGGGCTTAGAGCATCATTTTCATGTGTAGATTCTAGAAGAATTTAGTGTTAAATACACTGCTAGCCCCAGCACCTCGCAGGGTGTCACTTGTGTCATACGTCTGTACGAGAGATTTCCACGCTTCGAAACATCCCTAGGTCCACTGTTTCCGATATAACAGTGAAGTGGAAACATGAAGGGAAACGTACAGCACAAAAGCGTACAGGCCGATCTCGCCTGTTGACTGACAGAGACCGCCGACAGTTGAAGAGAGTCGTAATGTGTAGTAGGCCGACATCTATCCAGACCATCAAACAGGAAATCCAAACTGCATCAGCATCCACTGCAAGTACTATGACAATTAGGCGGGATTTCATGCTCGAGCGGCTGCTCATAAGCCACGCATCACGCGGGTAAATGCCAAACGACGCCTCGCTTGGTGTAAGGAGCGTAAACATTGGACGATTGAACAATGGAAAAACGCTGTGTGGAGTGACGAATCACGGTACACAATGTGGCGATCCGATGGCAGGGTGTGGGTATGGCGAATTCCCGGCGAACGTCGTCTGCCAGCGTGTGTAGTGCCAACAGTAAAATTCGGAGGCGGTGGTGTTATGGTGTGGTCGTGCTTTTCGTGGAGGGGGCTTGCACCCCTTGTTGTTTTGCACACTCTTGCTTCTCACTGTGGAAGAGCAATTCGGAGATGGCGATTGCATCTTTCAACACCATCGAGCACCTGTTCATAATGGACGGCTTGTGGCGGAGTGGTTACACGACAACAACATCCCTGTAATGGGCTGACATACACAGAGTCCTCACCTGAATCCTACAGAACACCTCTGGGATGTTTTGAAATGCCGACTTCATGCCAGGCCTCAGCGACCAACATCGATACCTCTCCTCAGTGCAGCACTCCGTGAAGAATGGGCTGCCATTCCCCAAGAAACCTTCGAGCACCTGACTGAACGTATGCCTGCGGAATTGGAACCCTTCATCAAGGCTAAAGATGGGCTAACACAATACTGAATTCCAGCAATACCGATGGAGGGCGCCACGAACTTGTAAGTCATTTTCAGCCAGGTGTCCGGATACTTTTGATCACATAGTGTATCTTAAGGGAACGCTCTGCTTAGAGTATTGTGTTAGGGGCAATTGTGCATAATGTAAATTCATAGTGAAAAATTTAAGTCACTTCAGATTAACTAAAGATTTATTTATTTTTCAAACCTCGAATAGTTGAAATTCGTACTTCGAAATGAATTATTTTAGAGCTACCGCACCGAACGAAACTTCCCACGTCCAGACGGAGCAGCGGAAACGATTAGTTGGCGTTAGGCGGGCTTGATGTATCAGTACTTACCTTGATTAATTGTGAGTGTCGTGTGAATGAATTCTTGTATGTGTGTTGTCTTGCCTTGTCCCGCTGAATGCTTTGTAGAAAATTCTGTCGCACTGAAACACGTGTTTCCATCGTATTCTGTAGCGTATCAGAGTCTGATACCATTCATCAAACTGGCGTGTGATTTGATTTGACTAAACTTCTTTCCTCATACTTAACTAACCACATCCAATTTTCATCTCCTCGTGCCAGTTTCCTGGGGGCTCTCGATCAAATAGTAGCCATGCGGTGTTCACACTTATTGAGACTAAAGAGAGCCACCATGACTTGCGCTCATGATTATGTACTAAATTGTAGTAATTGTCCTGTTGTATGAATGTGTGTGCGCGTGTCCTGATTTCCGTTCCTGTATGCCAACTAGACTTCAATAAACTAAGGCGCTGCAGTCATGGACTGTGCGGCTGATCCCAGCGGAGGTTCGAGTCCTCCCTCGGGCATGGGTGTGTGTGTGTGTTTGTCCTTAGGATAATTTAGGTTAAGTAGTGTGTAAGCTTAGGGACTGATGACGTTAGCAGTTAAGTCCCATAAGATTTCACACACATTTGAACATTTTTTGAACTTCAATAAACGGTAGTTGTGGTTCACGATAGTAGTGAGTAGTCGGCAGCGTGTAAACCGTACATGACTCCCCATTTACGTACGAACTTAGAAGTAAACAATATCAATTGTAATCATTCGTCTCCCACCTATTTATTAATTATCCCCAGTCCCATTTATGCAGTATTTCATGTTTCTTGAGTTCATTAATTTATCTTGCTCAGAGAATTAAAATTAATGAAGGTTATTAATTGTATTAAGTATTCAATCAACAGTCAGATTAACTGACGAACTCCAGTTCGCTCTAGCAAATCTAGTGGCGAACCTGTTTCTTCTAGTTGAGGTTCGCAATGTCAGCTGGCTTAACCACGCTCACAAAATGTTCTGTGAGCTTGGACAGGGTACGAGACGTAATACTTACCAGTTCAGGGCTAAGTAAAGGTGTTTACACGAATTGGGGTTTTACACCTCGTCATAGAAGGCAGCCGCCTGTGCCTTCCGCAAATTCTCTATGCTTGGTATGCAACTCACTGTCTGTGCCGAAATGTTTTCCTTGTAGGCAGCGGTTCATACGAGCAGAGATGAAAGAGTGGGCAAACTACGGGCTGTGTTATGGCTGATCAAATACTTCCCAGTCGAAAACGCGGCAGGGGCATCTTTGTTGCCCCTGCAGAGTGTGTGCGGGAATTGTCGCCAAGAAGGAAATGCATGACAGTTGTGCTGTGAGGGCTGCATGAAATCAGGCGAAATCTGTCACCAGACCCTCAATGCTTGGCGTTCAGCCCCTGTAAGAGCGACGTAAGGCGATCGTCGGCAACTAGGGACACTGCCCAACACATCTGAGCAGAGCTTCATCGGACGTACAGTGTGGTTCCCATTTCGCGCCCGATCGGTAGTTACTTTCCGAAAAGGCCCCGTATTAGGCTCTGGTGAGAGATTTCTCCTAATGTCATTATGTGTGAGTAACTGTCAAGCGTTTCCTTCTTCGTGGCAATTCTCGACCGCACTCCACAAAGGCAACGCAGATGCTCCTGCAGCGTTTTCTGTGGGAGGCCTCTGACCACCCACCATACAGCCAATAATTGGCTCCCGCTGTGTTTCGTCTCTCCTCACATGAAGACAACATTTTGAGCCAGACAACGAGCTGTAGAGAACAGGCGGAAAGCACGCATGGCTGCCTTCTATGACGAGGGTATTGGAAAGTTGGCACAACGCTACGACAGATGTCTGACTCGGAGCGGTAACTGTGTAGAGAAGTAACTGGAACGTGTAGCTAACTGTTGAAAATAAAACAATTTGATTTTTACAGGGACTTACATTTCACGACCGATCGGAACTTACTTTCGAAATAGCCCATGTATTTAATCGACGCTAATGCTGTTTTCGAACATTACAGTCTTGTTTTTCGTACTTATCTGCATTAACTTACATTTATCTACACATAGAACGAACAGCCGTTCGTGCTGCCACGTACCATACGAAAAGAGGCTTTCCTGCGATGTGTTCAACAGTGGTAGCAGCGTTATGCCGAAGATCAAGGGGACTACTACTTTGAAGATGACGAGTGTCAAACAATTGTATCGGCAAGAAGATTGATTACATGAATAAAACTTGGATACTTTTTGAACATCCCTCTTCAGTGTGACTCCTCTGAAGGATAGTGGTGGATGAATACGGCCTTGGGATTGTATACATGAGGTTATGCTGAGAATTGCACAGAATATTTCTCGATACGTATTATCGTTCTATAGCTGCGAACTTGTCGAGCTACATTGAAAAAGGAATTTCCTTCCATTAGTGAATGAGTATGAGCAAAACAGGAGTAGCGGTTACAAGCAATGTACGGCAGCTTTCGCTCTCTTTACACGGTGTATTTGATTCGTTCACCAAGGGTTTCCTAGGCGAGATGGAATTCCAAAACCACTCATCAGCGAATCAAATACTCGTAACAGAAAACGATGTGCCGAAGTCATAAAACGTGGCGGTGTAGATCAATGGAAAAAAGTCATTTGATTGGACGACTCTTATTTCGCACTGTTTCCAACTTCTGGCCGAGATTACGTCCCAAGAGTGAAACATGGCGGCGTTCGGTGACGGTTTGGGCAACCATAACGTGGCCTACGACTTATTTTAGAAGCTAGATTAAGAAAAGGCAAACCTACGTTTCTAGCATTTGTAGACTTGGAGAAAGCTTTTGACAATGTTGACTGGAATACTCTCTTTCAAATTCTGAAAGTGGCAGGGGTAAAATACAGGGAGCGAAAGGCTATTTACAATTTGTACAGAAAGGAGATGGCAGTTATAAGAGTCAAGGCACATGAAAGGGAAGCAGTGGTTGGGAAGGGAGTGAGACAGGGTTGTAGCCTCTTCCCTGTATATTGAGCAAGCAGTGAAGCAAACAAAAGAACAATTCGGAGTAGGTATTAAAATCCATGGAGAAGAAATAAAAACTTTGAGGTTCGCCGATAACATTGTAATTCTGTCAGAGACAGTAAAGGACCTGGAAGAGCAGTTGAACGTAATGGACAGTGTCTTGAGAGGAGGATATAAGATGTACATCAACAATAGCAAAACAAGGATAAGGGAATGTAGTCGAATTAAATCGCGTGATGCTGCGGGAATTAGATTAGGAAATGAGACGCTTAAAGTAGTAAGGGAGTTTTGCTATTTGGGGAGCAAAATAACTGATGATGGTCGAAGTAGAGAGGATATAAAATGTAGACTCAATGACAAGGAGAGCTTTTCTGAAGAAGAGAAATTTGTTAACATCGAGTATTGATTTAAGTGTCAGGAAGTCGTTTCTGAAAGTATTTGTATGGAGTGTAGCCATATATGGAAGTGAAACATGGACGATAAATAGTTTGGACAAGAAGAGAATAGAAGCTTTCGAAATGTGGTGCTACAGAAGAATGCTGAAGATTAGATGGGTATATCACATAACTAATGAGGAAGTATTGAATGGAACTGGGGAGAAGAGGAGTTTGTGGCACAACTTGACTAGAAGAAGGGATCGGTTGGTAGGACATGTTCTGAGGCATCAAGGGATCACCAATTTAGTACTGGAGGGCAACGTGGAGGGTAAAAATCGTAGAGGGCGACCAAGAGATGAATACACTAAGCAGATTCAGAAGGATGTAGGCTGCAGTAGGTACTGGGAAATGAAGAAGCTTGCACAGGATAGAGTAGCATGGAGAGCTGCATCAGACCAGTCTCACGACTGAAGACCACAACAACAACAACGTGGCATTCCGTGGGCCCCATGGCTACGCTGCAAGGTCTCATTACTGGGTAGGTTAATGTGACCGTTTAGGCTGATGAGGTCCATTCCATTGTACGGTGTTGGTTCCCCAATGATGATGCTGCGTTCCGAGATGATGGGAAACCTGTTCAGACAGCTCGCATCGTCCAGGACTGGTCCTGTGAGCACCAGGATGAATTTCGCCAACTCCTGTGGCCACTACAGTCACCAGATCTCAATATTATTGAGCCACTGTGGTCAATTTTGCGGAGAAAGGTGCGTCTTCACGCTCCATCACCGTTGTCTGAACTTCCAGCTGTTTTGCAATAAGAATCGTGTAAGACTCCCTTGAAAATCTTACGGGACCTGCAGCCGCGTAGAAGCTGGTTTAAGTCGCAACGGAAGACCTTATTAAACATGGGGATGTGTTGTGTATCCGGTCATACCATACGCTTGTCCAATCCGTGTACTTTTATGTGAAGAACATCGGATCAGCGATAGTAGCGCCATGTTATACGTAATTTGAGCTGAAACCTAGTATTCTGATCTTCGCTATAAAAGGGTATTTTGGATTACAAGCAAGGCACAAGCATGCTCCTTACATTTACATCCCCTTCGAGGTGTAATTTAAGTTATTCTTAAGAGATCACGTCATAGCTTCTGTAATAGTGAATTTGTGCACTAGTAACTAATAAATAAATTCAAATGCCCTGTTAACAGTCGTGCTAAGTAAGTTTGCCTGTATTAAAACTACTCCTGAGTTAGACTGTTACTGAGCAGAAAAGGCAGAGAGTTTTACAAGGCACAGGCATCTTACAGAAAATCTTCACACAGGCACTGAAACATATTTTTTAAAAGTTTTGAACATGGCTATGCTCCAGCAGTAGTTAGAGATCAGTACATGAATCAGAAGCAGCCAACCAGTTGCAACAAAGGTTGGTTTTATTCAACCTTCGGCCATAGTTTCCACGGATGTAGACCAGTCTTCTTCAGAAATGATGTAACTAAAATTTCACATCGTAAAAACACAAAATAATAGAGCGATGTGACTTTTGTCCAATGAATGTATGCTGTCAGCGCATATCATTGTTTACATTATTACACTACTGCCCATTAAATTTCTACACCAAGAAGAAGTGCAGATAACAAACGGGTAATTATTGGACAAATATACTAGAATTCACATGTGATTATATTTTCACGCAATTTAGGTGCATAGATCCTGAGAAATCAGTACCCAGAACAACGGCCTCTGGCCGTATTAACGGCTTTGACACGCTTGGGCATTGAGTCAAACAGAGCTTGGATGGCGTGTACATGTACAGCTGCCCATGCAGCTTCAACACAATATCACGGTTCATCAAGAGTAGTGATTGGCGTGTTGTGACGAGCCAGTTGTTCGGCGACCATTGACCAGACGTCTTCAGTTGGTGGGAGATCTGGATAATGTGCTGGCCAGCAGTCGAACATTTTCTGTATCCAGAAAGGCCCGTACAGCACCTGCAACATGCGGTCGTGAATTAGCCTGCTGAAAAGAAGGGTTTCGCAGGGACCGAATGAAGGGTACAGCCACGGGTCGTAACACATCTGAAATGTAACGTCCACTGTTCAAAGTGCTGTCAATGAGAAGAAGAGGTGTCCGAGACGTGTAACCAATGGCACCCCATACCATCACGCCGGCTGATACGCCAGTATGTCGATGACGAATACACGCTTCCAACGTGCGTTCACCGCGATGTCGCCAAACACGTATGCGACCATCATGATGTTGTAAACAGAACCTGGATGCATCCGAAAGAATGACGTTTTGCCATTGGTGCACCCAGGTTCGTCGTTGAGTACACCATCGCAGGCGCCCCTGTCTGTGATGCAGCGTCAAGGGTAACCGCAGCCACGGTCTCCGAGCTGATAGTCCGTGCTGCTGCAAACGTCGTCGAACTGTTCGTGCAGATGGTTGTTGTCTTGCAAACGTCCCCATCAGTTGACTCAGGGATCGAGACGTGGTTGCACCATCCGTTACAGCCTTGCGGATAAGATGCCTGTCATTTCGACTGCTAGTGATACGAGGCCGTTGGGATCCAGCACGGCGTTCCGTATTACCCTCCTGAACCCACTGATTCCATATTCTGCTAACAGTCATTGGATCTCGACCAACGCGAGCAGCAATGTCGCGATACGATGAACCGCAATCGCGATAGGCTACGATCCGACCTTTATCAAAGTCGGAAACGTGATGGAACGCTTTTCTCCTCTTTACACGAGGCATCACAACAACGTTTCACCAGACAACGCCGGTCAACTGCTGCTTGTGTAAGAGAAATCGGTTGGAAACTTTCCTCATCTCAGCACGTTGTAGGTGTTGCCACCGGCGCCAACCTTAATGCTTTGATAAGCCAATCATTTGCATATCACAGTATCTTCTTCCTGTCCGTTAAATTTCGCGTCTGTAGCACGTCATCTACGTGGTGTAGCAATTTTAATGGCCAGTAGTGTAAATATGCTGTCCGCAGTTAAAATCCAGAAAACGACCCTGGAGCATGACGAGGTTTGTAGCAAGCACAGCCGCATGACGCTTGGACGTCACAGGCGTCTGCACAAGGGGAACACTTAGAGAAGACATTGAGCAGTATCACGTGCTAGCAGCAAGAAGCGACGCGTTAGCCTCACGACGGTCACAAATGAAACAGCCTTCATGGAACGTTCCAGAAGGGTGGTGTCGAGTGCAACCACCCCCTATAAATAAGCGACCCGTCGACTGGAGGGGGAGCGCAGATGGGACGTGTCGGTCGGGATCAGTAGCCGGACGTCATAACCTGCAGCAGAAAGTGCTTTGTAAAACTCCACTCGCCTCCGCGCAGCAGTCGAAATGTTAAAGTTTCATACTTATGATGCTTGTACATAGTAACGTGTATATAGTTAGGGAACGTGCCAGGGGATACTTTCACGGAAAGTAACTACTTGTCTACGACTAGATGACATGTATCCTCTAACCGACCAGCTTCCTACCGAGTTCTACACTCTACACTAATCAGTAGTGTACCTTTCAGCCGAGGTCGGGGCTACAGTAGGCGGCCCACGAGCAGCTAAGTTGCTCTACCCGCGCAGCGTGTGCCGGTCTTACTCACCCTCAGGACACGACAACGAATCAAATAAAATGTGGGCTCATGTTATGAGCTGCAAGCCGACTCACTGGACAAACGTCAGATCGCTTCATTATTTGATGTTTTCTCGATGCGGAATTCTAGTGGTATGTACACTACTGGCCATTAAAATTGCTACAGACGCGAAATTTAACCGACAGGAAGAAGATGCTGTGATATGCAAATGATTAGCTTTTCAGAGCATTCGCACAAGGTTGGCGCCGGTGGCGACACCTACAACGTGCTGAGATGAGGAAAGTTTCCAACCGATTTCTCTTACACAAGCAGCAGTTGACCGGCGTTGTCTGGTGAAACGTTGTTGTGATGCCTCGTGTAAAGAGGAGAAAAGCGTTCCATCACGTTTCCGACTTTGATAAAGGTCGGATTGTAGGCTATCGCGACATTGCTGCTCGCGTTGGTCGAGATCCAATGACTGTTAGCAGAATATGGAATCGGTGGGTTCAGGAGGGTAATACGAAACGCAGTGCTGGATCCCAACGGCCTCGTGTCCTTAGCAGTCGAAATGACAGGCATCTTATCCGCACGGCTGTAACGGATCGTGCAGCTACGTCTCGATCCCTGAGTCAACAGATGCGGACGTTTGCAAGACAACAATCATCTGCACGAACAGTTCGACGACGTTTGCAGCAGCATGGACTATCAGCTCGGTTACCCTTGACGTTGCATCACAGACAGGAGCGCCTGCGATGGTGTACTCGACGACGAACCTGGCTGCACGAATGGCGAAACGTCATTTTTTCGGATGAATCCAGGTTCTGTTTACAGCATCATGATGGTCGCATCCGTGTTTGGCGATATAGCGACGAACGCACATTGGAAGCGTGTATTCGTCATCGCCATACTGGCGTATCACCCGGCGTAATGGTATGGGGTGCCATTGGTTACACGTCTCGGTCACCTCTTGTCCGTATTGACGGCACTTTGAACAGTGGACGTTACATTGCAGATGTGTTACGACCCGTGGCTCTACCCTTCATTCGATCCCTGCGAAACCCTACATTTCAGCAGGATAATGCACGACCGCATGCTGCAGGTCCTGTACGGGTATTTATGGATACAGGAAATGTTCGACTGCTGCCCTGGCTAGCACATTCTCCAGATCTCTCACCAGTTGAAAACGTCTTGTCAATGGTGGCCGAGCAACTGGCTCGTCACAATACGCCAGTCACTACCCTTGATGAACTGTGGTATGGTGTTGAACCTGCATGGGCAGCTGTACTTCTACACGCCATCCAAGCTCTCTTTGACTCAATGCCCAGACGTATCATGGCCGTTATTACGGCCAGAGGTGGTTGTTTTGTGTACTGATTTCTCAGGATCTCTGCACCCAAATTGCGTGAAAATGTAATCAGATGTCACTTCGAGTATAATATATTTGTCCAATGAATACCCGTTTATCATTCGCATTTCTTTTTACTGTAGCAATTTTCATGGCCAGTATTGTATTTCTGAAGAAGATGGGTTTACATCCGTCGAAACCTTGGTCAAAGGTTGAATAACTCCACCATTTGTTGCAATCGGATGACTGCTTTTGTTTCACTTATTTATATTGCAACATACTTTGTATTGAACTTGGTTACGTTATTCGTCCCTTGGTGCTTCTGGATGATTATGTAAAACGTTATTGATGACGGAAAGATTTGCTTGTCTCAGCAGTTGCATCACGGGCTCGACCTTCGTACCACATGCATTTGTTCAGCGATAGTGACAGCTGTGTGGTTGGGATCCTCATTTATGCACAGGCAGGAGCAACACGTGGATTCTGTAAGCAGGGCCATCTATCTCAGGTGCCACGCTGGGTACCCCTCGCTACCGTACATCGAAGAAACGAACACGTGGCGACCCTGACAGGATACGAGGGTCACAAACCAGGGTCACGGTCGCCATTTAACACCACTTAAGCCGTCGTTTATGGTTATTTCGTAGTTTATTAAGGGTCTGCTGCGTTTACGCTGTCGTTTCCGTTGTCTTCGAGTCGAGTGCACATCTGCGCATTCTAAACTTACTCGATTGCACTAGGAAAGAAAGACCGCCCAAGGTCGACAAACAGTCCTTCTGCGCCTACACCTGTACCCTGCAGGCCACGCCACTGTGTGTGACGGTGAGTGCTACCGATCCCACTATCTTCCCTCCACACCCCCCCTCCCCTCCCCTTGTCCCATTCACGAAAGGCTCGTGGGAAGAATATCGGTGAAGCTCCATACGTGATCTAATTTTCCAGAAATTCTCGCAGACGTATGTGGGACAAGATATACGAGCGTCACTGCAAAAGAAATGCACACTATTTTCATTCTGCATGTGTGAAAGTTTTACAGTGTGTAGATACATCCTTACCGCTTGTTTTCAAACTCAGTTCAACCTCTTCCCGCGAGTGGCACCGTCACAGCATGTCTTCAAGATGGCTGCTACACTTGACGTTCGTCAGAAGCAACGTGCTGTCATAGAATTCCAGTGCTGTGAAAAGGAGACAGTGGGAAACATCCACAAGAGGTTCTAAAAGGTGTATGGAGATGCTGCTGTCGATCGCAGTACAGTTTGTGATGGGCAGGCAGGTTACGCGATGAAAGCGGGCACGGCAATGTTGAGGATTGTCCTCGCAGCGGCAGGCCTCGTGCTGCACACACTCCAGACAATGTGCAGAGAGTTAACGAATTGGTGACTGCTGACAGACGCATCACAGTGAATGAAATGTCGCGGTACGTTGGGACAGGGCAAGGAAGTGTTTGCAGAATACTGAAAGTGTTGGCGTTCAAAAAGGTTTGTGCCAGGTGAGTCCCCAGGATGTTGACAGTGGCTCACAAAGAAACAAAAAAAAAAAAAAAAAAAAAAAAAAACAGTGTACAGTGAACTTTTGAAACAGTACGAGAATGGTGGAGATGAATTTCTTGGAAGAATTGTGACAGGTAATGAAACATCGCTCCGTCTTTTTCCACCAGAGACGAAGAGGCAATCAATGGGGTGGCATCATGCAAATTCACTAAAGAAAACCACAGCTTCTGCTGGAAAAGTTATGGCTACGGTTTTTGTCGATTCCGAAGGACTCTTGCTTGTGGACATCATGCCAAGTGGAACCACCATAAATTCGGATGCATTTGTGACGACACCGAAGAAACTTCAAGCTCGACTGTGTTCGACCACATCGGCAAAATCAGGATGTTTTGCTGTTGCACGACAATACACGGTCACATGTCAGTCAAAAAACCATGGAAGCGATCACAAAACTCGGATGGACAACACTGAAACACCCACATTACAGTCCTGACCTGGCTCCATGAGACTATCATCCCTTTGGGACACCGAAAGACTCTCTTCGTGGAACAAGGTTTGAAGAGGATGTCTCCCTTGTGCACGCCGCCAAACAGTGGCTCTAGCAGGTTGGTCCAGAATTTTACCGTACGGGTATACAGGGGCTGGTTCCAAGATGGCGTAAGCCAGTTGAGAGGGATGGAAATTGTGAAATGAAAATATTGTTCCTAAAGGATATATCTACACACCGTAAAACTTTCAAACATGTAGAGTAAAATATGGATTTTAAAAAAATAGTGTGCATTTCTTTTGGAGTGACCCACGTATGTTTCATGACTCTACCCGGAAGGAGCACTCCCAATATTTGAACAGTAGACCCCTCCGTGACGCACAACGCGTCTGTTGCAGCACCTGCAGTAAGTTTTAGTTGGGCATCTCTGTAACCCCCCCCCCCCCCCCCCCAGCCCCGCGCCGACTAAATGATCCCTTTTCGAAACTCGCCGCTATTCGTTGGATCTTCTCTATCTCTTGAATCAGTCCTACCTGGTAAAGGACCCACACTGATGAACAGTACTCAAGAATCGGTCGGGCAAACTCCTCGTAAGGCTTTCATGGATGAGTTACATTTTCTTAACATTCCTCCTCAATTTCAGCCTGGCGTCTGCTTTTCCCACTCTGTTTTCTGACGTCATTCCATTTAGGTCGCTCTGAATAGTTCCTCCTAGATACATCGACGCGCCAAAGAAACTGTTTTAAGTATGGGTATTTAAACACAGAGACAAGTAAACAGGCAGAATACGGCGCTGCGGTGGGTAACGCCTATATGAGACAACAAGTGTCTGGCGCAGTTCTTAGGTCGATTAATGCTGCTCCAACATCGCTGCAATCGGAAAAAGATCCTGCACCGACGACGACTGAAGAGAATCGTTCAACGTGGCAGAAGTGAAACTCTTCCCCAAATTGGTGCAGATTTCAATGCTGGACCATCAACAAGTGCCAGTGTGCGAACCATTCAATGAAACATCATCGATATGGTTTTTTGGAGCCGAAGGCCCATTCGTGCACGCTAGATGACTGCACGTCACAAAACCTGACGCCACGCCTGGGTCCGTCAACACAGACATTGAACTGTTGATAACTGAAAACTGTTGCCTGGTAGGACGAGTCTCGTTTCAAATTGTATCCACAGGATGGACGTGTCCGGGTATGAATCAATGGATCCTGCACGTTGCAGGAGACTCTTCAAGCTGGTGGAGGACCTGTAATGGTGGGCAACGGGTGCAGTTGGAGTGATATCAGACCCCTGATACTTCTAGATACGACTCTCACAGGTGATACGTAAGTTAGCATCCTGTCTGATCACCTACGTGCATTCACGTCCATTGTGCACTTGTGCACCCCGACGGACTTGAGCAGTTCCAGCAGGGCAATGCGACACCCTACACGGCCAGAGTTGCTGCAGGGTGACTCCAGCAACACTCTTCTGAGCTAAAACACTTCCGCTGGTTACCAGACGCCCCAGACGTGAACATTATTGAGCATATCTGGGATGCCTTGCAACGAGATGTACAGAAGAGATCTCGACCCCCCCCCCCCCCCCCCCTCCTGTACTGTTACAGATTTATGGACAACCCTGTAGGATTCATGGTGTCAATTTCCTCCACCACTGCTTCATACATTAGTCGAGTCCGTGCTATTTCGTGTTGCGGCACTTCTGCGTGCTCGGGGGCCCCTACACGACATTAGGCAGGTGTACCAGTTTCTTTGGCTATTCGCTGATTTGTACAGTAGATGCTGTTTCCAGCAGTTTGTCATGAGTAGTGTAGCTGTACTGTAGTGGATTTCTTCTCCTACGTATGCGCAAGATGTTAGATTTATTGACGTTCAGGGTCAACTGCCAGAGCCTGCACCATTCATCAGTCTTCTGTAAGTTATTCTGCAAGCTGACAGTGCCTGCTGGCCTTGCTACTTTCTTATAGAGTACCGCATCATCCGTTAACGGCCTTAAATACCTCCCGATCCATTCTAATAGATCATTCACATACGTTATAATCGGTAACGCTCCTATCACACTTCCTTGGCGGACTCCGGAAATTACCTTTGCGTCTGTCGATTTTCGTCCTTTAAGAGCAGAGTTCTGCTTGCAAGTAATTCTTGAGATGTGATCCGATACTGGGTAAGCCCGTATTTTCATTACTAAACGGCAACGCGGGGCTGTGTCAAATGCCTCCCTGCAATCGAGGAACACGGCATTGACCTGAGCGCCGACGTCTCCAACGCTGTGGATCTTACTGAGGAACAGAGCGAGCTGAGTTTTGCAAGGTCTCTCTTTCGGTAATCCACGTCGATTTTTATACACGAAATTTACGTTCTTCAAAGCGTCATAATATACAGGGTGATTCAAAAAGAATACCACAACTTTAGGAATTTAAAACTCTGCAACGACAAAAGGCAGAGCTAAGCACTATCTGTCGGCGAATTAAGGGAGCTATAAAGTTTCATTTAGTTGTACATTTGTTCGCTTGAGGCGCTGTTGACTAGGCGTCAGCGTCAGTTGATGCTAAGATGGCGACCGCTCAACAGAAAGTTTTTTGTGTTATTGAGTACGGCAGAAGTGAATCGACGACAGTTGTTCAGCGTGCATTTCGAACGAAGTATGGTGTTAAACCTCCTGATAGGTGGTGTATTAAACGTTGGTATAAACAGTTTACAGAGAATGGGTGTTTGTGCAAAGGGAAAAGTTCTGGACGCCCGAGAACGAGTGATGAAAATGTAGCACGCATCCAGCAAGCATTTGTTCGCAGCCCAGGAAAATCGACTCGCAGAGCTAGCAGAGAGCTGCAAATTCCACAATCAACTTTATCTGTCCGTAACTACCTGAACGTCAACTACCCGAGGCGATGGATCGGCCGCCAGGCAGCCCGTGACAGAGCACTTCATCACTGGCCTCCAAGAAGCCCTGATCTTACCCCCTGCGATTTTTTCTTATGGGGGTATGTTAAGGATATGGTGTTTCGGCCACCTCTCCCAGCCACCATTGATCATTTGAAACGAGAAATAACAGCAGCTATCCAAACTGTTACGCCTGATATGCTACAGAGAGTGTGGAACGAGTTGGAGTATCGGGTTGATATTGCTCGAGTGTCTGGAGGGGGCCATATTGAACATCTCTGAGCTTGTTTTTGAGTGAAAAAAAAACCTTTTTAAATACTCTTTGTAATGATGTATAACGG
Source organism: Schistocerca nitens (assembly GCF_023898315.1). Taxonomy (NCBI): domain Eukaryota; kingdom Metazoa; phylum Arthropoda; class Insecta; order Orthoptera; family Acrididae; genus Schistocerca; species Schistocerca nitens. The sequence goes on along the minus strand of NC_064625.1, from coordinate 173,603,419 downwards.
AAGGTTTATTATGTTTCTTTCATTAAATACACATTTTTAAAGTTGTGGTATTCTTTTTGAATCACCCTGTATATGAGCATTAAAGTGACAGACGTCTACGATATACGCCAGCAATTATGTGCATTTCTCTTACGACCCTTCTTGAAAACAGGAACGTCCTGCGCTTTTTTCCCAGTCGCTACGTAACCTTCGTTTCTCCGGCAGTGCACAACAAACTGCTGCTACAAGTTCTTTCGGATAATCTCCGTACAGTTTTATACTTATCTCATCTGGTCCTGGTGCCCACCCACTACAAAGCGACTGTTTTTCTTTGTCTACTCCGTGGTCAAGTGTGTCAATATCTATCATTTCTAAGGCTCTACGGTGATTGAAAGAAGGGACCGTGTTGTAGTTTTCCGCGGTAAGACAATTTCGGAAGACCGAATTCAGTATTTTTGTCTCCTCTCTGTCGTCTTCCGTTCGGTGCCAGCATGCCTACTGAGTGAATGAACAGAGGATTTCGAACCGCTGAGTCATTTTACGTAAGATCAAAACCTTAGTGTTTTTAGTCATTCTACACTTCCTCAATTGCTCTCTTTACGCCCGTTTTTCCTTCACTCAGCTTCTGCTTGTCAGCTACATTTTGAATCCTGTTGAATCTGTCGGAAAGCCCTTTTTGTTTGCGTGGCAGTTTCAAATAACACGGCTATTAAATCACTGTGGGTCTTTCCCATCCTTTAAGATCTTGCATGGAACTGATTTGTATAAGGCACATTGAATGATACTTCTGAACTTTTTTTCATTTCCGCGCCACATCTTCTCCCCAGCTCTGAATATTTGATGCTGACTACAGAGATACTCTGCAATTTGCATCCTGTCACTCTTGCTAATTAACGTTCCTAGCAATACCTGTAGTCACAGATGCTCTCACAACCTTATGATCACTGATACCCTCTTATATGTTCACTGGTGGGAGAAGTTCAGGTATGTTTGTTGCTGCGAAGACGTTACCTTCACGACCTGCTTCTCTAACCATCTGCTCGAAGTAATTTTCGGACAAGACATTCAGAATAACGTCACACAAATCCCAGTTTCTGGCATCAGGTTTGATAGGATGGCTCTCCCAATCTGTGCCTGGCAAGCTGAAGTAACCCCCTATTACAATGTCAGAAAACCTAATCACCGGACTCTGCAAGTTCTCTCTGAAGCAGCTCCTGACGCAGGTGGTCTATATGTTGTTGTTGTTGTTGTTGTGGTCTTCAGTCCTGAGACTGGTTTGATGCAGCTCTCCATGCTACTCTATCCTGTGCAAGCTGCTTCATCTCCCAGTAAATACTGCAGCCTACATCCTTCTGAATCTGCTTAGTGTATTCATCTCTTGGTCTCCCTCTACGATTTTTACCCTCCACGCTGCCCTCCAATGCTAAATTTGTAATCCCTTGATGCCTCAGAACATGTCCTACCAACCGATCCCTTCTTCTAGTCTAGTTGTGCCACAAACTCCTCTTCTCCCCAATCCTACTCAGTACCTCCTCATTAGTTATGTGATCTACCCATCTAATCTTCAGCATTCTTCTGTAGCACCACATTTCTAAAGCTTCTATTCTCTTCTTGTCCAAACTATTTATCGTCCATGTTTCACTTCCATACATGGCTGCACTCCATACAAATACTTTCAGAAACGACTTCCTGACACTTAAATCTATACTCGATGTTAACAAATTTCTCTTCTTCAGAAACGCTTTCCTTGTCATTGACAGTCTACATTTTATATCCTCTCTACTTCGACGATCATCAGTTATTTTGCTCCCCAAATAGCAAAACTCCTTTTCTACTTTAAGTGTCTCATTTCCTAATCTAATACCCTCAGCATCACCCGAGTTAATTCGACTACATTCCATTACCCTCGTTTTGCTTTTGTTGATGTTCATCTTATATCCTCGTTTGAAGACACTGTCCATTCCGTTCAACTGCTCTTCCAAGTCCTTTGCTGTCTCTGACAGAATTACAATGTCATCGGCGAACCTCAAAGTTTTTATTTCTTCTCCATGGATTGTAATACCTACTCCGAATTTTTCTTTTGTTTTCTTTACTGCTTGCTCAATATAAAGATTGAATAACATCGGGGACAGGGCACAACCCTGTCTCACTCCCTTCCCAACCACTGCTTCCCTTTCGTGCCCCTCGACTATTATAACTGCCATCTGGTTTCTGTACAAATTGTAAATAGCCTTTCGCTCCCTGTATTTTACCCGTGCCACCTTTAGAATTTGAAAGAGAGTATTCCAGTCAACATTGTCAAAAGCTTTCTCTAAGTCTACAAATGCTAGAAATGTAGGTTTGCCTTTCCTTAATATATTTTCTAAGATAAGTCGTAGGGTCAGTATTGCCTCACGGGTTCCAACATATGCATCCGATTACCATTTTTGACCCACTTTTGGTGATTAACTTCATCCAGATTAATTCAATTCGCAATCCGTGATAATGTCGCTAGATATTATGGAATTGCCTACTGTATGTCACCATCACTGGCGTATGAACTACCGTTATGATAAAATAAGTAAATGCTAGGGCCTCCCGTCGGCTAGACAGGTCGCCTGATGCAAGGTCTTCTTAGTTGACGGCGCTTCGGCGATTTGCGCGTCGATGAGGATGAAGACAACACGCCAACCAGTCCCTGAGTCGGGCATCGATGCCGGGCCCCTTAGCATGGCATTCCGTCGCGCCGACAACTCAGCTATCGAGGCGGACAGTTACGATAAATATTCCAATCTCAGTTCAGGATTTTTGTTGCTATTTACTTAGGGGCTCGACCAAATTTTTGTTGCTAATAGTGTCTGAGTATTCTGACCTTCATTGTACGATACTAATTCTGGGACCTTACCATAGATGATCCTACAGTTTTCTAAACTCGTATTAGCCTTTTCTATTTCCAATTTTTCAGAAGGATGTAGGTTGCAGTAGGTACTGGGAGATGAAGAAGCTTGCACAGGATAGAGTAGCATGGAGAGCTGCATCAAACCAGTCTCAGGACTGAAGACCACAACAACAACAACATTTCCAATTTGAAGGGACGATGATTGTATGAGAATAATGTGCCTGACGTACCTTCGATTTTGGCCGGCAATCAATCTCTGATCCCAAGGGGAGTTCCTGTAACTAAAAAAAAAAAATATACACGCCACACGTTGTCCGCTACCCTAGTAACCGCTTCCTGCTTGTAGTGCACCTCAGATAGCGGACGTACAGAAATTCGCATCTGATACCGTCGCAGAATCGTCCGAGCCTCAGGTTTAGACATTCCACTGTGCTCCAAAGCAGAGGACCGCGATCGACCCTGGGTACTATGCTATAAATAGTGAGCTTATCCTGAACCTCATGCGCAGTTCTAGTCGCCTTCACCAAATCAGCCATCCACGTGTAGGAAATGAGGGTGGTTTTAGAACCTAAGCGGCAGCCATCATTCGTGCCGACATGAGCCTGTATTTTCAGTTGGCTGCATCCAGTGCATTCGACAGCCGCCGTCAGAGCCTTCATGTCTTGGACGACAACCCTGGCACACATACCGAGCGCTCACTGGCATTCTTTCCCACCCTGCCTGCTATTTCCCTGTCGTACTCCGTTACCTGCGTAACGTCGGAACTCCCCAATTACTAGTACACCCGCCTTCTGCACTTGCCCAGACTGGGCAGAAAAATCGCCCACTGGCCCAACAGGACAAGTATCCTGTGATGGCTCGGAGGTTCTGTCAGCATTCCTACCAAGTGATAAGGAGTAAGGAGTCAGCTAAGTGGATAGTCCCAGCTCTCGCCTTCCGGTTGGAGATACGTGGACCCATTATTGCCCGCCACTACTCTCCAGTGAAGACAGGCCTGTCAGAAGTTGCTTATCGGAAGAGGCAGCGACAACCAGCTCACCAGAGGATTCCAACGGACGGCACCAGAGATTATGCTGGTCTCGCCTCCATTGCTCTGATGTCAGCGCAGCCTGGAGTATTAGCCAGAAGCCTGTCGACCGTTGCCAACACAGCTTCCAGTAGTTCACGGACAGTGATCAGTTCGCTTTGTATCCACGCAGTGTGTAAAAGAATGTGTGAAATCTCAAAAAATACAAAGCAATCTGAACTAACTGAGAAAGCACAAGAAGACCCTTCCTTCCACAATATCAGACGACACTAGTGCTAATGGTTGTGTTTTGTTATGAGGAAAACTGAGCTTTCACATAAGCTTCTGCAAGGAATAATTATGTGGAGCCCTCCATTTAAATAACACCACTCAATCATACAAAAACACTGACAACGTCCACTGCTGGTCAGAAGCTCGTTTAAAAATAAGACACTTGTAGTGGACTGTTAAGGCAGCCAGTCCACAGTGAAGTAGCCGAAAGGGCACGCGTCAACTCACGCCGTCTGGCGTTAAGTCTGGAACAGGATACGTGATGAATGCGATAAAGAAAAGAACGTAGCTACTAGAACACTTAACTTTTATATCGTCCTTTGGTATACAGCATTCTGGATGATACAAGTGAGACTTTATCTTGAGGTACATGCAACGTTACGAATGGTTAATGGCGCCTTGCTAGGTCGTAGCCATTAACTTAGCTGAAGGCTATTCTAACTGTCTCTCGGCAAATGAGAGAAAGGCTTCGTCAGTGTAGTCGCTAGCAAAGTCGGCTGTACAACTGGGGCGAGTGCTCGTACGTCTCTCCAGACCTGCCGTGTGGTGGCGCTCGGTCTACGATCACTGCCAGTGGCGACACGCGGGTCCGACATGTACTAATGGACCGCGGCCGATTTAAGCTACCACCTAGCAAGTGTGGTGTCTGGCTGTGACACCACAACACTGACCTAAACTAAAAGTTGTATGGTAACACGAACTGCTCGAGCGACCACTGTTGTTGCTGCTGCCTTATACACTGGAAATGAAATGAAGTCCCATGCCTGCTGACAGAACGTAGGGGAAGATGCGGCAGACCCTCACCGCCATACTAGGCAAGGTCCTAACGGACGTGGTTTGCCATTGCCTTCCTCGGACCATAATGGCGATGAATGATGATGATAAAGACGACACAACAACACCCAGTCATCTCGAGGCAGGTTACAATCCCTGACCCCGGCGAGAATGGATCTCACGACCCCGTGCTCGCGAAGCAAGAACGCTACCGTGAGACCACGAGCTGCGGACGCCCCCAAAAACATACGTTTTTCATATTAGGTGCATTGTGCTGCCAACTACTGCCAGGTGCTCCTTATCAGCGACCTCAGTAGTCTGTAGACATCGTGAGAGAGCAGAATGAGGCGCTCCGCAGAACTCATGACTTCGAACGTGGTCAGGTGATTTGGTGTAACTCGTGTCATACATCTGTTCGCGAGATTTCCACATTCCTAAACATCCCTAAGTCCATTGTTTCCGACGTGATAGTGAAGTGGAAACGTGAAGAGACACGTACAGCACAAAAGCGTACAGGCCGAACTCATCTGTTGACTGACAGAGACCACCGACAGTTGAAGAGGATTGTAATGTGTAATAGGCGACATCTAGCCAGACCATCGCAAAGGAATTCGAAACTGCATCAGAATCCACTGCAAGTACTATGACAGTTAGGCGGGAGGTGAGAAAACTTGGATTTCATGGTCGAGTGGCTGCTCATAAAGCCACACATCATAAGGGTAAATGCCGAATGACGCCTCCCTTGGTGTAAGGAGCGTAAATATTGGACGATTGAACAGTGGAAAAACGTTGTGTAGAGTAACGAATCACGGTACACAATGTGGCGATCCGATGGCAGTGTGTGGGTATGGCGAATGCAAGGTGAACGTGACCTGCCAGCGTGTGTAGTGCCAACAGTAAAATTCGGAGGCGGTATTGTTATGGTGTGGTCGTGTTTTTCATGCAAGGAACTTGCACCCATAGTTGTTTTAAGCACCTTCTTGCTTCCCCTGTTGAAGAGCAATTCGTTGATGGCAATTGCATATTTCAACACGATCGAGTACCTGTTCATAATGCACGGCCTGTGGCGGAGTGGTTGCACGACAGTAACATCCCTGTAATGGACTGTCCTGCACAGAGTCCTGACTTGAATCCTATAGAACACCTTTGGGATCTTTTGGAACGCCGACTTCGTGCCAGGCCTCACCGGCCGACATCAATACATCTCCTGAGTGCAGCACTCCGTGAAGAATGGACTGCCATTCCCCGAGAAACTTTCCAGCACCTGGTCGACGCATGCCTGCGGGAGTATAAGAGTGGACGATCAAGAACGAAGTGCTCTTATTAAGAAGGGTGTAAGACAAGGCTGTAGCCTTTCGCCCCTACTCTTCAATGTGTACATCGAGGAACCAATGATGGAAATAAAAGAAAGGTTTAGGAGTGGAATTAAAATACAAGGTGAAAGGATATCAATGATACGATTCGCTGATGACATTGCTATCCTGAGTGAAAGTGAAGAAGAATTAAATGATCTGCTGAACGGAATGAACAGTCTAATGAGTACACAGTATGGTTTGAGAGTAAATCGGAGAAAGACGAAGGTAATGAGAAGGAGTAGATATGAGAACAGCGAGAAACTTAACATCAGGATTGATGGTCACGAAGTCAATGAAGTTAAGGAATACTGCTACCAATCACGAACGGAACAAGGAGGACATCAAAAGCAGACTCGCTATGGCAAAAAAGGCATTTCTGGCCAAGAGAAGTCTACTAATATCAAATACCGGCCTTAATTTGAGGAAGAAATTTCTGAGGATGTACGTCTGGAGTACAGCATTGTATGGTAGTGAAACATGGACTGTGGGAAAACCGGAACAGAAGAGAATCGAAGCATTTGAGATGTGGTGCTATAGACGAATGTTGAAAATTAGGTGGACTGATAAGGTAAGGAATGAGGAGGTTCTACGCAGAATCGGAGAGGAAAGGAATGTGTGGAAAACACTGATAAGGAGAAGGGACAGGATGATAGGACATCTGCTAAGACATGAGGGAATGACTTCCATGGTACTAGAGGGAGCTGTAGAGGGCAAAAACTGTAGAGGAACACAGAGATTGGAATACGTGAAGCAAATAATTGAGGACGTAGGTTGCAAGTGCTACTCTGAGATGAAGAGGTTATCACAGGAAAGGAATTCGTGGCGGGCCGGATCAAACCAGTCAGTAGACTGATGACAAAAAAAAGCAGAGAAAAGACAAACGGGGAATCATTCTAGGGAAGATACTACCCAACGTGCATTGACATAAGGGACATTGGTTCAAATGGCTCTGAGCACTATGGGACTCAACTGCTGAGGTCATTAGTCCCCTAGAACTTAGAACTAGTTAAACCTAACTAACCTAAGGACATCACACACATCCATGCACGAGGCAGGATTCGAACCTGCGACCGTAGCGGTCTCGCGGTTCCAGACTGCAGCGCCAGAACCGCGCGGCCACTTCGGCCGGCATATAAGGGACATTCACAAAGTGCATTCTCTCATGGGCTTTCACCTCGGAACAAAAACAGAAAGGCCGAAGGAGGGTGGGGTGTTCGCCTGCTGCTGTCGTGAGCATCTATAGGAAGTGTATGATGGACGGTGAAACCAGGAATAGGTGTTTAGGTGTTGGAGGTCAACACCTCATCACAGGCTGTTGGTCAGAGACTAGACTGCTCTGTAAAGCAGGATCTGGGACAGATCTGACGGCAGGGTGCAGCGTTGGTGCGGGCACAAGTATTTCGGGACACACCATTCAGCACATATTGCTGGAAGTGGGGCTCCACGACCACTGGAGTCACCATGTTGACCTGACGATATCGTTAGTTACGTTTGCAGTGTGCCGCAGATCAACGAAATGAATTATGTTTCTTGTTACAACGCGACCATGGTCGTTTCGGAGTACACCGTCATCCTGGCGACTGGCAGAACGAAACTTGCACTGCACCACAGTCGGAGGCTAGTGGGGTATTATGAGGCATTATGCAATGTGGGACGTTCCCTGGTCTTCAATGGGACCTGTGGCAGTAATCTGAGGCGCCATGACACCTGAGGACTAAGTGAATATTATCACAGACTACCTGCACCCTTCCATCATCGATCTCTTAGGCGACGGCGTTGGCGTCTTCCAGGAGGATAAAAGTCCATATCTCAAGGCCAGAATTGTGCTACAGTGATTTGAAGAGCATGAAAGCTGTTGTGACTTGGCGAGACAGCCAAGCCACTAGGAGGTAGCCGAAAGGCACGCGTTAAAGCTCACGCAGGATGGCGTGAGGTCTGAAACAGGACAATGTCTTGAGACTAGCAAATAAAGTACGTAGCTTCTGGAATACTTAACTTTAATCCATAATTGGTGAACATCGGTCGGACGGTACATGCATCACAAGATAAATAGCAAATGATAATGGCGCCTTGCTAGGTCGTAGCAAATGACGTAGCTGAAGGCTATGCTAACTATCGTCTCGGCAAATGAGAGCGTAATTTGTCAGTGAACCATCGCTAGCAAAGTCGGCTGTACAATTGGGGCGAGTGCTAGGAAGTCTCTCTAGACCTGCCGTGTGGCGGCGCTCGGTCTGCAATCACTGATAGTGGCGACACGCGGGTCCGACGTATACTACCGGACCGCGGCCGATTTAAAGGCTACCACCTAGCAAGTGTGGTGTCTGGCGGTGACACCACAAAAGTGAACTCACGTAGATGTGCAGTGTATGGCAGGCAGTATTCGGTACCAATGTTACGGATTTTCTGCTTTTGTTTAATTCTCACCACCTTGGGAGGTATACGCTAGTGCCGGCACAATGACACAGACCTCTTCGAAAAGCAGTTCTCTAAACTTACCCAACGTGATTTTGTGAAAGCGATTCCGACGTCCAAAGATTCCCATTTACATCCACCGATCACTTCTGTTCCACGTTCCTATGCTCTACACCGACCTATTATGATCGAATTTGTACGATATCTGTTGTTGTGCCTGGTTCATTAGCTGTCCAAGCGGGAGAACATTAGATCTTGTCGCTTTAGCCTCTCGTAGGCAACTTTTTTTCTCAGACATCCGTTCTACTTCCCCAGAAAATTTACAACAGTTCTATGCCTTCCATTTTCATTCCCCCCCTACTGATGATTTCTCTTCAGCATCCCATTTCAGCAAACACTGCACCAGTCTGCATGACATAACACGATTGAAACTAAACTCTCACAGCAACAACAGATTTGCATTAGTACTTTATTTCAAAATTGATGACAAATAAAAACAAAAATTGGCTCTGAACCATGCATGTGCATTCATTTAATTTATGTCCATACCACTAAAGCACATTTCCGTAGCGACAAAATCGTCTGTTTGACATGGAAGGTTTCTAGCAGCACATCTGAGCAGCTTCAACACAGTGGTGCAGTGTCCCCTTGCTCCGATGTAGGCTTGAATTCGTCGTGGCACACCATCGATGAGATCATCAAGGCAGCCATGATCCAAATTGTCGTCCTACTCCTCAGTGGCAGTTCTACGTTAGTCTCTCACAGCACGCGATCGTTTCAATCGATACCACACACTTTCGACTGGATTCATGTTTGGGGGAACGGGCAGGCCGGTCCATTCCGGTGATGCTCAACGAACGTGTTCTTGAGTATAGCATGATGAGCACCCGAGTCATCACCCATCAATACGAAGTTGTCACAAGAATGTCGGCGAGATGGTTGCACTGTACTGTAGAGCAATTAGATCTTTCGGTGCCACGCCAGAAGAGCACTCCATCACTTTGTTGGACATGACGAACACAGTGTCGGAGGCACTCGATATTACCGCTTTGTCTCCAAACACACTGCCTGCGATTGTCAAGGTACAAACAGATCCGAGTTTTGTCTATTAATAACCAATCCTTGTCGGCCATTGTGTATGACTGCTTGACCGTCTGTAACGGAGTCCATACTACTGTGGTGTTTGCCCTGATCGTCAGGAATGCAGATTCGCGTCAAGGAATCGTTTCCTAACACTTTGATGCGCTACATAACGTCCTGTCGCCTCTTCTAAGACAGAATTCAGTTCTACAGCACTCAGCGCATCCCTCCTTTGACTCAAGCGTCGTATAGGACAAACCTACCTAACTACGTATCGTAGTTTATTTCGTGCCAGCACACACATTCTTCGTCCTTCAGTCAGGTAGGCCTTCTACTCACAGTTCCAACCGCCCTCAACAAATGACTCGAATGTCTTCACACGGGAAAGACATTCTGGGTGGGAATGAACGCTGTATGGGGAAGAGGTAGTTTATTAAGTAAAATATGGCGTTTCAGTCTTCGATCGCTATTCTTTATTTTCAATTACCGGTTTCGGGCTAGCCCATCTTCAGATCTGTTAGACAATGTTAAAAATGTAATTAATAAGAGAGATACAGTTAGTGATAAAAATATCTTAGTTTACAAAAAGAAATTTTGGAACGTATTAAATGCCAACATACCATATGTTGTAGTTACAGAGTAACTTGTCCGTACAGAACACACAGTTCACTGTCATAAGTAAAGTAAATTTCAATCTGTTAAAACATTATATCGCAGTATTTAAGAGTAACCTGATTGGTAACAGTAAAAAGTGCCCTCTGCCTATAACAATTGTGCATCTGTTATTATTTCGCCGTATATATTAATGGCGCATATTCTTTTTAATAAAACAATTTTTAAGGTAATAACATATGAATAATCATTTTGAGTGGACCATGAAACGAAAAATTTTTACATTAATTTAAAATTTCTTTATAAAGAAAATAAAATATAATTAAAATGTAGATATTCTTCCGAAAATGTGGGTTTGCTCTTCTTTGTTTTTGATTGGTGGTGGAGTGGATTTCCCTACGTCAGAACGTATACAACGCCACGCCGAGTCGTCTTGCGCCGCGCCCAATTCACCTCGCCGCCAGTACGCTGAGGGCCGTTCCGCTGTAGCTGTTTCTTACTGGGGCGTGCTGTTGCATTCAAGAGTAAGCCTAAGACAGGTCTTTAAAAATCTCATAATAATTCCTGTGCATAAAATCACTTTGCTCATTAAGTAGTAGGCCTGGGGTTTTTCTTTGATGTGCGTATATTTCAATCTCTTCGAGCACGTTGAGATAGAGACTTTTTGGAGCTTTATGTAGCACCTCCATTTGTTCATTTATATTATTCACTTCATGTCTACTCTCTTTTACATGTGTTCCAAATGCTGTTCGATTGCTATGACTGCAATGTTCCCTGTATCGAATTTCAAAATTCCGCATACTACAACATATGGTATGTTGGCATTTAATACGTTCCAAAATTTCTTTTTGTAAACTAAGATATTTTTATCACTAAATGTATCTCTCCTATTAATTACATTTTTAACATTGTCTAACAGATCTGAAGATGGGCTAGCCCGAAACCGGTAATTGAAAATAAAGAATAGCGATCGAAGACTGAAACGCCATATTTTACTTAATGAACGATCGCGGAATTCCCAGTGAGACAACCATGTCTTGTTTTGATAAAGGTAGTTTATTGTTTGCCGAGTCGTTTGCCGCGCTGATCCAGTACTACAAGTTCATTAATGTAAGTTGTTCAAGTAATCAGTAAAACACTTACATGCACTTCATACATACAGTCATAGTAATCAAGTTGAATTTAAATGCCTTGTTACTGAATCATTCGCTTAGAAAAACGGCTTAAGATTCGTTTCACTTCACAAACAATGGCTCCATCTCTAGGCAAACGTGGAAAGGAAGAGACGCCAAAATCAGGTTATGTGAGCAAGAGAAGACAATCCTATTCGACTGATGACTGTGCAATACTTTGAAAGCTTTTGGAAGAAAAATGGTTAACCTACAAAGCTGGTAAACCGTTCTGATTTAGATGGAGTTCTTTAAAAGACTATGTACACCGCAGTGATGCTGACAGTCGCAATGTGACCACTGGCAAAATGGGTAGGCCGTTTGCCCTTACGACTGAACTCGAAGTTAAGGTAGTTAACTTCTTAATAAAAATGCATGAAACAGGTTTCGGCCTGAACGTTATTTCAATAATCCACTAACAAGGGGAGGCCGCCAATTGTGAAATTCAGATTCGATTCATACTGCGCATAATAAAAGCTCATGGCCAGAGGTGTAATGTGGCAAAGCACCAAGATGCACTTCTCAGCCGTTGTCGAGTATATATATATATATATATATATATATATATATATATATATATATATATATATATCATCTACCTTCTTTCGAAGTTAGCAGGCAACTACGCTGTTATGCGGCGGCTCGTTTCGGCCCATTCAACATCTGTCCTTCAAGTGTAACGAGCGAGTAACGGAGTTTATATTTCATACCTGCCACAGCAAATTTGTGTTCGTGGGGTCTCTATTCTAATTCGAACGTTTGACTGACGCTATATGTATTCGTTTCGCAATACCGTTTCTACGTCTTCCGTTAACTATACGTGGTTAACATTATGAAGACAATTAATAACATTTGTGAAATACAACTTTGTTTGCGGAAAACATAATGATGTTCGAAGTCGCCAGTTTTTCCACGACAAACGACTTTCAACAACTTATTATATGCATAATTGTTGCAACTGATTGCCGGGAATTATATATACAGGGTTATTACAAATGATTGAAGCTATTTCACAGCTCTACAATAACTTTATTATTTGCGATATTTTCACAATGCTTTGCACACACATACAAAAACTCAAAAAGTTTTTTTAGGCATTCACAAATGTTCGATATGTGCCCCTTTAGTGATTCGGCAGACATAAAGCCGATAATCAAGTTCCTCCCACACTCGGCGCAGCATGTCCCCATCAATGAGTTCGAAAGCATCGTTGATGCGAGCTCGCAGTTCTGGCAAGTTTCTTGCTAGAGGAGGTTTAAACACTGAATCTTTCACATAACCCCACAGAAAGAAATCGCATGGGGTTAAGTCGGGAGAGCGTGGAGGCCATGACATGAATTGCTGATCATGATCTCCACCACGACCGATCCATCGGTTTTCCAATCTCCTGTTTAAGAAATGCCGAACATCATGATGGAAGTGCGGTGGAGCACCATCCTGTTGAAAGATGAAGTCGGCGCTGTCGGTCTCCAGTTGTGGCATGAGCCAATTTTCCAGCATGTCCAGATACATGTGTCCTGTAACGTTTTTTTCGCAGAAGAAAAAGGGGCCGTAAACTTTAAACCGTGAGATTGCACAAAACACGTTAACTTTTGGTGAATTGCGAATTTGCTACACGAATGCATGAGGATTCTCTACCGCCCAGATTCGCACATTGTGTCTGTTCACTTCACCATTGAGAAAAAATGTTGCTTCATCACTGAAAACAAGTTTCGCACTGAACGCATCCTCTTCCATGAGCTGTTGCAACCGCTCCGAAAATTCAAAGCGTTTGACTTTGTCATCGGGTGTCAGGGCTTGTAGCAATTGTAAACGGTAAGGCTTCTGCTTTAGCCTTTTCCGTAAGATTTTCCAAACCGTCGGCTGTGGTACGTTTAGCTCCTTGCTTGCTTTATTCGTCGACTTCCGCGGGCTACGAGTGAAACTTACCCGCAAGCGTTCAACCGTTTCTTCGCTCACTGCAGGCCGACCCGTTGATTTCCCCTTACAGAGGCATCCAGAAGCTTTAAACTGCGCATACCATCGCCGAATGGAGTTAGCAGTTGGTGGATCTTTGTTGAACTTCGTCCTGAAGTGTCGTTGCACTGTTATGACTGACTGATGTGAGTGCATTTCAAGCACGACATACGCTTTCTCGTCTCCTGTCGCCATTTTGTCTCACTGCACTCTCGAGCGCTCTGGCTGCAGAAACCTGAAGTGCGGCTTCAGCCGAACAAAACTTTATGAGTTTTTCTACGTATCTGTAGTGTGTCGTGACCATATGTCAATGAATGGAGCTACAGTGAATTTATGAAATCGCTTCAATCATTTGTAATAGCCCTGTATATTTGAATTACAAAAAACAAATACTAAAAAAACGTTGCATGGCGCGAGATTCGATCCGGCGACCTTAGGATTACGAACCCGAGCGCTTACCGCTGCACCACGACGCTGTAGAAAGTTATCAATCGTAGAGAGTATTTCACCGCAACGGTTTCATTTAACTGTCGATTTTCTCGACAACGGCTGAGAAGTGCATCTTGGTGCTTTGCCACATTACACCCCTGGCCATGAGCTTTTATTATGCGCAGTATGAATCGAATCTGAATTTCACAATTGGCGGCCTCCCCTTGTAAGCTCTATAACACAGTGAAAATCGTGTCTAAAGCAATGGTTCCATGAACAATGTCAGTCCATCGATTGACCATGTGCTACTGTATTTATGTGTAATGTGCGTGCAAATGTTAGTAACAGTGACACAGATGTATGTTGTTGTTGTGGTCTTCAGTCCAGAGACTGGTTTGATGCAGCTCTCCATGCTACTCTATCCTGTGCGAGCGTCTTCATCTCCCAGTACCTACTGCAACCTGCATCCTTCTGAATCTGCTTAGTGTATTCATCTCTTGGTCTCCCTCTACGATTTTTACCCTCCACGCTGCCCTCAAATACTAAATGGGTGATCCCTTGATGCCTCAGAACATGTCCTACCAACCGATCCCTTCTTCTAGTCACGTTATGCCACAAACTTCTCTTCTCCCCAATCCTACTCAGTACCTCCTCATTAGTTATGTGATCTACCCATCTAACCTTCAGCATTCTTCTGTAGCACCACATTTAGAAAGCTTCTATTCTCTTCTTGTCCAAACTATTTATCGTCCATGTTTAACATCCATGCATGGCTACACTCCATACAAATACTTTCACAAACGACTTCCTGACACTTAAATCAATACTCGATGTTAACAAATTTCAGCCGGCCGAAGTGGCCGTGCGGTTAAAGGCGCTGCAGTCTGGAACCGGAAGACCGCTACGGTCGCAGGTTCGAACCCTGCCTCGGGCATGGATGTTTGTGATGTCCTTAGGTTAGTTAGGTTTAAGTAGTTCTAAGTTCTAGGGGACTGATGAGCTTGGCAGTTGAGTCCCATAGTGCTCAGAGCCATTTGAACCATTTTGAACAAATTTCTCTTCTTCAGAAACGCTTTCCTTGCCATTGCCAGTCTACATTTTATATCCCGTCTACTTCGGCCACCACCACTTATTTTGCTCCCCAAATAGCAAAACTCCTTTACTACTTTAAGTGTTTCACTTCCTAATCTAATTCCCTCAGCATCACCCGACTTAATTCGACTACATTCCATTATCCTCGTTTTGCTTTTGTTGATGTTCATCTTATATCCTCCTTCAAGACACTGTCCATTCCATTCAACTGCTCTTCCAACTCCTTTGCTGTCTCTGACAGAATTACAATGTCATCGGCGAACCTCAAAGTTTTTATTTCTTCTCTATGGATTGTAATAAATACCTACTCCGAATTCTTCTTTTGTTTCTTTCACTGCTTGCTCAATATACAGATTGAATAACATCGGGGAAAGGCTACAACCCTGTCTCACTCCCTTCCCAACCACTGCTTCCCTTTCATGTCCCTCGACTCTTATAACTACCATCTGGTTTCTGTACAAATTGTAAATAGCCTTTCGCTCCCTGTATTTTACCCATGCCACCTTCAGAATTTGAAAGAGAGTATTCCAGTTAACGTTCTCAAAAGCTTTCTCTAAGTCTACAAATGCTAGAAACGTAGGTTTGCCTTTCCTTAATCTAGCTTCTAAGATAAGTCGTAGGGTCATTATTGCCTCACGTGTTCCAATATTTCTACGGAATCCAATCTTCCCCGAGATCGGGTTCTACTAGTTTTTCCATTCGTCTGTAAAGAATTCGCGTTAGTATTTTGCAGCTGTGGCTTATTAAACTGATTGTTCGGTAATTTTCACATCTGTCAACACCTGCTTTCTTTGGGATTGGAATTATTATATTCTTCTTGAAGTCTGAGGGTATTTCGCCTGTCTCATACATCTTCCTCACCAGATGGTAGAGTTTCCTCAGGACCGGCTCTCCCAAGGCCGTCAGTAGTTCTAATGGAATGTTGTCTACTCCGGGGGCCTTGTTTCGACTTAGGTCTTTCAGTGCTGTGTCAAACTCTTCACGCAGTATCATATGCCCCTTTTCATCTTCATATACATCCTCTCCTATTTCCACAATATTGTCCTCAAGTATATCACCTTGTATAGACCCTCCATATACTCCTTCCACCTTTCTGCTTTCCCATCTTTGCTTAGAACTGGGTTTCCATCTGAGCTCTTGATATTCATGCAAGTGGTTCTCTTTTCTCCAAAGGTCTCTCTAATTTTCCTGTAGACCGTATCTATCTTACCCCTAGTGAGATAAACCTCTACATCCTTACATTTGTCCTCTAGCCATCCCTGCTTAGCCATTTTGCACTTCCTGTCGATCTCATTTTTGAGACGTTTGTATTCCTTTTTGCCTGCTTCATTTATTGCATTTTTATATTTTCTCCTTTCAGCAATTAAATTCAATATTTCTTCTGTTACCCAAGGATTTCTACTAGCCCTCGTCTTTTTACCTACTTGATCCTCTGCTGCCTTCACTACTTCATCCCTCAAAGCTACCCATTCTTCTTCTACTGTATTTCTTTCCCCCATTCTTGTGAATTGTTCCCTTATGCTCTCCCTGAAACTCTGTACAACCTCTGGTTTAGTCAGTTTATCCAGGTCCCATCTCCTTAAATTCCTACCTTTTGCAGTTTCTTCAGTTTTAGTCTACAGTTCATAACCAATAGATTGTGGTCAGAGTCCACATCTGCCCCTGTAAATGTCCTACAATTTAAAACCTGGTTCCTAAATCTCTGCCTTACCATTATATAATCTATCTGAAACCTGTCAGTATCTCCAGGCTCTTCCATGTATACAGCCTTCTTTTATGATATGTATGATGTATAAAATCAATGAAAAGTGCGTTAAGTGAACTTCAACAACCCTAAAGAAAATTACCACGGGATTAAGCGCGTTATCACGACGCTAAGTATGCAGTGTCACACAAGTAGGTATCCTATAACGAAATTAGGTAGTACGCCGACTTTGTTTACTATGTTTTAAAACTTCAAGAATTGTTCATTTCTTAATTGTTCTTTAGGGGGATGGGTTAGCAGAGCAATGTGTCTTACACGTGAAATATAAAATTTCTAAACTGAATATTTGTTTTGATTTTCCATTTACAATCCTTAATACCACATAGTTATGTAGTTTTACGCTACATCGACCACGCTGCGCCCTTGTCGAAAGTATAAGGCCTGTGCAGTGTAAGTCCTCAACGCTACCTGTCAACTGGAACGGTTTCCATGTCTGCTCCACATCACTTTGACTTCGGTGCACACGTCGACCACAATCACTGGTTGACATGCAGAAAGTGATGACATGCACCTGATCATTGGTCGCAACTGTTCTTCATGGCACGACAGATGTTGACTCTACTGTTCCACAGACGTCCTTAATGCGTCACTACTGGTGCTTTACTTTCAACTGAAATGTTGCAATCCATTGCAGTGCAGCTTTCTACCCGTAGGCACCGCTCGTGGTAACTGTGTGTATGTGATCGATCGGCACAAGAACGGTCACAATAGCAACACACCTGGACAACATGTTGGTGTGATGCAACACTCTTGTTCATGTGTGGTCCCGAGTTCGAGTCTTGGTCGGGCACACAGTTTTAATCTGCCAGGAAGTTTCATATCAGCGCACACTCCGCTGCAGAGTGAAAATCTCATTCTGCATGTGTGTATATGTTCTGAAACTTTTTTTTTTCATTCTGGTGTGAAAATTGTTCTCAGTTTTCTTCTATCACATACATTTTTATGAAGGAATAAAATTACTTATTGAATTTATGTTACAGGAATTTTATTATGAGAGCAAGGTGACTGCACGGAAATGCCCTGCTCTTTACGTGAGTGCTGCGAAATTCAGAAGCATTGGAATGTAAATGTTAGCCAACTTGGAGACATTTTGGACTGGAAGTAAAAAACTCTTGCCTGAACCGCTTGTAGATCGAAAAATTACTATTTTCGCCGATAAATATCAAATTAGGCTTGATGAAGCAGTTTCTTTGGGTTCTAACAGAAGACAGATGCGGCCGTAAGGACCTATGAAATTTCATTTCTCAAGAAACACTCAAAGAAGGGATATTTGTTAGCCCTCATGTTCACAACTTGACGAAGATTTACGAATTTGACGGCATATTGAATGTTACAGAAAAAGTTACATGGAATACCTTGAGGTCTGTTACTGTAAGCTTTATAGGGAATAAGAAACATCCAAATTACAAGAATATTGTCAAAACCATGCTGCAAAATTGCAAGAAGTTGGGTTAGAGCAATAGTATAAAGGTTCACTGCCTGCATTCCGGGACATCATAGTGAAGAGTAATGGGAAGGCTTCCAGCAGGACATTATTGTGTTGGAGAAATGGTACCACAGAAAATGGAATAAAAGTATGATGGCTCACTATTGTTCGATGCTGAACAGACAGCAAAGATGAAGGTTCTGCGAGGGCATCAAAAAGTTTGAAAATAAATGAAATGTTGCTAACAGAACGGATTGTAACATTGTTAGTGTGCTCTTAAAAACAAAATAAAAGAATTATTAAAAATATAGACCTTGATTGAAATTTTATTTTAATGCTAGCTGTTACCTATAGCAAGCAAAGATGTAACAGGACGTAGAAAATGCTCCACTGAACAATCTGAGGTGAAGAACCTTGGGTCGGTGAAGCCAGCATGAACAGATATGGAAGTAAACTTGTCTACCGCTTTGTCCAGAATTACCGTTTTGCCGGCCAGGGTGGCCGAGCGGTTCTAGGCGCTACAGTCTGGAACCGCGCGACCGCTACGGTCGCAGGTTCGAATCCCGCCTCGGGCATGGATGTGTGTGATGTCCTTAGGTTACTTAGGTTTAAGTCGTTCTAAGTTCTAGGGGACTGATGACCTTAGAAGTTAAGTCCCATAGTGCTCAGAGCCATTTGAACCATTTTTTTGAATTACCGTTTTCCAGCTTGTTTACAACTGACATGTGGACAAGTTTACACGTACTGTGTTGTTTATTTAGACATACGTTCTCTATTTCCTGGAAGGAAACAAGGAAGACGAGTCATTTCTTCTACGTGGCCGTCTGAATGGCCACCTGTACTAGAGGTTCGTGCAAAGAGTTCTTCGCGAGTTATTGGAGAACGTATCCTTGGCTGTTCGTGAGGGGATGTGGATACAACATGATGGTGCACCGCCTCGCTTCAGTGTGGATGTCTGCATCCATCTCAGTGAATTATTTCCTGGTCGCTGGATTCGAAGGGGGCGTCCTATTCGATGGCCTGCGAGCTCACCTGAACTGAAGCCCCTTGATTATTGGCTATGTGTGTATCTAGAGTCCCTTGTTTGTGAGGCCCCAGTGGATACGGAGACGGAATTAGTTGCCAGAAGTGTAGCTGCCTGTGATGTGATTCCAAACACATCACGGATATCTGTCAGCGTGCGTGAGAATGTTGTTCGCCGATGTCACGGTTGATCCCCGTCAGTTTCGGCACATTTTATGAGATACAGTACGTATGGTACGTTCATTGTGTCAGTGATGGTGTTTGCAGTTAAGTGGAAATAATGTAAATAAAAAAGAACACAGTAATATGATTTTATTCCTACTATCTCCCTAAGCTGGCTTCTGCGACCCCAGGTTCCCTACCCCAAATTATTCAGTGGAGCATCCTCTATGTCCTACTCAGTTTTGTCACGCACTTACGGAAACACATTGTATACATCTTGCTGTTCAAGTAGCTGTACAGAATTCAACGTGTATGCATCATATAGTGAGGAAGTATGGATTAAACACATCAAAGATTATATTAGCATTTATTAATTACTCTGAATCTTATAATGTACATATATTAAGTAGCATATATTAACCAATAAAAGAATTTTTCACTTATGTGATAAAGGTCAAAACTCACAGAATAAATAAAGTTTTGAAAAAATAAATATTTTTGCCTAATTCGCGCCGGCCGGAGTGGCCGAGCGGTTCTAGGTGCTTCAGTCTGGTACCGCGCGACCGCTACCGTCGCAGGTTCGAATCCTGCCTCGGGCATGGATGTGTGTGATGTCCTTAGGTTAGTTAGGTTTAAGTAGTTCAAAGTTCTAGAGGACTGATGACCACAGCAGTTAAGTCCCATAGTGCTCAGAGCCATTTGAACCATTTGAACCTAATTCGCGTAATATTCTTCAGATCAATACACAATACACATTTAAAATAGGCTATCTTCTTCCTCAGTTATCAAGCTTTCTCGTCTCCAAATTTCCTCGAAATCGGTTCAGCTAATCTGTCATGAAAGCGCAACAGATAGAGGTACTTTCGAATTTATAATCCTGATATAATACTAGTATGAATTTATAATAGTAATAAGGACGAAATTTATGCTATGAATTCCTCAGGTATCAAGCTTTCTCCTTTCCAAATTTCATCGAAATCGGTTCAGCTAATCTGTCATGAAAACGCAACAGACAATAGTACTTTTCGAATTTATAATACTAGTATGGATAAAATTTAGGCTATGAATTCCTCAGGCATCAGGCTCTCTCCTCTCCAGAATTCATCGAAATCGGTTCAGCGAATTAGTCGTGAAAACGTGACAGAGTTACTTTCGAATTTATAAGATTAGAAAATTTTCAGTTACGATAACTTTTTTGTGGTCCGATTTTGATGAGTTAAAGACTATACGGTGCCCCAAACTATTCTCAAGCTACCTTTAAAAAAAAGAAAAAAAACAAGAAAGAGATTGGCACGTTCAAGTAGGGGAAGACACAGATACAGCGGTTCTGGATAAAACTTTAAACCGCGTCACCTTTCAGAATGAGATTTTCCCTCTGCAGCGGAGTGTGCGCTGATATGAAACTTCCTGGCAGATTAAAACTGTGTGCCCGACCGAGACTCGAACTCGGGACCTTTGCCTTTCGCGGGCAAGTGCTCTACCAACTGAGCTACCGAAGCACGACTCACGCCCGGTACTCACAGCTTTACTTCTGCCAGTACCTCGTCTCCTACCTTCCAAACTTTACAGAAGCTCTCCTGCGAACCTTGCAGAACTAGCACTCCTGAAAGAAAGGATATTGCGGAGACATGGCTTAGCCACAGCCTGGGGGATGTTTCCAGAATGAGATTTTCACTCTGCAGCGGAGTGTGCGCTGATATGAAACTTCCTGGCAGATTAAAACTGTGTGCCCGACCGAGACTCGAACTCGGGACCTTTGCCTTTCGCGGGCAAGTACTCTACCAACTGAGCTACCGAAGCACGACTCACGCCCGGTACTCACAGCTTTACTTCTGCCAGTACCTCGTCTCCTACCTTCCAAACTTTACAGAAGCTCTCCTGCGAACCTTGCAGAACTAGCACTCCTGAAAGAAAGGATATTGCGGAGACATGGCTTAGCCACAGCCTGGGGGATGTTTCCAGAATGAGATTTTCACTCTGCAGCGGAGTGTGCGCTGATATGAAACTTCCTGGCAGATTAAAACTGTGTGCCCGACCGAGACTCGAACTCGGGACCTTTGCCTTTCGCGGGCAAGTGCTCTACCAACTGAGCTACCGAAGCACGACTCACGCCCGGTACTCACAGCTTTACTTCTGCCAGTACCTCGTCTCCTACCTTCCAAACTTTACAGAAGCTCTCCTGCGAACCTTGCAGAACTAGCACTCCTGAAAGAAAGGATATTGCGGAGACATGGCTTAGCCACAGCCTGGGGGATGTTTCCAGAATGAGATTTTCACTCTGCAGCGGAGTGTGCGCTGATATGAAACTTCCTGGCAGATTAAAACTGTGTGCCCGACCGAGACTCGAACTCGGGACCTTTGCCTTTCGCGGGCAAGTGCTCTACCAACTGAGCTACCGAAGCACGACTCACGCCCGGTACTCACAGCTTTACTTCTGCCAGTACCTCGTCTCCTACCTTCCAAACTTTACAGAAGCTCTCCTGCGAACCTTGCAGAACTAGCACTCCTGAAAGAAAGGATATAGCGGAGACATGGCTTAGCCACAGCCTGGGGGATGTTTCCAGAATGAGATTTTCACTCTGCAGGGGAGTGTGCGCTGATATGAAACTTCCTGGCAGATTAAAACTGTGTGCCCGACCGAGACTCGAACTCGGGACCTTTGCCTTTCGCGGGCAAGTGGTCTACCAACTGAGCTACCGAAGCACGACTCACGCCCGGTACTCACAGCTTTACTTCTGCCAGTACCTCGTCTCCTACCTTCCAAACTTTGGTAGGAGACGAGGTACTGGCAGAAGTAAAGCTGTGAGTACCGGGCGTGAGTCGTGCTTCGGTAGCTCAGTTGGTAGAGCACTTGCCCGCGAAAGGCAAAGGTCCCGAGTTCGAGTCTAGGTCGGGCACACAGTTTTAATCTGCCAGGAAGTTTCGCGTCACCTTTGTTTTCATGACCCGGTTTGATGAAATCAAGTCTATACGATGGCCCAAGCTATGCTGCGAGAAGCCATGAAAACGCGTATAGCAGTTTTGGGGAGGTATGTCTAAAGTCAGCCACAACAGCTTTGCAAATTTATTATTAGTCTAGAAGATTACTGCTTCCGTTGATTAAATCTTTACAGTATGACAGTTTATTAAGTGAGAAATGGAAACGCCGTCGAAGTGGATGTAAGTTTCAGAAACAGCTTCAGTAACAAATTGTAGATCACGTATGTTGATAAATCATCTGACAACCAATCTGAAAATGCAGGAGTCACGAGTTACTTGTGATACACAGATAACGAAATGACTAGTAGTGCTAGAAACTCTTCCACCGTAGGGTCTATTGCAGATGATGTACGTGTGTGTGTGTGTAAGCGTCCCTTGCACCGGTGATACGTGGGCTGTTTTGAGGTTGCCGAGACCTGGCTTGATCGCATCGCGCGAACCTCCTAATACTCAGGACTTACACACTGGGCAGGCGATGCAGAGCTGTTTCATTGGCGAAGTCGTTACAGATAACAGAGCGATAGCGGCGCTAAAACGTTTCCACCTCGTATATCTGTTGACGGTGGCGGCAAGCACAACAGAGCAGTTAGCGGCCGCGTACACACACCACACCACACCACAGCACAGCACAGCACAGCACGCTGTCAGTATTCCTCCACTCCACGTTTCCCGCCTCAACAGATTCCCGTCTAGTTCGTAGTTCTGTCTGTAACCTTACAGGTAAAAGAATACGCACACCTATAAACACTTTTTGTTTCAGCCATCGGTATTCTGGCTGGCTGGGTGCGACCAGTCAGGAATTGTTACTCTGTAGCAGCCTCTTCATCTTAGAGCAGCACTTGCAACCCACGTCCTCGATTATTTACCGGACGTATTTTAATTTCTGCTTCCCCTACAGGTCCCTCTACTATCTCGGAAGTTATTCTCTAATTTTTAAATTGGAAGGAACACATAGAAAACGTCTTGGGGAAGGTTAACCAAAGACTGCGTTTTATTGGCAGGACACTTGGAGAATGTAACAGACCTACTAAGGAGACTGCCTACACCACGCTTGTCCATCCTCTTTTAGAATACTGCTGAGCGGTATGGGATCCTTACCAGATACGATTGACGGAGTACATCGAAAAAGTTGAAAGAACGGCGGCACCTTTCGTATTGTCGCAAAATATGGGAGAGAGTGTCACAGAAATGATACAGGATTTGGGCTGGATATCATTAAAAGAAAGGCGTTTTTCGTTGCGATGGAATCTTCTCACGAAATTTCAATCACCAACTTTCTCCTTCGAATGCGAAAATATTTTTGTGACACCGACCTACATAGGGAGAAACGATCACCACGATAAAATAAGGGAAATCAGAGCTCCTACGGAAAGATATAGGCGTCTGTTCTTTCCGCGTGCTATACGAGATTGGAATAATAGAGAATTTTGGAGGTGGTTCGATAAACTCTCTGCCAGGCACCTAAATGTGATTTGCAGGGTATCAATGTAGATGTAGATGTCCTCTCATCCTGACCCTTATCCTTGTCGTTGTTTTTCATTTGTTACTTTCTTCCAAGACTGTGTAGACAACCTCCTCGTCCCGTATCTTATCACTCCATCTAATTTTTAACATTCTTATTTACCACGAAATCTCAAATTCTTCGATTCTCCTCTGATCCGTTTGTCACAAAGTCCATGTTTCACTACCACGGTTTGAAATGTACATTCCCCGAAATTCCTTCCTCAAATTCTTATGTTTGATGCTAGAAGACTTCTCTTTGTCAGTGGTAGTCTCCTTTTTATGTCCTCCTTGGTTCGTATGTTATGGATTGCTTGCGAGGTAGCATAATTCCGTAACTTCATCTGCATCGTCACCATCAATCATGATCTCGTAAGTTTTTCGCTATTCTCATTTCTGATACTTCTCATTACTTTCGTCTTTCTTCAGTTTACTGTCAATCCATATTCTATACTTACTAACTGTTCATTCGATTTGACAAATTCTTTCATTCTTCTTCATCTTCACTCAGTATGACAATGTATTCAACGAATCTCATCACTGATATCCTTTCACCTTGAATTTTTATTCCACTCTTGAACCTTCCTTTTATTTCCGTCATTGCTTCTTCGATGTATAGACTGGACAGTAGGGACGAAAGACTACATCCTTGTCTTATACCGTTTTTAATCCGAGCACTTGGTTCTCGTTCTTCCAGCCCTATTATTCCCTCTTGGTTGTTGCAGATATTGTATATTACCCGTCTCTCCCTATCGCTTACTCCTATCATTCTCAGAATTTCTAACATCTTGCACCATTTGACAGCGTCGAACGCTTTTTCCAAGACAACAAATCCCACGTACGTGTCTTGATTTTAGTTCAGTCATGCTTCCATTTTCAACCCCAGTGGCATAACTGCCTCTCTGGTGCCTTTGCCTTTCCTAAAGCCAAACTGATCTTAATCTAACAGGCCCTCAATTTTATTTTTCGTTCTTCTGTATATTATTCTTATCAGTATCTTGGATGCATGATATGTTAAGGTGATTGTGCCGTAATTCTCGCACTTGTCGGCTCTTGATATCTTTCGAATTGGGTGGATGATGCTTTTCGGAAAGTCAGATGGTACGTCTCCAGACTCATAACATTCTACACGCGGACGTGAATAGTCGTTTTGTTGTCACTTCCCGCCAATGATTTCAGAAATTCGGATTTAATGTAATCGATGCCTTCTGCTTTATCTGAAATCGGGTCTTCCAAAGCTAATTTAAATTCTGTCTCTAATACTGGATCCCCTGTTTCTTCTCTGTCGACTCCAGTTCCCTGGCCGCCACGTTCTCCCGATTTAACCTGCGTGGATTTTTTTCTTGTGGGGTCATATGAAAAGGCTGAGTTCCGTCACATCTGAAGAAGACCCACTGTGGTCTTGACCTGACTTTCTCTTGGCGTATACAACTTTCAAATAGCTTCCGGGAATTCAGCCAGGTAACACTTTCAGCGACCGCCGATATTTCGGCAGGAGAACACCCCGCCATTTTCAAGGCAAACTGCAACGGACAGGCGGCGTACATGCAAATTTAAAACCTCGGTTCTCGGACTGAAGTAGGAAAGATGACACACACACTGAACACTAGTGCCACCAAAGATGACCAAAGTCAGAGCTGTTGATAGTGAGACTACGAATTCGCAGGTGAGGCAGCATTGAGTCTGTCCCTCTGTTTTTTGACAAGGGAGAGAGCCGGATTCCAAACAGAGTTTAAACAGAAACCTCCATCCCTGTTAACGAGGTTGCTCGCTTATTTAATCTCAACTGCCTCCTTAATAACACTGTCCCAATAGCTGGACGTGCATGCCAATATCTCGGTGTTGTTATATAACATGGGGTGACCAGTATCCAAGCAATGTTCGGCAATTGCAGATCTACTTGGCTGCTGTAATCGTGTGTGCCGTATATGCTCAGTACATCGGTCCTCCGCGGTCCTGATAGTTTGACCAATATATGCCATGCCGCAGCTACAAGAAATACGATATACACCCGCCTTACGCAGTCCAAGATCATCCTTAACGGAACTCAAAAGTGCTCTAATTTTAGATGGAGGTCGGAAAACACATTTCACATCGTATTTCCGTAAAATACGACCGATCTTGTTGGACTGTAACTTCAAGATGGGACAGCTCAGCAGGCAAAGTCTCAGCGTCAGAAACGACATGTGCCCTGTGTACCAAGGTACGAAGTACCCCTTCACGCTGAGCCGGATGGTGACAACTATTAGCCTGTAAGTACAAGTCGGTGTGAGTACGTTTCCTGTAGACTGCATGTCCCAATGATCCATCATCCTTCCTCCTAACCAACACGTCAAGAAAGGGAAGGCAACCATCCTCTTCCACCTCCATCGTAAAACGAATGTTCGGGTGGATCGAGTTCAGATGTTCTAGAAAGACATTCAATTCTCCCTACCATGAGGCCAAACAACGAAGGTATCGTCAATGTATCTACAGAAACAGGCGGGTTTTAAAGGCGCCGACTCCAATGCACGTTCCTCGAAGTCTTCCATAAACAAATTTGCGATCACATGAGACAACGGACTACCCATCGCAACTCCATCTGTCTGCTCGAAATACTGGTCATTAAATAAAAAGTAAGTGGATGTCGACACATGCCGAAAGAGATTAGTTAATTCAGCACCAAACCTGGCCTCAATTAACCGCAACGAATCAGACAGAGGAACACGAGTGAAGAGAGAGACCACATCGAAACTCACTAAAATATCATTCAACCGCAGTCCCTCCAAACGACGTACAAAATCAGCTGAGTTCCTGATATGACGTTCACACCGACCTACTTGTGGACTCAACAGCGAAGCAAGATGCTTGGCTACACGATATGTCGGAGGTCCGATGTTACTCACTATAGGACGGAAAGGAACCCCTTCCTTGCGAATCCTTGGAAGGCTATCTAACCTAGGGGGAACAGCACTATAGGTGTTAAGACTCCTGATAGTGTCCTGCGACATACCACTTTTCTTCAGAAGGCTGTTGGTCTTTCTGTCAACACTTTTTGTGGGGTCAGCATCGATTCTGCGATACGCTGAATCAGGTAGTAAACGTTGCACTGTGGTCGCCCACGTGTCTGTCGCTGCTCGACATGTGGGGAACATGCCTGGCGTCTTTTCTGATGTAGTCGATCCATGTGCCGTCGCTGTGAATCGTGTATCGCTGTTGGAGGCCGCTATTTCGAACACCAGTTCTAAACTATTAATAAATTTCTGATGCCATTTGTCTTTACAGGCCTTTTCAGTTTCCCGCTGTACAAGCTAGCGCTGTGACGTGTCATTACCGCACACACATTCCTATACGAAATCTGCTTATTTCCCCCCCCCCCCCTTCCTCTACCTCCCTTTACATTTTTGACACTTAGTTTAGGACCACGCTGTATATTAAGGGTGTGTGTTGTACCTTGGAACACCTTTCAGATTTTCGCCTGGAGCCACACTGTAATAGAAGCTCATTGTTATGCTAATTCGATCTGTAAACGATGGCACTCCGTTTTTGCGTTAGTGGTCTTTTTGTGAAATTACAAATATTACTGCGAAAATGTAGCTTTTTTTTCGAAATGTGATGAATTATTCCGACGTACATCATGGTCTTATACCTAGGATCAAATACTGTAATTAAATCAAAAATGCTGCAATCGAGAACAAGTTCTCAATACCACATTTAACAGTCTATCTGTTACATTCTACATAGCAACAATCGGTAAGTGAAACGAATTAAGTAGGAGCATTGCAAGTACATTTTGAAATAAAGGCTACTGGAAACTGACACAGCTTCTCATTTTAATGGTAAGTAAGATTGTTAGGAAATCAGACTTATTTGATTTACAAATGCAACATGTTGCGTGGTAAAAGACAGAATTCAGTTTGAAGGCAGAAGGCGGTGCACGGCCGACAAAGTATGGTTTAACCGTCCGCATGTTATACAACTAGTTTTAAAAATATATACGATTTTACGTGTCATAAAATTCTGCAAATAAAAAATTAATAGACGACTTATCTTAGAAGACAGATTAAGGAAAGGCAAACCTACGTTTCTACCATTTGTAGACTTAGAGAAAGCTTTTGACAATGTTGACTGGAATACCCTTTTTCAAATTCTGAAGGTGGCAGGGTTAAAATACATTTTTTACAGAAACCAGATGGCAGTTATAAGAGTCGAAGGGCATGGAAGGGAAGCAGTGATTGGGAAGGGAATGAGACAGGTTTGTAGCCTATTCCTGAGGTTATTCAGTCTGTATACTGAGCAAGCAGTAAAGAAAAGAAAAGAAAAATTCGGGGTAGGGATTAAAATCTACGGAGAAGAAATAAAAACTTTGAGGTTCGCCGATGATATTGCAATTCTGTCAGAGACAGCAAAGGACTTGGAAGAGCAGTTGAATGGAATGGACAGTGTCTTGAAAGGAGGGTATAAGATGAACATCAACAAAAGCAAAACAAGGATAATGGAATGTAGTCGAATTAAGTCCGGTGATGCTGAGGGAATTAGATTAGGAAATGAAACACTTAAAGTAGTAAAGGAGTATTGCTATTTGGGGAGCAAAATAACTGACGATGGCGAAAGTAGATAGGATATAAAATGTACATTGGCAATGGCAAGGAAGGCGTTTCTGAAGAAGAGAAATTTGTTAACATCGCGCATAGATTTCTGGAAGTATCCATGTACGCAAGTGAAACGTGGAGGATGAATAGTTTAGACAAGAAGAGAATAGAAGCTTTGGAAATGTGGTGCTACAGAAGAATGCTGAAGATTAGGTCGGTAGATCACATAACTAATGAGGAGGTACTGAATAGAATTAGGGAGAAGAGGAGTTTGTGGCACAACTTGACAAGAAGAAGGGACCGGTTGGTAGGACATGTTCTGAGGCATCAAGGGATCACCAATTTAGTATTGGACGGTAGCGTGGAGGGTAAAAATCGTAGAGGGAGCCAAGAGATGAATACACTAAACAGATTCAGAAGGATTTAGGCTGCAATACGTACTGGGAGATGAAGAGGATTGCACAGGATAGAGTAGCATGGAGAGCTGCATCAAACCAGTCTCAGGACTGAAGACCACAACAACAACAACGGTAGCGTGGAGGGTAAAAATCGTAGAGGGAGGCCAAGAGATGAATACACTAAACAGATTCAGAAGGATTTAGGCTGCAATACGTACTGGGAGATGAAGAAGATTGCCCAGGATAGAGTAGCATGGAGAGCTGCATCAAACCAGTCTCTGGACTGAAGACCACAACAACAACAGTATTTCCATATACCATTAATGCACTGTACGCTGCAGAAAACTCAAACTTACGCCTCACAGTAACAAAAACAGTAGAAACTGCCGGAAACTGTCTGCGGCGGCCTCTGTTTCTCAGCCGCTAGACTGAAACACCGGACAGAAACGTGGTATTACGCATTCTTCCCTCCATATAAAACACTATCCTCTGCAACGACTTTTCATGGTTGAATGGTGTCGTTTTGTAAATGCATCGAAACTGTGGACCACTGTATGCAGGAAATATCAACGATTTTCTGTCCCAATCCTTTGGCGCACTGAGCGGGGGAAAAATGACCGTTAACAGCCTTGTGCCCGCAGACAGGTGTCTCGTGTATTACTTTCATGATCGCCATATCCAGTGGAGACTCATCGCCAGAACTACAGGCGTGCCCCAGGGAAGTGTGTTGCGACCCCTGCTGTTCATTTTGTATACTAATGACCTGGCGCACAATACTAATAGTGACCTCAAACTTATCTATGAAGAAGTACTGTCAGTAAGAAGTTGTGCAAATGTTCAGTCAGACCTCGATAAGATTTTAAGTTGAGCAATGATTGGCAACTTGCTTTAAACGTCGAAAAACGTAAAATTGTGCACTTCACAAAAGGAAAAAAAGGTAATAGCCTATGAATATAATATCAGTGAGTTACATTTGGAGTCTGTAAACTTACACAAATACTTGGGTGGAACGCTTAGCAGGGACATCCATGGAACAATCACATAGGCTCTTTCGTGGGTGAAGCAGGTAGCAGAGTTCGGTTTGTTGTTAGAATACTAGGGAAATGCAGTCAGCGTACAATTGCTCATGTGACCCACCTCGGAATATTGCTGAATTGTGTGGGACCTGTACCACGGAGGACTAATAGGGCGTACTGAACGTATACAGAGAAGGGGAAGCACGAATGGTCACAGGTTTGTTCGACTAGCGAGAGAGTGTCACAGAGATGTTGCTAGAACTCAACTGGTAGGCCCTTGACAGACACAAATTACCCCGAAAAAGTCTTCTAAAAAGTTTCAAGAAGCAGCTTCATGACTTAAGTCTCCTAATACAACACTCTACATATCGCTCCGATATGAATCGTGAGAAGAAGATGACATTAATTACAGCATTCACAAAGGCTTTTAAATAACAAATTTGTATGCGCTTCTAACGTGAATGGAACAGTAAAAAAGCCCTAAAGATGAGTAAAGCTCTTCACAGTGGTTCGCAAAGTATGGATGTACAGGGGATAGCAAAATAATGAGGACAGTGGCAGTAATGGGATGGTTGTGTTTGACGGTCAACAACGCAGCTGAGGCACGTGTCGCGCTGGACTGTGCGTGTTCAGTACGGACCAGGCGTCAGTGCAGGTTGGTTGCGAGTAGCGCACGCTTCGTATCTGCATTCAGAGGCCGAGGTCGACGTGCAAGGAGAGACCTAACACAGTTCCAAAGAGGGCAAGTGGTGGGGGACCGGTTAGCTGGAGCATCAGTAACCAAGGCAGCCAGCTTATTGAATGTTTCAAGAGCAACTATTTCAACACTCACGACAGCCTACACGAAACATGGAAAGACATCATCGTATAAAGGTAACACTGGGCGCAAATCAAAACTATATGACAGAGATCGTCATACGCTAACACTAATTGTGTCAAAACAACACAAAACTAAAGCCATCTTCGAGACCCCGTATCTATCGACACTGTCCGCCGAGAACCCCATAAAGCGAATATTCGTGGACGAGCTGCTATACCAAAACCTTTACAGACGACAACCAACGCAAAGAAGCGTGAAACACGGTGTCAAGGGCATAAATCCTGGACGGCTGATCAATGGAAACACGTCATATGGTCTTGCGAGTCAACGTTTTCGTTATTCCCGACATCTGGCCGGGTTTACGTCTGGAGAACGCCTACAATCCTGATTGCTCGATTCCAGCGGTTAAGCGTGGGGGAAGAAGTGTGATGGTGCGGACAGCCATGTCATGGTATTCTGCTGGTCCCATCATTACTCTCAAAGGCCGTGTTATAGCCAACGATTACGTGAACATCTTAGGTGATGAGGTACGCCCCGTGATTCAAATGTTGTTCCTCAACAATGATGCCATATTTCAGCACGATAATGCAGCCATTCACACAGCCAGGACAGCACAACCGTGGTATTAGAAGCCAGCACATTCCCCGGACTTGAACATTATCGAACCCTCGTGGGTGCTACTGGAGCACAGACTCCAGAGCAGATTTCCGCCTCCCTCGTCACTACAGGAGTTAGAAGAGGTTCTGATCGAATGGCGGCATAACATATCACTGGAGACTATACAATCATTATATGCTATTATTCCAAGAAGAATCGCAGCTGTATTACGGGCAAATGGGGGGGCACCCCCTTAATAATAAATCATTCGCAAGTAAGTACAGGTGTTCAGATTATTTTCCCTATCCCCTATAGAAATAGATGTAGATGAAGTCTTATGCAACTAAATATGCGCTAAATTGCCAAATACCGCCCCTTGTGAATAACTCCAAACGCTGGAGTAATACTCCAGACTTGGCCACAGCCTGTAATCCAATAAGTGTAAGAAGATCCGTGACAGTTCCAATGGGCAACGCTGCAGTCTTGCCAGACAGCCATAGACGGCTGTTGCTTCCCCTCGCAGCCGTCTGCACTGCAACAGTGGTACCAGCTGTCAGGAATCTTCCGACTCGACTGTGTGATTTATTTTCAGGTTCAGTCCACCCTGAATTACTACAACCAATTTGTCACTCATCTGCCTTCCCTACTACTGACTTTACATTTTCATCGAATTTCATATTAACAGACTAATCACAATAATGCGACCACCTATACTTGATGTGAACGTGCAATAACCACTCACAGGCGCCAGGTGGCAGCACTAGCAGTGGAGGGTATATAAAGTGTGTTGCGGAATGCAGAAAACTGTGCAGTCGTCGTCATAATGTCGAAACAGAGCAACTTATCCGACGTGATGATTGGCTTTCAGCGCAAGAGTTGATGTGTATCCCAGACAGCTATGTTTGTACACTGTTCATGTCCCAGCGTGTTTAAGGGGGGTAGGACGTCAAACGGGCCGACTTGGAGCAGGAGAGGCGTCACACGACATATTAATTTCGTGTCTATACATTTACAAATAAGTTCATTAAACTTTGTCAGCATCACCAGGAAGGATTCAGGATTCACATTCATTGCAGTGGAAGTTCGATAACATAACAAAATAAATTTTTTTTACGTGCGAAATTTCATCATTTTTTTCACTTACTAATGGCTGCATTTGTTGCTATAGGTACACTTTTCTTCATAAGTTAGAGAGATTCTTCGATGAATTTTGCACAGCATACATACGATACTTACAAGTGTATGAAACTCTAGAATTTATGTAATTTATGAAAAACCGAATCATCTGTTGTATTTTAAACTTCATGTTTAGAAGAAACACAAATTTTGTAGTTAATTACTTCAATTTTTACCACAGTTTTTAATAGATTTAGAAAATTGTAGAGTTTCATACACCTTTAAATATGGTTTGTATGCTGTGCAAAACTCATCGAAGAATCTTTCTTACTTATGAAGAAAAGTGTACCTATAGCAACAAATACTGACATTAGTAAGTGAAAAAAATGATGAAATTTGACATGTAACAAAAATCATTTCGTTATGTTTTCAAACTTCCACTGCTATGAGTGTGGATTATGAATCCTTCCTGGTCATGGTGACAAAGTTTTATGAATTTATTTGTAAAAGTATACACAGTAGAAATTAAAACGTCCTGTGCTGCCTCTCCTGCTCCAAGTCGGCCCGTTTGACGTCCTACCCCTCTTAAAGTACGCCGTGAATTGAAAACCGTGTTATCTAAAACCGGCGCCATGGGAACTGTGGCCCACCACGGGCTGTAGATGACAGGGGTGAACAATGGCTGCAGAGATGTGTACGGGCGAATAAGTGTGCTACTGTTTAGCTGCTGACCGCTCAGAAGAACCAGCGTCTCCTCAGCAGGCATCTGCTTCACACACCCGTGCTGACTCCTGTTCGCCGGCCGGTGTGGCCGTGCGGTTCTAAGCGCTTCAGTCTGGAACCGCGTGACCGCTACGGTCGCAGGTTCGAATCCTGCCTCGGGCATGGATGTGTGTAATGTCCTTAGGTTAGTTAGGTTTACGTAGTTCTAAGTTCTAGGGGACTGATGACCACAGACGTTAAGTCCCATAGTGCTCAGAGCCATATGAACCATTTTTGAAAAGAACTATTGTTTTTTTTATTTATTAAGAGATACAATCCTATCACTAACATTTTGAGCTAAGGGACCAGTTGCGCAGCTACCGAGAGGCAATATTAATCTACACGCCACTGACAGCTCCCCGCTCTCTGCTACTCCGTCAAGAACATCCCCTACAATGATGGGATTCCTCTGTTCCCGCAATATCGTACGTCTGTTGGAACGGTCAAGTGTAGCTGTGTGCTCAGTCCAGTTTAGGTTTCCAACCATCCACCCCCAGTACTCAGAGCCATTTGAACTCCCGTTCATCGGCGACGAAGTCTTCAATTTACACATCAAAACCGAGAGTGGACGACCAATGTGTGGCGACTATTGGGCTTTTCAGATCAATCACGTTTTACGCTCCATCGGGCAGATGGTCGTTGGCGAGTACGAAGAAAAGGGACCAGCTCGGAGGAGGGAAGATTATTGTCTGGGGAACGTTTTCGTGCAATTCTCTGGATGATCTAGTCATTGTGGATGGCACAATGAATCAACATAGGTAAGCGTTTATCCTTGGGAACCATGTGCGCCCGAACAAGCTGTTTGTTTTCCTCAGCACATTGGCATCTTCCAGCAGGACAATGCAATGTGTCGCACAGACCGCAGTGTGCGTGCGTGATTCTGTTTACCATACTCCCCTGGCCACCAGGCTCCCCAGCCGAGAATCTGTGGGACCAGCTCGGTCGGGCTGTTTGCGCCATGGATTCTCAACCCAAGAAACTTAGCCCTGCTGGCCACGGTACTGGAGTCAGCCCTGTCAGTAGCTTCCAGAACCTCACTGACGCTCTTCCTACATGGCTTGCAATGTTCCGTGCTGCAAAAGGGGGTTATTGAGGAGTGTGGACCCAGCGAGGTGGCGCAGTGATATGCACAGTGGACTCGTATTCTGGAGGACGACCTTTCAAACCCGTGTCCGGCCATCCTGATTTTGGTTTTCCGTGAAAAATATCGGTATGGTTCCTTTGAAAGGGCACGGCGGACTTTCTTCCCTAATCAGATGGGATTGATGATCCCGCTGATTGGTCCCCTTCCCCAAATCAACCAATCAACCAGGATTTTGATATGGGTGTTCTACCGTAACCACAAGCGCCGGAACGAAGGGGAAGAACGTAAGAGAGGAGACGGCGGTGGAGCGACGTCGGCCACTGGCGCAAGACCAGGACGTCTCCACGGTAAGAGCGCCATCTAGCCGAAGATAATACACTACCGGCCATTAAAATCGCTACACCACGAAGATGACGTGGTACAGACGCGAAATTTAACCGACATGTGATATGCAAATGATTAGCTTTTCAGAGTATTCACACAAGGTTGGCGCCGGTGGCGACACCTACAACGCGCTGACATGAGGAAAGTTTCCAACCGATTTCTCATACACAAACAGCAGTTGACCGGCGTTGCCTGGTGAAACGTTGTGATGCCTCGTGTAAGGAGGAGAAATGCGTACCATCACGTTTCCGACTTTGATAAAGGTCGGATTGTAGCCTATCGCGATTGCGGTTTATCGTATCGAGACATTGCTGCTCGCGTTCGTCGAGATCCAATGACTCTCAGCAGAATATGGAATCTGTGGGTTCAGGAGGGTAATACGGAACGCCGTGCTGGATCCCAACGGCCTCGTATCACTAGCAGTCGAGATGACAGGAATCTTATCCGCATGGCTGTAACGGATCGTGCAGCCACGTCTCGATACCTGAGTCAACAGATGGGGACGTTCGCAAGACAACAACCATCTGCACGAACACTCCGATGACGTTTACAGCAGCATGGACTATCAGCTCTGAGACCGTGGCTGCGGTTAGCCTTGACGCTGCATCACAGACAGGAGCGCCTGAGGTGGTGCACTCGACGACTGAACCAGGGTGCACGAATGGCAAAATGTCATTTTTTCGGATGAATCGAGGTTCTGTTTACAGCATCATGATGGTCGCATCCGTGTTTTGCGACATCGCGGTAAACGCGCATTGGAAGCGTGTATTCATCATCGCCATACTGGCGTATCACCCAGCGTGATGGTATGGGGTGCCATTGGTTACACGTCTCGGTCACGACCCGTGGCTCTACCCTTCATTCGATCCCTGCGAAACCCTACATTTCAGCAGAACAATGCACGCCCGCATGTTGCAGGTCCTGTACTCTTGATGAACTGTGGTTTCGTGTTGAAGCTGCATAGGCAGCTGTACCTGTACACGCCATCCAAGCTCTGTCTGACTCAATGCCGAGGCGTACCAAGGCCGTTATTACGGCCGGATGTGGTTGTTCTGGGTACTGATTTGTCAGGATCTATGCACCCAAATTGCGTGAAAATGTAATCACATGTCAGTTGTAGTATAAAATATGTGTCCAATGAATACCCGTTTTTCATCTTCATTTCTTCTTGGTGTAGCAATTTTAATGGAACAGGAAAGGGAGGTAATGACAGTGGCACGTAAAGTGCCCTCCGCCACACACCGTTGGGTGGCTTGCGGAGTATGAATGTAGATGTAGATGTAGTGTATAAGCGCCGCTCCTGCCAGCTGCGTCCGCTCAGTAATCGCAGAGTATTAGCACGGCTTAGCAAAGAGAGCTACGATTGCAGTTACTAGTGATCCACATAATGTGTGTTAAATTTCCATGAACATTATATATACCAAAGGACTCAGATGTATGTTGCATGTCGCCCATCGCTTGCGACACCATTGTCATTTCAAAGTTAAGCATTCTCAATCTGCTTTATTGAAATAAAACTATTAATCTTCACTTAAAACTTCCGGGCTGATAGGCCGTGGTCGAAGTATAAAACTCTCTCCTAACGTTTCGTCTCCGACTGCGGGAGACATCGTCGGAGGTGAATCGGCGAACTGCGAAGAGAACTCGAGGAAGCGCTGATTATATAGGTAGTACAGAGGGCGCCACTGACAATCTCATAGCCGACGCCACGTGATCGACAGTGGCGCCCTCTGTACTGCCTATACCCTCCTGGAAATTGAAATAAGAACACCGTGAATTCATTGTCCCAGGAAGGGGAAACTTTATTGACACATTCCTGGGGTCAGATACATCACATGATCACACTGACAGAACCACAGGCACATAGACACAGGCAACAGAGCATGCACAATGTCGGCACTAGTACAGTGTATATCCACCTTTCGCAGCAATGCAGGCTGCTATTCTCCCATGGAGACGATCGTAGAGATGCTGGATGTAGTCCTGTGGAACGGCTTGCCATGCCATTTCCACCTGGCGCCTCAGTTGGACCAGCGTTCGTGCTGGACGTGCAGACCGCGTGAGACGACGCTTCATCCAGTCCCAAACATGCTCAATGGGGGACAGATCCGGAGATCTTGCTGGCCAGGGTAGTTGACTTACACCTTCTAGAGCACGTTGGGTGGCACGGGATACATGCGGACGTGCATTGTCCTGTTGGAACAGCAAGTTCCCTTGCCGGTCTAGGAATGGTAGAACGATGGGTTCGATGACGGTTTGGATGTACCGTGCGCTATTCAGTGTCCCCTCGACGATCACCAGTGGTGTACGGCCAGTGTAGGAGATCGCTCCCCACACCATGATGCCGGGTGTTGGCCCTGTGTGCCTCGGTCGTATGCAGACCTGATTGTGGCGCTCACCTGCACGGCGCCAAACACGCATACGACCATCATTGGCACCAAGGCAGAAGTGACTCTCATCGCTGAAGACGACACGTCTCCATTCGTCCCTCCATTCACGCCTGTCGCGACACCACTGGAGGCGGGCTGCACGATGTTGGGGCGTGAGCGGAAGACGGCCTAACGGTGTGCGGGACCGTAGCCCAGCTTCATGGAGACGGTTGCGAATGGTCCTCGCCGATACCCCAGGAGCAACAGTGTCCCTAATTTGCTGGGAAGTGGCGGTGCGGTCCCCTACGGCACTGCGTAGGATCCTACGGTCTTGGCGTGCATCCGTGCGTCGCTGCGGTCCGGTCCCAGGTCGACGGGCACGTGCACCTTCCGCCGACCACTGGCGACAACATCGATGTACTGTGGAGACCTCACGCCCCACGTGTTGAGCAATTCGGCGGTACGTCCACCCGGCCTCCCGCATGCCCACTATACGCCCTCGCTCAAAGTCCGTCAACTGCACATACGGTTCACGTCCACGCTGTCGCGGCATGCTACCAGTGTTAAAGACTGCGATGGAGCTCCGTATGCCACGGCAAACTGGCTGACACTGACGGCGGCGGTGCACAAATGCTGCGCAGCTAGCGCCATTCGACGGCCAACACCGCGGTTCCTGGTGTGTCCGCTGTGCCGTGCGTGTGATCATTGCTTGTACAGCCCTCTCGCAGTGTCCGGAGCAAGTATGGTGGGTCTGACACACCGGTGTCAATGTGTTCTTTTTTCCATTTCCAGGAGTGTATAATCAGCGCTTCCTCGAGTTCTCTTCGCAGTTCGCCGCTTCACCTCCGACGATGTCTCCCGCAGTCGGAGACGAAACGTCAGGAGAGACTTTTATGCTTCGTCCATGGCCTATCAGCCCGGAAGTTTTAAGTGAAGACAATACCGGGCCTGAAAGCTTATATTGTATGATCAAAACTATTAACGTTATTTGCTTGAATTGCTGTATAGCATTCTGAGAACGCAGCATCCTTTAGGCACCCTTTACGAGACGAGTCGCCAGGACCCCACAAGGCTGTCACATTAATCTGACTGGACCGTGTACTACTTAGTATTACCCATCAATACTTACGCGATGTGAAGTGCTCTGGAACTTCGCCACTTGAGACGAAATTTTGCTAGCCTGTTTATTCTTACATTTATTTCTCTTTTTTACGTTAGTAAACATTTTCTATGTTATTTAAAATACGTTATATTCTATCGTAAATTCCAGAACAAACCGCCTCCAGTCACAAGTTGCGTTTATTTACTGCACTTACAATTTTTTGAACAAGTTTCTTTTCTCCTTTGAAGAACTTATTCTCTAAGTGGTTGATGAAAATGTCATCTAGGAAACTTGACATACAGTTACCCATAGCTAAGCCTTCTTTCTGTTGATAGATTATTAAATGAAAGGTAGTTGTGGGACAGTACTAATTCAAGTAGATCTACCAACTCTGTTACCTCTGGTATGGTTAGTTTTTTGCGTGTGATGAGGTTTTTTCTAATTATTTCAATTGTCCCTTTAACAGGTATATTTGTGAACAGGTTGATAATGTCAAATGAGGAAAATCTAGCTTGTCCGGGGATTTTTACATCTTTGATGAGTGTTGTTAACTCAAGTGCATTTTTTATTGTGTATGTGGTATAAAAAGTGTAAAATTCTCTGAGGATATTATTTAACAACTGTGAAAGTTTATATGTAGGTGTGTTCTTGGAGTTAACAATTGGTCTAATTGGAGAGTTCTCTTTATGGATCTTTGGCTGTGCTCTGAGTTTGGGGGCAGTGGGATTCATTAATGTGCAACTTTTTATTTGTTTATCAGATAGGAGGAAGTTACATTGGTTAAGCAATTTTTTTTTTTCAATTTTTTCTGAAACTTAAGTTCAAATGGTTTGGTTCAAATGGCTCTGAGCACTATGGGACTCAACTGCTGTGGTCATAAGTCCCCTAGAACTTAGAACTACTTAAACCTAACTAACCTAAGGACAGCACACAACACCCAGCCATCACGAGGCAGAGAAAATCCCTGACCCCGCCGGGAATCGAACCCGGGAACCCGGTCGTGGGAAGCGAGAACGCTACCGCACGACCACGAGATGCGGGCTGAAACTTAAGTGGTTGGATCATGGTTCAGTTCAGTAATGTTATTTTCTTACAAAAAATTAAGAGTTTTAGTAATGTAATCATTTTTATAAAGGATGACCGTGTATTTCCTTTATCTGATTTCACAACAAGCGCATCATGTTCACAGAGTTTGTGTTTCAGTTGTTTCAACACTTTGTTTTCTTCAAAAGATGCGTTGGAGTGTTGTTTTGCTTTCTTCTCTTCTTTCTGGGTAATTTCCTTAACATTATGTGCTAAGACAATCTGTTCATTGTGGTTCAGGTTGGCCATATCTGCAGCTTTCTTTGTATCAATTATAATGTTTTTTAAATTATGATGATTAAATTTTGGTTTAATATTGTGTTTAAGACCTTTGTTCAGTATAGCTTGTTCTGTGTTTGTGAAGCTTATGTTCGTTGATAACTGTTGCATAGAAAATCTGTGTTTTAGAAGTTACATTATTATGGGCACTGTCATATTTTTCTTTAAGGGATTCAAGTTTTTTTGTATGTTTATCAGTTATAGTAGTTATAACTTTTGTGCACAAGGTTGTAACATATTCGTCTACATAATACATTTCTAATGGATGTAGTATGCTAGTTAACTCTAGATGTAGGTCGTAAAGAGATCTATTAAGTTATTTACTGTGCAGTAAATAAACGCAACTTGTGGCTGAGGGCAGTTTGTTCTTCATTTTACGAAAGTAAAACAGTTACGGACGAAACACTGAAAAACAATGGATAAAATTAAGTTATTTTCTATGTCTGTAACTGGTATTCAAGTTTATTTTCTGTTGTATGGCTATGCTCGGAGACGTTGAGATGGGTGTAAAATCAAAGCAACTGACATATGAAACAAGATGGAAGAAGACAGAAACAAGTGAGGGTTAACATAAGGTTTTGAGGACATCGAACGTTTGAAAATAGGCATCTGAACTGAGAAATATGTATGAAGATAGAGTAAAGAAGGTCTGTTTCGAAGTGGTTAAAGTTATTCATTTTCTGCAAGCGGTTTACGAGAATAGAGAACCTGACGTATGAGCTAAGAATGATGTGAAAATGTGGGTTTTTACTGAATTACGCTGAGGAATGACTGATTACTAAACAATGCTTTCGTGAAGGCATGACAAATGTAACTGATCTGTGTGTCTTTCCTATTTCATAATTGATCGCGTCCTTCCAATTACGTACTGGACATTGCGATCAAATATTGAATATAGCTGAAAGACCTGAGTCGAAACAAGCCCCCGGAGTAGACAACATTCCATTGGAACTACTGACGGCCTTGGGAGAGCCAGTCCTGACAAAACTCTACCATTTGGTGAGCAAGATGTATGAAACAGGCGAAATACCCTCAGACTTCAAGAAGAATATAATAATTCCAATCCCAAAGAAAGCAGGTGTTGACAGATGTGAGAATTACCGAACAATCAGTTTAATAAGCCACAGCTGCAAAATACTAACACGAATTCTTTACAAACGAATGGAGAAGCTAGTAGAAGCCGACCTCGGGGAAGACCAGTTTGGATTCCGTAGAAATACTGGTACACGTGAGGCAATACTGACCTTACGACTTATCTTAGCAGAAAGATTAAGGAAAGGCAAACCTACGTTTATAGCATTTGTAGACTTAGAGAAAGCTTTTGACAATGTTGACTGGAATACTCTCTTTCAAATTCTAAAGGTGGCAGGAGTAAAATACAGGGAGCGAAAGGCTATTTGCAATTTGTACAGAAACCAGATGGCAGTTATAAGAGTCGAGGGACATGAAAGGGAAGCAGTGGTTGGGAAGGGAGTAAGACAGGGTTGTAGCCTCTCCCCGATGTTATTCAATCTGTATATTGAGCAAGCAGTAAAGGAAACAAAAGAAAAATTCGGAGTCGGTATTAAAATCCATGGAGAAGAAAAAAAACTTTGAGGTTCGCCGATGACATTGTAATTCTGTCAGAGACAGCAAAGGACTTGGAAGAGCAGTTGAACGGAATGGACGGTGTCTTGAAGGGAGGATATAAGATGAACATCAACAAAAGCAAAACGAGGATAATGGAATGTAGTCGAATTAAGTCGGGTGATGTTGAGGGAATTAGATTAGGAAATGAGACACTTAAAGTAGTAAAGGAGTTTTGCTATTTGGGGAGCAAAATAACTGATGATGGTCGAAGTAGAGAGGATATAAAATGTAGACTGGCAATGGCAAGGAAAGCGTTTATGAAGAAGAGAAATTTGTTAACATCGAGTATTGATTTAAGTGTCTGGAAGTCGTTACTGAAAGTATTTGTATGGAGTGTAGCCATGTATGGAAGTGAAACATGGACGGTAAATAGTGTGGACAAGAAGAGAATAGAAGCTTTCGAAGTGTGGTGCTACAGAAGAATGCTGAAGATTAGATGGGTAGATCACATAACTGATGAGGAGGTATTGAATAGGATTGGGGAGAAGAGAAGTTTGTGGCACAACTTGACTAGAAGAAGGGATCGGTTGGTAGGACATGTTCTGAGGCATCAAGGGATCACCAATTTAGTATTGGAGGGCAGCGTGGAGGGTAAAAATCGTAGGGGGAGACCAAGAGATGAATACACTAAGCAGATTCAGAAGGATGCAGGTTGCAGTAGGTACTGGGAGATGAAGAAGCTTGCACAGGATAGAGTAGCATGGAGAGCTGCATCAAACCAGTCTCAGGACTGAAGACCACAACAACATGCGATTACTGCTGAGTTAAAGATGTGTGATATTTAATTAAAAATGCTAGTCGCACCTGGATACTCCTTCATATACTACTTCAACTTTGTTTTTACTTTTTAGTAAAGCTGTTTATTTAAGCCAGTTTGTCACCCAACAACGTCAATACTCATTCAGTGTAATTTCGCGTAGAAAGGCATGGCGCCATCTTAAGAAAATTAGCGAAGGCAGACTGCATCATCAGTTGCCATCATGCCACTTCACAAAGTAAAAGACACTATTTTTGGCATATTTAGGCACGGAAAATAATTAACAGCGAAAGTGAACAACATAAACAGAGGCATGTGAACTTAACAAGCACCAAAACTATGTGTAAGAAGACTATGTCGAAGAAATAATGTATTTATTTAGATGCGAACAAGTAGGTGAAATTCACTGGACAATTGATTTATTTGTTTCGTTTTTGTAGAGCACGGACGTTGGAAAAGTGACATGCAATGACAGTAACTGCCAAAATACCTTATACAAGTGATCCCTTAAAATATTTTTGTACTAACAATAAACTATTTAATGAGATTTTCACTCTGCAGCGGAGTGTGCACTGATATGAAACTTCCTGGCAGATTAAAACTGTGTGCCCGACCGAGACTCGAACTCCGGACCTTTGCCTTTCGCGGGCAAGTGCTCTACCAACTGAGCTACCGAAGCACGACTCACGCCCGCTACTCACAGCTTTACATCCGCCAGTACCTCGTCTCCTACCTTCCAAACTTTACAGAAGCTCTCCTGCGAACCTTGCAGAACTAGCACTCCCGAAAGAAAGGATATAGCGGAGACATGGCTTAGCCACAGCCTGGGGAATGTTTCCGCTGCAGAGTGAAAATCTCATTCTGGAAACATCCCCCAGGCTGTGGCTAAGCCATGTCTCCGCAATATCCTTTCTTTCGGGAGTGCTAGTTCTGCAAGTTTCGCAGGAGAGCTTCTGTAAAGTTTGGAAGGTAGGAGACGAGGTACTGGCAGAAGTAAAGCTGTGAGTACCGGGCGTGAGTCGTGCTTCGGTAGCTCAGTTGGTAGAGCACTTGCCCGCGAAAGGCAAAGGTGCCGTGTTCGAGTCTCGGTTGGAAACACAGTTTTAATCTGTCAGGAAGTTTCAAACTATTTAATAGTTAAAATCATGTAATGTTACAATTATAGCTAGCTTAATTTATCATTCACAGCAAAATTTCACAGTATCATGTATTTGAATGTTTATGTATGCTGCGAATGTAATTTTCCACCTAAGTAAAGATTTGTAACAGAAGAACATTAGTAAGGACCTAAAAAAGGATGACACAGTTGTAGACTAACCTCGCAGTCGCATAAAAGCTGGTCCTTGCTGGCAGCTCTCGACACCAGATCGACAACAGTTGATATTTGTTCTCGGTTCTCTGGAGTGCACTCGTTTGGGTCGGTTTCCAGCTACTTGGTGCGTTGTGAATTCTTGCAAAGGCTTTCAGTTTTTCATCCCGCACGTTCCGCGTTCTGGTCTATGCGGGACCATGCGGGACCGACCGACCGCCGCGTCATCCTCTGCCAAAGTCGTCACTGCATGCGGTATGGAGAACCATGGAGTCAGCACCTGGTCGTTGTCGGAACACAGAGGTGCACAATATTTCATCTGGTATACGAAAAAGAATGTTTCCGCTGAATATTATTTAAAAAATATTGAATCACGCAGACTTACTAAAAGCATGAGAATGACTCCGTAGCAAAGCGGGCTTGTTAAAATGAAAACAGTGTCCTCTTACATTTATGCTAAAAGTTATTAGAAAAAAAATATTATCTTTAGAAATATGTGTAGCATTGCTTCTTTTGCATGAAGACCTTTGGCAACGTTCATTAATTATGAAAAAGGTTTTCTTTAAAATTTAGACGCCTACTTGCCCCATTAGTGAGATTTACCCTCCCCCCCCCCACTCGATGTTTATCTCTGGTCGGGTAAAAATACGTAAAAAATTAATTTGCTCATTTTTTATAAACATTGATTAAAACCATGTTTTATTTAGATACTGTATGAAACAGTACTTTTAACACGATTAAAACACTATTCTAAACATGGCAATCATGAGTAATATTCTGACTGACAGACAAAAACGCTCCACGAAAATAGTACTAATGGTTTTGACAGATCCACAGTAAACTGAACTTTTATCGATATGCACTGAAACGCCAGAGAAACTGCTATAGGCATGTGTATATAGATACAGAGATACACTCCTGGAAATGGAAAAAAGAACACATTGACACCGGTGTGTCAGACCCACCATACTTGCTCCGGACACTGCGAGAGGGCTGTACAAGCAATGATCACACGCACGGCACAGCGGACACACCAGGAACCGCGGTGTTGGCCGTCGAATGGCGCTAGCTGCGCAGCATTTGTGCACCGTCGCCGTCAGTGTCAGCCAGTTTGCCGTGGCATACGGAGCTCCATCGCAGTCTTTAACACTGGTAGCATGCCGCGACAGCGTGGACGTGAACCGTATGTGCAGTTGACGGACTTTGAGCGAGGGCGTATAGTGGGCATGCGGGAGGCCGGGTGGACGTACCGCCGAATTGCTCAACACGTGGGGCGTGAGGTCTCCACAGTACATCGATGTTGTCGCCAGTGGTCGGCGGAAGGTGCACGTGCCCGTCGACCTGGGACCGGACCGCAGCGACGCACGGATGCACGCCAAGACCGTAGGATCCTACGCAGTGCCGTAGGGGACCGCACCGCCACTTCCCAGCAAATTAGGGACACTGTTGCTCCTGGGGTATCGGCGAGGACCATTCGCAACCGTCTCCATGAAGCTGGGCTACGGTCCCGCACACCGTTAGGCCGTCTTCCGCTCACGCCCCAACATCGTGCAGCCCGCCTCCAGTGGTGTCGCGACAGGCGTGAATGGAGGGACGAATGGAGACGT
This sequence comes from Schistocerca nitens, assembly GCF_023898315.1. Classification (NCBI taxonomy): domain Eukaryota; kingdom Metazoa; phylum Arthropoda; class Insecta; order Orthoptera; family Acrididae; genus Schistocerca; species Schistocerca nitens. The sequence goes on along the minus strand of NC_064625.1, from coordinate 173,558,648 downwards.
GTCGTCTTCAGTGATGAGAGTCGCTTCTGCCTCGGTGCCAATGATGGTCGTATGCGTGTTTGGCGCCGTGCAGGTGAGCGCCACAATCAGGACTGCATACGACCGAGGCACACAGGGCCAACACCCGGCATCATGGTGTGGGGAGCGATCTCCTACACTGGCCGTACACCACTGGTGATCGTCGAGGGGACACTGAATAGTGCACGGTACATCCAAACCGTCATCGAACCCATCGTTCTACCATTCCTAGACCGGCAAGGGAACTTGCAGTTCCAACAGGACAATGCACGTCCGCATGTATCCCGTGCCACCCAACGTGCTCTAGAAGGTGTAAGTCAACTACCCTGGCCAGCAAGATCTCCGGATCTGTCCCCCATTGAGCATGTTTGGGACTGGATGAAGCGTCGTCTCACGCGGTCTGCACGTCCGGCACGAACGCTGGTCCAACTGAGGCGCCAGGTGGAAATGGCATGGCAAGCCGTTCCACAGGACTACATCCAGCATCTCTACGATCGTCTCCATGGGAGAATAGCAGCCTGCATTGCTGCGAAAGGTGGATATACACTGTACTAGTGCCGACATTGTGCATGCTCTGTTGCCTGTGTCTATGTGCCTGTGGTTCTGTCAGTGTGATCATGTGATGTATCTGACCCCAGGAATGTGTCAATAAAGTTTCCCCTTCCTGGGACAATGAATTCACGGTGTTCTTATTTCAATTTCCAGGAGTGTACGTAAACAGGCGGAAGACGGCGCTGCCGTCGGAAACGCCTAAATAAGACAACAAGTGTTCGACGCATTTGTTAGATGAATTACTGCTGCTACGATGGCAGGTTATCTAGATTTAAGTGGTTTTGAACGTGGGGTTATAGTCGGTACACGAGCGACCGGACAGAGCGTCTCCGAGGTAGCGATGAAGGGGAAATTTTCTCGCACAGCCATTTCACGAGTGTGCCGCGAATATGAGGAATCCGGCAAAACACCAAATCTCCGGCATCGCTGCGGCCGGGAAAAGATCCTGCAGGAACGGGGCCACGACAACTGAAGATAATCGTTCACCGTGACAGAAGTGCAACCCTTCCGCAAATTGCTGCAGTTTTTAACGCAGGGCCATCAAAAATTGTCAGCGTGCGATCCCATCAACGAAACATCATCGATATGTCCTTTCAGAGTTGAAGGCCCACTCCTGTATCCTTGATGACTGCACGACACACAGCTTTGCGCCTCGCCTGGGACTGTCAACACAGTCACTGGACAGTTGATGACTGGAAACATGTTCCCTCGTTGGACCAGTGTCAATTGTATCTAGCGCATGGACGTGTACGGATATGGAGACAACCTCATGACTCCCTGGACCCTGCACGTCAGCAGGGGACTGTTCAAGGTAGAGGAGGCTCTGTAATGGTGTGGGGCGTGTGGAGTCGGAGTGATGTGGGACCCCTGATACGTCTAGATACGACTCTTACAGGTGACACGTACGTAAGCATCCGGTCTGATCACCTGCATTCATTCGAGTCCATTGTTCATTCCGACGGAGTTGGGGAATTTCAGCAGGACAATGCGACACCCCACACGTCCAAAATTGCTATAGAGCGGCTCCAGGAACACTCCTCCGCTGGCCACCAAACTCCAAAGACATGAATATTATTGAGCATACCTACGATGCCTTACAACGTGCTGTCCGGAAGAGATATCCACCACCTCGTACTCTTACAAATTTATGGACAGCCCTGCAGGATTCATGGTGTCAGATCCCTCCAGCACGGCTTCAGACATTAGTCGAATCCATGCCACGTCGTGTTGCGGCACTTCTACGTCCTACACGATGTTAGCAGATGTACCAATTTCTTTGGCTCTTCAGTGTATTATATACATCAAATGTCATAGAACCTTCACTTAGTTTCTAAATGAAAGATAGTATTGTTTGTACCGGTCTTTGAATCGTATGATTATGGAGGTTTTTAATCTGTTGATTTATATGATCACTGAGGGTATTCTTGGCTGTTATCCTCAGCTTAGTTTCCTTCCACGAGACACCAGCTTCTTCCTCGCTCATGTGTTTCGACTTGTCCACATTACTCTTAACATACGCATTGTAAAAGATGTGATGCAACTCCTGCTGATGACAGTAGCATGTGCTTTGTGTGTTTTGCAGGATATCACAACTGACTCACTGACTAACACGTACTGATGTCGACTGGTGCGGCAGAGAACTTGCTTGATATCGGACAATCCCGGGCATGCACACGTGTTAAGCATTCAGTTCAGTTCCGTTCAGAGCTCGTACAGGTACATGGACACCTTAATACTGTCCGTTACGTAATCCATATCCCCTAAATTAAAAAACTGACTGGGAATTTCCTTGGCCCCCTACCCTTAAATTTGATCAGATGAGATGTAACTGGATCCCTCTACCCTTACCCCATTTAAGGTCATATAATTAACGGACAGCCCCTTAGAGGTATAGCAGACACAGTAAATCGTCCAATATAGACTTAGGTACGCTAGGCATGAATTCGAGAACGGAGAACTTCATGAGTTCTTCACCTTGTCTGAAGCGTTCTGTTCTCATTGCAAGTAGGCCGTACGAGCGGAAGTTGTTAGTTATCGAATATGGTTGAGCGTAACTCGGGACATTGGGGCACTGGCACGGTTGTGATGACGGAGAGCAGAAGGATCCGGAACCGCGGCAGCCCAGACGTCTATCACGCGACCTTGGCGCTAATAGCAGCACGAGCTGGCGGGTGGACGCCTCGCTAAGGGGCCGCAGCTATCTCTGCCGATCGCCCCAGCCTCTTGCCTCTCACTCACATAAAGAAGGGAAAGAGTGATTCACGAAAGCAGAGCGACTCACGAAGAGAGAAAGACATGAAAATTGGAAGGCAGGGAGAGGAAGGAGGGATACAAGTGAGTACAAGTGTGTGGGGTAGACAGCGAGAGAGCAAAGAGAGAGAGAAAGAGAGACATAGAAGCAGGAAGGGAAGAAGGGAGACAGAGAGAGTGGTGGTGGGGGGGGGGGGTGACAGGAAAAGGGAAGATGAGAGAGAATGAGCGCAAAATTAGAGAGAGGGGGACAGAGAAGGCGACAGAGCTCTCTCTCTCTCACTCTCTCTCTCTCTCTCTCTCTCTCTCACACACACACACACACACAAACACACAGGAGAGAAATAGAGTTGCAAGATGAATGGCAAGAGAGAAATTGGATGATCAAAAGAGGATAACGCAGAGGAAGACAAATTGAGTGAGAGAGAAGGTAGAGAGAAGGAGGTAGTGAACAACGAGTGAGAGACTAAAAGAAAGTGAGAAACACAACAATAGAGAGAGAGAGAAATCAACAGGAGAGAAATTAAGAGTGAGGAACACAGACAGAGAGAGAGAGAGAAGGAAAGAGATAAACTAAAAAATGGAGAATGAGGAAACTGGAAGTCACAATGAGAGAAAGAGAAAAAGAGAGAGAGAGAAGGCGAGGGACAGAGCACACAGTGGATTAGAAACTCAAAGAAGTAGAGTGGACGAAGAGACTGAAACAACAAGAAAAAGGCGGAGGGTGGGACTCGAGAGCGTCAGATGCAGAGGAAGAGAAAGAGAAAGAGAGAGAGAAAGAGAGGGGGGTGGGGAGGGAGGGAGGGAGAGAGACTGACAGAGAGTAACTTGTGACTGAGCGACAGAAATGGAGAAAGCGACAGAGAAAAATGAGAAAATGAGAGAAGAGAGAGACTGTGGAGAGCGTTAGACATACACAGCTGCAGAGCTCAGGACTCTGATTCAACGTACTGTACATATACCACATCATTATATACAAGGTGTAAACTGATGTACAATACTAACAGCCTATTTTCTTTACTCTGCTAGCAATTTTTGATTTATGCCACAGTGTACTGTTGGTGTCGCAACTTATTTGCTCTATTCATGGGAATAACGGTTGTCGGTAATCCTCCACTTGAGCTATAATTCCTTTGATTTTCCTGTCCAATTGATTTCACGAAATGAACTTTTGAGAACGTTATCTGTAGTCTAAATCTTCTTGAACTGTTATCTCTCGGAATTGCAGCAGTAAGTTATGTAGTGATTCACAATAACTCTCGTCTACCGTCTGCCATTGGAGTTGGTCGAGCAACTCAGAGACGCACTCGCGCTTGCTAAACGAAACTTTGACGAAACTCTCCACCCTTCGTCGGATCTTCTCCATTCACTTTATAAGGCAAACTAAAGGTCACAGACAGACGAGCAGTACTGAATAACATATCGAACTAGTGTTTTGTAAGCTATGACTCTTCTGAATGAATTACATTTCCTTAAAGTTCTAATATCTCACATCGGTTGTTGTTGTTGTGGTCTTCAGTTCTGAGACTGGTTTGATGCAGCTCTCCATGCTACTCTATCCTGTGCAAGCTTCTTCATCTCCCAGTACCTACTGCAACCTACATCCTTCTGAATCTGCTTAGTGTATTGATCTCTTGGTCTCCCTCTACGATTTTTACCCTCCACGCTGCCCTCCAATACTATATTGGTGATCCCTTGATGCCTCAGAACATGTCCTACCAACCGATCCCTTCTTCTAGTCAAGTTGTGACACAAACTTCTCTTCTCCCCAATCCTGTTCAATACCTCCTCATTAGTTATGTGATCTACCCATCTAATCTTCAGCATTCTTCTATAGCACCATATTTGGAGAGCTTCTATCCTCTTCTTGACCAAACTATTTACCGTCTACGTTTCACTTCCATACATGGCTACACTCCATACAAATACTTTCAGAAACGACTTCCTGACACTTAAATCTATACACGATGTTAACAGATTTCTCTTCTTCAGAAAAGCTTTCTTTCCCATTGCCAGTCTACATTTTATGCCCTCTCTACTTCGACCATCATCAGTTATCTCACTTCCGATTCCTTCTGCATCACCCAATTTAATTCGACTACATTCCATTATCCTCGTTTTGCTTTTGTTGATGCTCATCTTATATTCTCCTTTCAAAACACTGTCCGTAATATTGCCCTCAAGTACATGGCCCCTGTATAAACCCTCTATGTACTCCTTCCACCTTTTTGCTTTCCCTTCTTTGCATAGAACTGGGTTTCCATCTGAGCTCTTGATATTCATACAAGTTGTTCTCTTCTCTCCAAAGGTCTCTTTAATTTTCCTGTAGGCAGTATCTATCTTACCCCTAGTGAGATAAGCCTCTACATCCTTACATTTGTCCTCTAGCCATGCCTGCTTAGCCATTTTGCACTTCCTGTCGATCTCATTTTTGAGACCTTTGTATTCCTTTTTGCCTGCTTCATTTACTGCATTTTTATATTTTCTCCTTTCGTCAATTAAATTCAATATTTCTTCTGTCACCCAAGGATTACTATTAGCCCTCGTCTTTTTACCTACTTGATCCTCTGCTGCCTTCACTACTTCATCCCTCAAAGCTACCCATTCTTCTTCTACTGTATTTCTTTCCTCCATTCCTGTCAATTGTTCCCTTATGCTCTCCCTGAAACTCTGTACAACCTCTGGTTCTTTCAGTTTATCCAGGTCCCATCTCCTTAAATTCCCACCTTTTTGCAGTTTCTTCAGTTTTAATCTACAGTTCATAACCAGTAGATTGTTGTCAGAGTCCACATCTGCTCCTGGAAATGTCTTACAATTTAAAACCTGGTTCCTCAATCTCTGTCTTACCATTATATAATCTATCTGAAACCTTCTAGTTTCTCCAGGATTCTTCCATGTATACAACCTTCTTTTATGATTATTGAACCAAGTGTTAGCCATGATTAAGTTATGCTCTGTGCAAAATTCTACCAGGCGGCTTTCTCTTTCATTTCGTAGCCCCAGTCCATATTCACCTACTATGTTTCCTTCTCTCCCTTTTCCTACTGTCGAATTCCAGTCACCCATGACTATTAAATTTTCGTCTCCCTTCACTATCTGAATAATTTCCTTTATTTCATCATACATTTCTTCAATTTCTTCGTCATCTGCAGAGCTAGTTGGCATATAGACTTGTACTACTGTAGTAACCGTGGGCTTCGTGTCTATCTTGGCCACTATAATACGTTCACTTACCCGCACTCCTATGTTTTTATTCATTATCTGTTGCCTTCTCACAATGTAATTTTACATAAATAATCTATCTATGTTATAAAATTTTCAATCTTCGTTATAGTTTCTGTCAGACTAGTTTTTCTACGTAGTATTTTATAGGGTTGATAAAATGTCATACTGATAATAGACCCTTAGAGGTATCGAAACATAGGCTAGTTGTTGTTGTTGTTCTTGTTGTGGTCTTCACTCCTGAGAGTGGTTTGATGCAGCTCTCCATGCTACCCTATCCTTTGCAAGCTCCTTCATCTCCCAGTACCTACTGCAACCTACATCCTTCTGAATCTGCTTAGTGTATTCATCTCTTGGTCTCCCTCTACGATTGTTACCCTCCACGCTCCCCTCCAATGCTAAATTGGTGATCCCTTGATGACTCAGAACATGTCCTACCAACCGATCCCTTCTTCTAGTCAAGTTGTGCCACAAACTTCTCTTCTCTCCAATCCTATTCAATACCTCTTCATTAGTTACGTGATCTACCCACCTAATCTTCAGCATTCTTCTGCGGCACAACATTTCGAAAGCTTCTAATCTCTTCTAGTCCAAACTATTTATTGTCCATGTTTCACTACACTCCATACAAATACTTTGACAAACGACTTCCTGACACTTAAATCTATACTCGATGTTAACAAATTTCTCTTCTTCAGGAACGCTTTCCTTGCCATTGCCAGTCTACATTTTATATCCTCTCTACTTCGACCATCGTCAGTTATTTTGCTCCCCAAATAGCAAAACTACTTTAAGTGTCTAATTTCCTAATCTAATTCCCTCAGCATCACCCGACTTAATTCGACTATATTCCATTATCCTCGTTTTGCTTTTGTTGATGTTCATCTTGTATCCCACTGTCCATTTCGTTCAGCTGCTCTTCCAAGTCCTTTGCTGTCTCTGACAGAATTACAATATCATCAGCGAACCTCAAAGTTTTTATTTCTTCTCCCTGGATTTTAATACCTACTCCAAATTTTTCTTTTGTTTCCTGTACTGCTTGCTCAATATACAGATTGAATAACATCGGGGAGAGGCTACAACCCTGTCTCACTTCGCTTCCGAACCACTGCTTCCCTTTCATGCCCCTCGACTTTTATAACTGCCATGTGGTTTCTGTACAAATTGTGAATTGCCTTTCGCTCCCTGTGTTTTACCGCTGCCACCTTCAGAATTTGAGAGAGAGTATTCCAGTCAACATTGTCAAAAGCTTTCTCTAAGTCTACAAATGCTGGAAACGTAGGTTTACCTTTCCTTAATCCTTCTTCTAAGATAAGTCGTAAGTTCAGTATTGCCTCACGTGTTCCAACATTTCTACCGAATTCAAACTGATCTTCCCCGAGGTCGGCTTCTACCAGTTTTTCCATTCGTCTGTAAATAATTCGCGTTAGTATTTTGCTCCTGTGACTTATTAAACTGATAGTTCGGTAATTTTCACATCTGTCAACACCTGCTTTCTTTGGGATTGGAATTATTATATTCTTCTTGAAGTCTGAGGGTATTTCGCCTGTCTCGTACATCTTGCTCACCAGATGGTAGAGTTTTGTCATGACTGGCTCTCCGGAGGCTAATGTATTGAAAAATTATTCGCAAACGGTTGGCTGAGCTATTTCTCCACTGATGCCTCCACACAGTCACTGCGCTAGCTGGACTAGTGGTGGCGCTTTGGAGGCCTGGAATGGTCTGTTCCGCTGGTTACACGAGATTCTCTTACACCCACCTTCTGTAATGCTCGGCGGTCCCTGCCCACTAGAACATGATGCCTGTCTGGTCCCACTTGAGCTGTGGCTCGTCCTTCACCTTACCTCTTCACTGTCACATCACCAGCAATAGAGTTGGGCAGGTACAGAAGAGTTGAAATGGATTACTCAGGTAACGACTGATGCTCAGTTCACATTCGAAGTCACGGAGCTCTAAAAATGGTTCAAATGGCTCTGAGCACTATGGGACTTAACTTCTGAGGTCATCAGACCCCTAGAACTTAGAACTACTTAAACCTAACTAACCTAAGGACATCACACACATCCATGCCCGAGGAAGGATTCGAACCTGCGACCGTAGCGGTCACGCGGTTCCAGACTGAAGCGCCTAGAACCGCTCGGTCACAGCGGCCGGCCACCGAGGCCTCATGACCGACTAATTATACCGTTACTCCTTCTCTAGTGACAAATCAGTACTCCCCACCTACTTTTACCTCTCGGGGCATCTAGTGGTCGATTCCGTATTACACTGTCCAGAGCATCCGGTATGTTGACCTATGGCACAGAGAACAGCGGCCACCTGTCATGGCGTGGAATCAATGAGGCCTTAGTAGAAGGTGCTGGCAACACATCTACACACACATGTCGCGTAATTCTCGTAAATACAAGGTTTACCGGTATGAAATGAGCGTTAAGATACAAATGTGTCGATAGGGAACATTTGTTGTGAACGAGCCTTAATTTTTTTTGAGTTTGGTTGGTATGACATCTGTCAAAGATATTTAGTATACATCAAGTCAAGGAACAAACAACATCATATGTTTTCATCGTGTTAACCGTGTCGAATATTGTACCAGAAAGTGATGATTTGCGGAAAGCATTAATTTTTTGTTTTCATTTGAAAAAAAGTGCTGCAGAGTCGCATCGAATGCTTGTCGAGGCATACGGTGATCATTCTCTATCAGAAGCAACATGAAAAAGATGGTTTCAACGGTTCAGAAATAATGATTTTGATGTAAGAAATGAAGAACGTGGAAGACCCCCAAAAAAGTTCGAAGACGCCGAATTGCAAGCAATATTGGATGAAGATGATACTTCGAGTTAGAAGCAAATGGCAGTAATGCTAAATGTTGCACAACAAACAATTTCTGACCGTTTGAAAGCTCTGGGAAAGATCCAAAAGTGTGGAAAGTGGGTGCCACATGAATTGAATGAAAGACAGGTGGAAAACCGAAAAACCATTTCAAATTTTGCTTCAAAGACATGAAAGAAAATCAGTTTTGCATCGAATTGTTACTGGCGATGAAAAATGGATTTATTTTAAGAATCCTAAACACGAAAGATCTAGGGTTAATCCGGGACAACCATCAACATCGACTGCAAAACCAGATCGATTCGACAAGAAGACAATGCTCTGTGTTTGGTGGGATCAGAAAGGTGTGGTGTATCATGAGCTTATAAGACCAGGTCAAACTGTGAATACTCATCGTTACAGACAGCAAATGATCAATTTGAACTATGCATCGATCGAAAAAAGACCAGAATGGGCCATGAGATATGACAAAGTATTTTTTTTACGCTACACTGCACCTGCAAACAAAGCGAAACTGGTTCAGGATACAATCAAAACACTTGGCTGGGAGCTGCTACCCCACCCGCCGTATTCACCAGACTTGGCCCCTTCCGACTACAATTTGTTTTCATCAATGGGACACGCATTGGCTGAGGAACACTTCGATTCCTACGAAGAAGTCGAAAATTAGGTGTCTGATTGGTTTGCTTCAATAGACGAACATTTCTACTGGCGTGGTGTCCACAAATTGCCAGAAAGGTGGACAAAATGTATAGAAAGCAATGGTCAATACTTTGAATAAAATGATTTTACTTTCCAATTCAAAATTAGTGTTCAATGATTTTACTTTCCAATTCAAAATTAGTGTTCCATTTTCACAAAAAAACGCTCATTTCATACCGGTACACCTGGTACTGGAGAGGGGGCGACAAGCTCTGACGCCATGTTCAATTACATCCTAGAAGCTTTCAATCGAGTTCAGATCTGGTGAGTTTGGGGGTCAGCACATCAACTGGAACTCGCCTCTATGTTCCCTGAACCACTCCGACAAACACCTGGCCTTGTGACATGGTTCATGCCACTGCCTCAGCAAACATGATCGTCATGAAAGTGCGTATGTGGTCTGCAACCAGTGTAAGGTACTACTTGGCCGTGATGGTGCCTTGCACGAGCTCCACTGGAGCCAAGGACGCCCAGTTGAACGTTCCCCAGAGCATAATGGAGCCGCCTCCAGCTTGTGCCCGTCCCACAGTACGGGTGTCAAACAACTTTCCCCTGGAAGCTGACCAATTAGCGCCCTCACACCGGCATGATGATGAAGTTACCGGGATTCATCAGACCGTGCAACGCTCTGCCACTGCGCAAATGTTTAGTGCCAATGGTCACGTGCCCATTTCAGTCGTCATTGCTGATGTCGTGGTGTTAACATTGGTACATGCGTATGTCGCCGCTGTGGAGGCCCATCGTTGGGGTATTCAGTGCACTGTGTGTTCAGACACACTTGTACTCTGCCCGGAACAAAAGTCTGATGGTAGTTTCGCCACAGTTCGCCGGCTGTCCTGTTTCACCAGACTGCCCACCCTACGGCGTCCGATATCAATGTGGGGTGAGCGTCCAATGCTACGTGGTTTCAACTTAGTGAAGACACTCAGCAATCCTCGATCACCCAACAACTCGTGCATTTCCCGAAATGCTCGTGCAGAGCCTCCGGGCCACACAATCTGACCTCGGTCAAGCTCACATACGCTCCTGGAAATTGAAATAAGAACACCGTGAATTCATTGTCCCAGGAAGGGGAAACTTTATTGACACATTCCTGGGGTCAGATACATCACATGATCACACTGACAGAACCACAGGCACATAGACACAGGCAACAGAGCATGCACAATGTCGGCACTAGTACAGTGTATATCCACCTTTCGCAGCAATGCACGCTGCTATTCTCCCATGGAGACGATCGTAGAGATGCTGGATGTAGTCCTGTGGAACGGCTTGCCATGCCATTTCCACCTGGCGCCTCAGTTGGACCAGCGTTCGTGCTGGACGTGCAGACCGCGTGAGACGACGCTTCATCCAGTCCCAAACATGCTCAATGGGGGACAGATCCGGAGATCTTGCTGGCCAGGGTAGTTGACTTACACCTTCTAGAGCACGTTGGGTGGCACGGGATACATGCGGACGTGCATTGTCCTGTTGGAACAGCAAGTTCCCTTGCCGGTCTAGGAATGGTAGAACGATGGGTTCGATGACGGTTTGGATGTACCGTGCACTATTCAGTGTCCCCTCGACGATCACCAGTGGTGTACGGCCAGTGTAGGAGATCGCTCCCCACACCATGATGCCGGGTGTTGGCCCTGTGTGCCTCGGTCGTATGCAGTCCTGATTGTGGCGCTCACCTGCACGGCGCCAAACACGCATACGACCATCATTGGCACCAAGGCAGAAGCGACTCTCATCGCTGAAGACGACACGTCTCCATTCGTCCCTCCATTCACGCCTGTCGCGACACCACTGGAGGCGGGCTGCACGATGTTGGGGCGTGAGCGGAAGACGGCCTAACAGTGTGCGGGACCGTAGCCCAGCTTCATGGAGACGGTTGCGAATGGTCCTCGCCGATACCCCAGGAGCAACAGTGTCCCTAATTTGCTGGGAAGTGGCGGTGCGGTCCCCTACGGCACTGCGTAGGATCCTACGGTCTTGGCGTGCATCCGTGCGTCGCTGCGGTCCGGTCCCAGGTCGACGGGCACGTGCACCTTCCGCCGACCACTGGCGACAACATCGATGTACTGTGGAGACCTCACGCCCCACGTGTTGAGCAATTCGGCGGTACGTCCACCCGGCCTCCCGCATGCCCACTATACGTCCTCGCTCAAAGTCCGTCAACTGCACATACGGTTCACGTCCACGCTGTCGCGGCATGCTACCAGTGTTAAAGACTGCGATGGAGCTCCGTATGCCACGGCAAACTGGCTGACACTGACGGCGGCGGTGCACAAATGCTGCGCAGCTAGCGCCATTCGACGGCCAACACCGCGGTTCCTGGTGTGTCCGCTGTGCCGTGCGTGTGATCATTGCTTGTACAGCCCTCTCGCAGTGTCCGGAGCAAGTATGGTGGGTCTGACACACCGGTGTCAATGTGTTCTTTTTTCCATTTCCAGGAGTGTAGATCGCGCGCCTTCCCCGTTGTACACACGGTCAGCAGCGTCACTGATACTATAGTGTGGGGTCCGTGCCAGATAGGGTTGATAGAAGAGATAGAGAAGATCCAACGGGGAGCAGCGCGCTTCGTTACAGGATCATTTAGTAATCGCGAAAGCGTTACGGAGATGATACATAAACTCCAGTGGAAGACTCTGCAGGAGAGACGCTCAGTAGCTCGGGAACATACATTCACCGAGGAGCCAGGCAGTAAATTGCTTCCTCCTGCGTATATCTCGCGAAGAGACCACGAGGATAAAATCAGTGAGATTCGAGCCAACGTAGAGGCATACCGACAATCCTACTTTCCACGAACAATACGAGACTGGAATAGAAGGGAGAACCGATAGAGGTACTCAAGGTACCCTCCGCCACACACCGTCAGGTGGCTTGCGGAGTATGGATGTAGATGTAGATGTAGATGCACGATGCGTGTGTCTGAATAGCAGTCATTCCTCGCCACGTGACGCTCCTATCAGCTGGACGGGTTTGTATCGATTGTAGGTCCTGGCTGGTCTGTGTATATAGGGGGCTCCAGATAGTTTTGATTGGGTAGTGTACGTTCTGATGACTGGCGTGGAAACAGTCAAAATGAGTGTGATGGGCACGCAGTTCCGAGCTTCATGATCCTCTTTGCCACCAGACGATTCTAAAGTCCGAGTCTGCCTATGTTAATTATTTCCTTTTAACAATAAATTTTATATGCAAAAAGATGGACTGGCTATGGGTTCCAGTATATCTGCAACCATAGCAGACATCTTTATAAATCATTTGGAAAAAAGACTGCTCGTTAACCCGCAACATCCCGTGGATAAAATTGTATATTACAAACGCTATGTAGATGATACGCTGCTTCTTATTGATGGACAAGAGAAAGAAATTGCAAAAATAGTAAATAAATTTAACGAGTTACTCGGTAAAATTAAATTCACTGTGGAAGAAGAGAAAAATGGTGAACTGCAATTTCTCGACCTAAGTATTGGGAAACAAAATGGTAGGCATGTTTTTAAAATATTTAGGAAACCAACCACAACTGATGTGTTGATACAAAATAACTCCTGCCATCCTAATAGCCAGAAACTTTCTGCTTATAGATCTTTGATAGATAGAGCCTTTAGAGTCCCTATGAATGAAGAAGACAGAATGACTGAGCTGAACATCGTGAAACAAGTAGCCAGAGCTAACGGATATCACCAAAACGTTGTCAATAAATTAACACGACAGAAACAGCGCCCGAATGCAAGGAAGAAGCCCGCATCTCGTGGTCGTGCGGTAGCGTTCTCGCTTCCCACGCCCGGGTTCCCGGGTTCGATTCCCGGCGGGGTCAGGGATTTTCTCTGCCTCGTGATGGCTGGGTGTTGTGTGCTGTCCTTAGGTTAGTTAGGTTTAAGTAGTTCTAAGTTCTAGGGGACTTATGACCACAGCAGTTGAGTCCCATAGTGCTCAGAGCCATTTGAACCATTTTTTTGCAAGGAAGAATACCGCAAATAGTATTACGAGAGTCACAATACCATACTTCGGTGATATTTCGCAAAAAGTGGCTAACACTTTCAAACCTTTTAAAGTTGATACCGCTTTTCAGACCAATAATACGCTGCGATTTAAATTAAGAAATAATTTACAGCAGGAAAGCGATAAATATGAGAGAGCTGGGGTCTATAAAATTCAGTGTAACACGTGCGAGGCAAGCTATTTAGGCCAAACTGGTAGGTCCTGTAAAGTACGTTACAAAGAACATAGCGATCGTTTCCGGCTTAATAATTTCGAAAAGTCTGCTGTAGCCACGCATATTTGGGAAACGGGACACCCCATGTTGGAAATAGATCAGTATCTCGTTATTTTACATAGACAGGACAAAGACAAAAAGCTGGATCTACTAGAACAGGTCGAAATTACGATACACAGAGGGATAATCAGAACACACTGAATGAACAGCTAACTGGTGATACAAATAACTTTTTCAAACATTTCACTGGTTTCTTTTAGTAACTACATTTTTTGAAATTGGCAGGATACCATCATTTCATGAGGTCCTTGGAACATGTTGTAATGTTGCTACAGGAATTTGCTATGCTGAAATCGGTGCTAATATACAATGAAACCGGGTTACAAGCCGTGAGCTGTCTGGGGAAGTTAATCTTGCATTACTAAGCAACTGTTTCTGCTGGTAACTAGTCTAGGGTTACCACATTACCAATCAGACTAACATTGATTATAATCTTTTACAGTCATACAACAACCGGTAATATATCTATATATAAAAAAAGGAGAATTTAAATAAAAAGAAAGAAATCAGTTTATATTTGCAAATTTATTTTAAGATTGATCATTGAAATTTCAGCATATTATACGTGAGTTATACTGAGCTGGTGCCTTATTTACGATTGTGAAAATGTAAGATTGGAATCTTACGGAACACATAAAATATGGAGCCAAGATTGGGAGACTGGATACAACACTGCATTCATAAAACAACACACAAAGAACATTGAAACACATGCAAGAGAAAGTTAACCACAACCAACAGATTCAAATTTTCAGTCAAAGAAATTACGTTCGTAGCACAATCCTGTCCGTCATGTAATTACCACACACTGGTATACTAAATTCATATTAACTCTTTGTCAAATCTTCCCAAGAAGAATAGCTGAGGGCTACTTTGATGATTCCATCACATGCTTCACGTGGTCAACTTGGTTTACAGAAAGCGTATAACTCCACAATAATTTAGATAATAAAAATAAATTAGATCGAAAAGCAAATTACAAAAGAAAAACCTCGAACTGGTTACTAACGTCTTACTGTTAACCTGACGGGTCCAACAGTTATATAAGCACGTGATACTGGTCTCGCAAAGTACACCCCACGTGGGTTGAACATAAAGAAAAGTTGCTATATTCAAAATATTGTCAAGACGAGACGTTATAATCACACAAGCATTTGCATTTAAGATTGATCTTAGTTAGAGTTACTGATCAACACGTGGTTCCACTTAACTCACAAAGTAGTAACACAGCAACTCCCGGAAAATAATATGAACCTCACACGAGAATTACACTACGCTGCAATTTAAGATAACCTTAGATATTTTAGAGCTAACCCGAAATAAAAGTGATTAAATTCTCAGATAGGCTGAACTTAACAAATCCATTGTCCTACGGACTTAGCAGACACGCGCTTAGCCGGAGATCTTACCATTTCAGACGCTCGCCACCGCCAGACTGCAACTCTCTACTGCCCAGCGTGCTTCCTGAGGGTCGCTCACAAAGACAAACGGAAGGGGCCAGAGGGGCAGCTTCCTATACCAACATGACAACGGACGGACCGGACCATACTAAGAATAGAAACCTCTTTGCTTTTAGGAACCGTAGCTACCTGTTCCGACGTTGGTCCCACTGTTCTCTAGCAGACAGCCTTGTCTGCTACCCTCAAGCATGCAACTACAAACACATTTGATCATTCATCCTCTCACACAGAAGGGAAGGAGGATGACAGTATTTTATCATATACTGTATATCACCGAAAGCGGATGTAGGTTCCGTATAAGACTGTGTGACATGAATTACATATTAACTGTGTTTTCAAGTGTAGTAGTGTGACACATCGTTCTTGTTTACGTGTAAAAGTAACACGTTCCACTACTCAGTCTCCTCCCAGATAGTCAGAAACGCCACAGTAAATTTAGAACAGGAATTTATTCCATAAAAGACAACAAATTTGAGAAATTAAACATGAAAGGAATCCAACAGAGACCTTTCATAACCCCAACGCTCCGGGAAAAGACTGTGCAGGGAATTTTCTGGCCATGCTAGGACATTCCCAAGCAGGCTTCTCACACCCTACTTAAACCAAAAGTGTAAAGAAAAGGCAAAAGGTCTCCAGCTGCTTGCTAAAACACAATAATTTCAAACATCTTTACAATCTACCAATTTCAAAGAGAGAAAAAAACACACAATCTGTGACACCTATTTAAAAGATCGTGTAGACCTAATTCGGTCAGCAAGTAAAAACAATGGTTCCTGTGTCATTAATATGAAAACAATTTCTGGTTGTTACCCTTATGGAGTTCACCAGTATTTGCTCATTGCAAGAGCCAACTCATCACAGGAAAATTTATGACTGTTTATTAACAAGCAAAATTTATGAAAATAGCAAAGGTGCCACAGCAATTAAAAAAAGAACATGAAATAACATCAGTATTATAAAGCAGAACATTACAATGCACAATCCGCAAAAGCAAAAAAAAAAAAATATAAGAGAAAAAAACATGTTTTACAAAGCGGTTATCGCAAAAAAATTCTATATCTTATAAAACTAATAATCTGTAGAATTAACCTAACTATGTGGCACTAATTTAATCACTCTACAATATTTCAGGGCCACGTAAATTACACAAACCACAATTCTTCTTTCACCTTGAAGGGAATCAATCTACTTACGAAATCCACAGACAGCACTTTACGTACTCAGCTATAAAGAACAAAAAGGACATATATCATCAATATTAACATATCATCGCATATTGGGAAGCCATTGGTTAAACAATCGTATTATCACATCCTGTTTTCAAGATTCCAAACTTACTCATTCCTTTCTCAGATTTCTCCTATCTTAAAATATTCATACAGCACGCATACTATAGTAAGAGATCCTCATTTATAAAGACAGATATAGAATAGTAATAGATAGATAGTAGCACTGAAAGCAGAAAATCGGAAACACGGCTACTAACAGCTGGGGACCTGGGTTTGCCAGACCCATAATACCCACAGATCGGATATTCCCCTGAGTTTTTGCACTAATTAAACAACGATCTTGCTTCTCTCAGGAGCGACTCCATTCAATTTACACAAAAAAAACAAACAGCATTTCACTCGTTCACAAGGAAACCTTTTATGTTCACATTAGAACCAACCTAAATCCTAATTGCACAAGGAGAAAAAAATTAAAACATCACTTCAATCAATCACATAGAAACATCTTTCTCATTATTTTTACCAACATATTATTCAAAATGCATACGTCACAAATTTAAACTAATCACTTGTTTCTCTTCACCGTCCTCTCTACTCCTCACTGTCCTTTCTACTCATTTGCCATGTCGCTCATTTGTTCCGATTTGGCGCCTTCTGCACTGATCGTTTGTCATTGCCGGTTTCGTTCATTTCCATTTGCCGGATTATGTCTAGGGTTGGCCGGCCGAATTTCAACATCACGTGGTGCTCCGCCTACACTCCTATTCCCACCGTGTTCATCGTAGTAACGATGCTGGTTGCCGTACCTGTTGCGTTCACGATCTTGTCCCCATCCTCTATCATTTCTGTTGTTCCACCTGTGTTCGCGACTGTTACCCCAGTTTCTATACGGCCTGTCCCGATTATTGTTCCGTTCGCGTCGCGACGACCAGTCACGCCGTTGATTAGTAATACGGCCACGACTGCGATCGCGCTGCTGTGCCCCGTAATAACTTTGTGCCTGATTAGGCGGGAATTCTGCTGTATTATATTCCAACTCTTGGGGAAGTGTTTTAAACGTTTCCACGTCCTCTTTGCATCGTCCCGCAAGAATGACGTGGCGCAAGTGCATCGGCAATTTGGTGATGCATATCCTAATTAGTTCCGCAGGCCCGTATGGGTCGTATAAAAATTGATTTGCCTGCAGCATGTGGTCGAATAGGCGTGCAGGGCTGCCGAAACCAAACTGGTGCAAATTTGGCAGCATAATTATGCCATGTTTGACCCTATCTTGTGCCGCTTCCGACCAATAGGCGGAGAGAAAGGCTTGTCGAAACTCCCGAGTGGAGTTGCAGTGACGCGCTGCCGACCTCATGCGACTCGCCGGCTCGCCTTCCAAATAGCCACACATATATTCTATCTTATGTGAACTTGCCCAGTCGGGAGGAAGACAGAACTCAAATTGCTCGAGCCATGCTCGTGGATGTATTCCTTTTTGCGAATTTCGGAATATCTCAAACTTTCTTACCGTAAGGAAATGTTTGAAATCAAATCCCCGCATTTCCTCCTGGCGAGGCCCTTGTATGTTTCTATTCGTCTCATGTCTGCCCCTCAAGATACATTCTTCCCTGTCGTCAAAATCTCCCTCGTGGCCGGAGTCCCTCTCTGCACTGTTCGTACGGCTATTTTTAGTGCTATTGGCGAGATCGGAATCACACGCCATGCGGTTTTCCAGATGCGCCACGCGTTCTTGTAATTCGCCTGTTACAGCTCTGTGTTGCCTGTTCACTTCGAATTGTCCCTTCTGAAATTTAAGAAGCGAACGCACTTCTTCGGTCTCTGCGGCCGCTACCGGTGTAGTATTGTTCTCGCTTTCCGTCAGCTTCATCGTGCCTACAATGTCCGCTAATGCCGCAATCTTATCATCTATTTGTCTCTTGTCCTCCGCCCCAGTCTGCTTCAATTGTTCAACCTGCTGTTCCAACGCGTGGATCGCTAAACTGTTGTCCGCTATTGTGTTGCTAACGGACGTGGGACAATGCGTTTCCGCCTCTTGGACCCTCGAGAGTACCTGCTGGTGTTCCCTTTGGCATTCTTCCCTCAGCTCTTGGAAATTCCTAAGTAGCCGTTCTTCGCTTTCTTTAGATTCGGCCTCGCCATTCCGCTTGCTCTGTTCTAGGGCTTGCAGACGGTCATCGATTTGTTCAAATGTACGGCCTAATTCTTTCATAATATCACTTTTTATTTCACTTGCCAGATTGTTTATTCTTTGTGAGATATCATCCGACACTCTCTGCATCGACTTGTCGACTTTATTTGTCTGCTGGATCAGTTTTTCGTCTATTTGTTCGCCTAGCTCACGGATCGATTTTTCCGATGATTCCTTTTGTACTCGGAACGATTTTTCTGATTTCTGCGTCATTTGTTCGCCTAGCTCGCGGATCGATTTTACAGATTTCTGCGTCATTTGTTCGCCTAGCTCGCGGATCGATTTTTCAAATGATTCTTTTTGTTCTCGGAACAATTTTTCTGATGATTCTTTTTGTTCTCGGAACGATTTTTCTAATTTATCTGCGTTTTCTTTACTTTGTTGCATAAAGGCTTTCATGAGTTCTGCCACATCAATTTGGTTAGTTGGAGGCAAATTAATTTCTGGCTCCGATGTGAGCCCGTTCGTGCTGTTTTGCATTTCATCTGAAGTATTTCCCATTGTATTTTTGGAACCGCC
The DNA here is from genome assembly GCF_023898315.1 of Schistocerca nitens. Taxonomy (NCBI): domain Eukaryota; kingdom Metazoa; phylum Arthropoda; class Insecta; order Orthoptera; family Acrididae; genus Schistocerca; species Schistocerca nitens. The sequence continues at coordinate 173,539,412 of NC_064625.1, read as the reverse complement.
CGACGCGTTAATATTGGAAATCAAATTATCCCCTTGGTCCATGTTGCTTAAGTTGTCGGACCACTTACTTTTAGCTTGGTTACGTGTCAGCATTAGTGCAATTTACACCCAGTACGCAACACACTAATCTCAATAAATGTGTCCCCCAAAAATTACGACAGTCACACGAAAGATACGCAACCTAGTACACACTTTTTCACACGCAAAACAAATTTTTATCTTTGATCGAAACAGTAGAATTTATGAGCGAGAGAAAAAAAAAACAACCATATAAAACACACACATATAGAAAACAAAACAAGACAAACAACACAACGCCGCTCAACAACGCAGTGAATCTTTAGAAAGTCTCCTCAGAAACAACGCAGAAGTTGTTTGAGCGCTGTAGGGAAAAAAAATTAAGATTATACAACGCTCGCAATCTACGTTTCAGAGATTCCAGAGTCTAGCGGAATCACAGAACAGGGTCGCCATGTGTAATGTTGCTACAGGAATTTGCTATGCTGAAATCGGTGCTAATATACAATGAAACCGGGTTACAAGCCGTGAGCTGTCTGGGGAAGTTAATCTTGCATTACTAAGCAACTGTTTCTGCTGGTAACTAGTCTAGGTTTACCACATTACCAATCAGACTAACATTGATTATAATCTTTTACAGTCATACAACAACCGGTAATATATCTATATATATATAAAAAAAGGAGAATTTAAATAAAAAGAAAGAAATCAGTTTATATTTGCAAATTTATTTTAAGATTGATCATTGAAATTTCAGCATATTATACGTGAGTTATACTGAGCTGGTGCCTTATTTACGATTGTGAAAATGTGAGATTGGAATCTTACGGAACACATAAAATATGGAGCCAAGATTGGGAGACTGGATACAACACTGCATTCATAAAACAACACACAAAGAACATTGAAACACATGCAAGAGAAAGTTAACCACAACCAACAGATTCAAATTTTCAGTCAAAGAAATTACGTTCGTAGCACAATCCTGTCCGTCATGTAATTACCACACACTGGTATACTAAATTCATATTAACTCTTTGTCAAATCTTCCCAAGAAGAATAGCTGAGGGCTACTTTGATGATTCCATCACATGCTTCACGTGGTCAACTTGGTTTACAGAAAGCGTATAACTCCACAATAATTTAGATAATAAAAATAAATTAGATCGAAAAGCAAATTACAAAAGAAAAACCTCGAACTGGTTACTAACGTCTTACTGTTAACCTGACGGGTCCAACAGTTATATAAGCACGTGATACTGGTCTCGCAAAGTACACCCCACGTGGGTTGAACATAAAGAAAAGTTGCTATATTCAAAATATTGTCAAGACGAGACGTTATAATCACACAAGCATTTGCATTTAAGATTGATCTTAGTTAGAGTTACTGATCAACACGTGGTTCCACTTAACTCACAAAGTAGTAACAAAGCAACTCCCGGAAAATAATATGAACCTCACACGAGAATTACACTACGCTGCAATTTAAGATAACCTTAGATATTTTAGAGCTAACCCGAAATAAAAGTGATTAAATTCTCAGTTAGGCTGAACTTAACAAATCCATTGTCCTACGGACTTAGCAGACACGCGCTTAGCCGGAGATCTTACCATTTCAGACGCTCGCCACCGCCAGACTGCAACTCTCTACTGCCCAGCGTGCTTCCTGAGGGTCGCTCACAAAGACAAACGGAAGGGGCCAGAGGGGCAGCTTCCTATACCAACATGACAAGGGACGGACCGGACCATACTAAGAATAGAAACCTCTTTGCTTTTAGGAACCGTAGCTACCTGTTCCGACGTTGGTCCCACTGTTCTCTAGCAGACAGCCTTGTCTGCTACCCTCAAGCATGCAACTACAAACACATTTGATCATTCATCCTCTCACACAGAAGGGAAGGGGGATGACAGTATCTTATCATATACTGTATATCACCGAAAGCGGATGTAGGTTCCGTATGAGACTGTGTGACATGAATTACATATTAACTGTGTTTTCAAGTGTAGTAGTGTGACACATCGTTCTTGTTTACGTGTAAAAGTAACACGTTCCACTACTCAGTCTCCTCCCAGATAGTCAGAAACGCCACAGTAAATTTAGAACAGGAATTTATTCCATAAAAGACAACAAATTTGAGAAATTAAACATGAAAGGAATCCAACAGAGACCTTTCAATGTATACGTTATCTGTTTGTATGGACATCTCTGTGACTTCCTTGTTTACTTGCGCCCGAGCTCACTCGCGTTTCAGTGTCGTGTTTGGCCACGTGGTGTGTCGTATCAACGACGATAGAAGAGAGAGCCATGTGGTTAGATGATGAACACCATAGGCGACACCATTTTAGAGTTTTTTATATTTTGACGACTATGTGGAGATGCACCTTGGAAGACACGGCTGCAACACGGGAAGTAGCCAAGATGTTTTAATTTTACTATCAATTTTATTGTGCCTGGTGCATGTTCCATTTTAGCGAGTTTTAACAGGTTCTTTTACTTTTTATTATTCTGATGATGGAAGCTTGACTTCCGAAACGCGTCAATCTTAGTGTTTTACACTATAAACAAGTGGTTGAGCCGATATATTTTTTAAGACATTTACAACCACGACCTCTGATCCAGTACGGATACAATCAAAGTCCTAATCTGCCTGCTGAAGAATCCTTACGAGGCTGTACTGGGGTCGCACAGAGGAAGGGGTGCCCAGAGGGATCCACGGGGATTCACGGGGACCCGGGGCTGGTGACGCGTCAGAGGGGCGCGCTAGGACGAGCCGGCACCAGTACCGCCGAGCCACCTAATGACCCCAGCGGCTAATGGCGTAGCGTAGCACGTAGCTGGCTGCAAATGGCGGCCTTCCGGGTTCGTAGAACTCGGCCGCCGGTGCTCGCGCTACTGCTTCTGTTTGTGTTTGTGTTCTGTAGCTGCTGCTGCGGGGCATCACTGCTGCAGATCGCTTCTGAGAACGCATCGCCCGCCGTCCGACACGGTCAATGTTTTCCTCCCGTCCTAACGATCCATGGAGCAAGCGTATCATTACCACTGCAGACCACAGCACGCAGTTGATGCATCTGCACATATGTGCTGTGCCCGAGGTCTCAGGTCTCCGACTTTACTTCACGTCTATGGTCCCAAATTTTGTATCATCACACTGCCGGTTTCGGTCTATAATGATCATCTTCAGAATCTGTTTTATAAAGGCATGGCCTAATATACTGGAGCCATATTTCTATAAAACAGATCTGAAAATGGTGATTACAGACCGAAACCGGTAGTCGGATGACAAAAAATTTGTGACGATAGACGCGAAGTAAAGGAAATTGATGCATGTAGCAGCTTGTGAAACGAAGTAATCAACCAAAAAATCTGAATCTTCTACACCTACATCTTGCCTTCGCGAGCAGTCTTGCGGTGTGTGGCGGAGGGTAGTTTCTGTACCATATTTCCCCCTTTTCCTGTAATTGGCAGTAAGCCTCCGCATAGGCTCCAGTCTCTCGGATTCTACCTGTCTGGTCTTTTCGCGAGATTTACGTAGGAGGAAGCAATATAATACCTGACTCTCCTAGGAGCGTACGCGCTCTGAACTTTAACATTAGCCCATACCGTGATGCAGAACGCCTCCGTTGCAGTGTCTGCTACTTGAGTTGGTTGATCGTCTCTGTAAGGCTTTTGCGCTTACTCAGTGAACACGTAACGAAACATGCTGCTCTTCTTTGGGTCTTCTCCATTTCCTCTTTCAATCTCGTCCGGTACGGATCCCTGACTGAAGAGCACTAATCAGGTATCGGTCGAACAATGGTTATGTAAGCTGTCTCAGTTGTGAGTGGCCGACATTTCCGGAGGAGCTGTCTGACATTCGGCTTCATCTGATTAGACTTATCAGGTCTTTCCACTTCAACTCACTACGAACGCATTCTCCTAGTTATTTAATAGAATTAACTCATCCTGCTCTGCGATCGTGTAACCATACTATGATACAGGTCTTTGTGTTTACATATTCGGAACACATGCATTTCTTTATGTTGGCAGTCCCTGCACCAAGTGTCGGTCCCTTGCAGGTCTTCCTGAACTTCGCTATAATTTTGTAGCGTCACGACTTCTCTGTACATAGCAGCGAGCCGTGTGGGATAGCCACGCGGTCTCTGGCGTCCTGCCACGGTTCGCGCGGCTGCCCCCGGAAGTTCGAGTCATCCCTCGGGCATCGGTGTGAGTGTATTGTCCTCAGCGTAAATTAGTTTAAGTCAGATCAAGTTGTGTGTAACCCTAGGGACCGATGACCGCAGCGGTTTGGTCCCACAGGAACTTACCACTAATTTCCATAACAGTGTCAACTGCTGAAAGTCTCGTAAAAATTCGCACTTTTTCCACTAGGCCATATATATATATATATATATATATATATATATATATATATATATATATATATATATATATATATATATATACTCCTGGAAATTGAAATAAGAACACCGTGAATTCATTGTCCCAGGAAGGGGAAACTTTATTGACACATTCCTGGGGTCAGATACATCACATGATCACACTGACAGAACCACAGGCACATAGACACAGGCAACAGAGCATGCACAATGTCGGCACTAGTACAGTGTATATCCACCTTTCGCAGCAATGCAGGCTGCTATTATCCCATGGAGACGATCGTAGAGATGCTGGATGTAGTCCTGTGGAACGGCTTGCCATGCCATTTCCACCTGGCGCCTCAGTTGGACCGGCGTTCGTGCTGGACGTGCAGACCGCGTGAGACGACGCTTCATCCAGTCCCAAACATGCTCAATGGGGGACAGATCCGGAGATCTTGCTGGCCAGGGTAGTTGACTTACACCTTCTAGAGCACGTTGGGTGGCACGGGATACATGCGGACGTGCATTGTCCTGTTGGAACAGCAAGTTCCCTTGCCGGTCTAGGAATGGTAGAACGATGGGTACGATGACGGTTTGGATGTACCGTGCACTATTCAGTGTCCCCTCGACGATCACCAGTGGTGTTCGGCCAGTGTAGGAGATCGCTCCCCACACCATGATGCCGGGTGTTGGCCCTGTGTGCCTCGGTCGTATGCAGTCCTGATTGTGGCGCTCACCTGCACGGCGCCAAACACGCATACGACCATCATTGGCACCGAGGCAGAAGCGACTCTCATCGCTGAAGACGACACGTCTCCATTCGTCCCTCCATTCACGCCTGTCGCGACACCACTGGAGGCGGGCTGCACGATGTTGGGGTGTAAGCGGAAGACGGCCTAACGGTGTGCGGGACCGTAGCCCAGCTTCATGGAGACGGTTGCGAATGGTCCTCGCCGATACCCCAGGAGCAACAGTGTCCCTAATTTGCTGGGAAGTGGCGGTGCGGTCCCCTACGGCACTGCGTAGGATCCTACGGTCTTGGCGTGCATCCGTGCGTCGCTGCGGTCCGGTCCCAGGTCGACGGGCACGTGCACCTTCCGCCGACCACTGGCGACAACATCGATGTACTGTGGAGACCTCACGCCCCACGTGTTGAGCAATTCGGCGGTACGTCCACCCGGCCTCCCGCATGCCCACTATACGCCCTCGCTCAAAGTCCGTCAACTGCACATACGGTTCACGTCCACGCTGTCGCGGCATGCTACCAGTGTTAAAGACTGCGATGGAGCTCCGTATGCCACGGCAAACTGGCTGACACTGACGGCGGCGGTGTACAAATGCTGCGCAGCTAGCGCCATTCGACGGCCAACACCGCGGTTCCTGGTGTGTCCGCTGTGCCGTGCGTGTGATCATTGCTTGTACAGCCCTCTCGCAGTGTCCGGAGCAAGTATGGTGGGTCTGACACACCGCTGTCAATGTGTTCTTTTTTCCATTTCCAGGAGTATATATATATATATATATATATATATATAAAAGAATAAAAACAGTCTTCAACGCAACTTTTTATTTTTATTGGAGTGACCGGTTTCGATTCTATTTAAAAACCATCTTCACGCTCTAGAACGGCGGGTGGAGTGACCGGTTTCGATTCTATTTAAGAACCATCTTCACGCTCAAGAACGGTGGGTGGAGCGTGAGAATGGTTGTTAAATAGAATCGAAACCGGTCACTCCAATAAAAATAAAAAGTTGGTTGAAGACTGTTTTTATTCTTTAAATTTTAATTTTAAAGATCGCTGATAATGTTTTCAAAATGTTCAAATCTGTGTGAAATCTTATGGGACTTAACTGCTAAGGTCATCAGTCCCTAAGCTTACACACTACTTAAGCTAAATTATCTTAAGGACAAACACACACACACAGCCATGCCCGAGGGAGGACTCGATTCTCGGCCGGGACCAGCCGCACAGTCCATGACTGCAGCGTGTTTTCAAAAATTTTACATTTATACATATGTTCTGGTACGTAGTGGTGCTATAGAACACCCTCTGGGTACACCTAAAGCTACTTTTACGTCTAAAGCTACTTCTCCGTTCAGAATTACATGCTGTGTTCCATTTGCTAGAAACTCTTTAAACCACTTACAAACTGGTCTGATATTTCCAAGTAACCTATTTTGGTCATTAGGTGTCTGTGGTCTAGGCACAGCGTCTTTGACTAGCAATCTAAACGCCCTGGGTCCCAGTTTCGAACGGTGACGCTGTCATATTTTCAATAAAAATAATCAGCAATGATTGCTGTCTATCGAACTACACCGATGAGCCAAAACATTATAACAACCTGCTTAATAGCTTTTCTGTCCTTCTTTGAGACAAAATATCTCACTCATTCAGCGTAATAGGGGTCCGACAGTTTGTTCTTAGGTTTGTGGAGGTATGTGGCATTACGCACAGGTCATGTAATTCGCGTAAATAACGGGCCGCTGAGATGCGTACGCGTTGGCGGTGCCTGATAACAACCCACATGGGTTCTGTAGGATTTATAGCAGGCGAGTTACCTAGCCGAGACATCAACGTGAGTTCAGTATGATGCTCCTTAATACGGTTATGGCTCCCAGACAAGGACAAATATACTGCTGAAATCTGACATCGCCGTCGGGGAAGGCATCAAGCATGAAGGCATGCGAGTGGTTCGCAGTCGTCACCGTGTCTTCGATGACCAGCACAGCAATGTAAGCGCAGGAGAATGTCTCCCGTAGCACAAACGTGGCCGCCGTTCGCCTCGACGACGGCGTCTGTGGGGACGACCATCGACCTAGTGTAGCAAAAATGTGATTCACCCGAAGAGCCGATACGTTTCCACTGATCGACGGTCAAATCCCGATACTCCCCTGTCCACTACAATAGTAACTGGCGACGTCGTTGGGTCAGAATATGAAAACATAAGAGTGGCCTGGTGCGGAGCTTCGTGTTCGACAACGCACGATGAAAAGTGTGCTCCGAAACACTTGTGCGTGCACCAGCATTGTGCTGCTTCGGCAGAGATGCCATAGATCACCATCTATCCTACTTTACAGCCGTGGACTTTGACCACAGTCTGTTGGTCATGAACTGAAAATTAAAATTGAAGAAACTGCAACAAGGTGGGACTTTAAGGACGGAACCAGAAGTTGTAGAGAGTTTAAAAGAGAGCATTAGGGAACGATAGACAAATACAGGGGAAAGAAATACAGTAGAAGAAGAGAGGGTAGCTTTGAGAGAGGATCAAGTAGGCAACTAGACGAGGGATAGTAGAAATCATGGGATAAGAGATATTGAATTAGCTAATGAAAAGAGAAAATATAAAAATGCAATATGAAACAGGCAAAAAGGAGTACAAAAATCTCAAAAATGAGATCGACAGGAAGTGCAAAATGGCTAAGCAGAGATGGCTAGAGGACAAATGTGAGGATGTAGAGGCTTTTCTCACGAGGGGTAAGATAGATACTGCCTACAGGAAAATTAAAGAGACCTTTGGAGAAAAGAGAACCACTTGCATTAATATCAAGAGCTCAGATGGAAACCCAGTTTTAAGCAAAGAAGGGAAAGCAGAAAGGTGGAAGGAGTATATAGAAGGTCTATATAAGGTCTATGTTCTTGAGGACAATATTATGGAAATGGAAGAGGATGTAGATGAAGATGAAATGGGAGATACGATACTGCGTGAAGAGTTTGACAGAGCACTGAAAGACCTAAGTCGAAACAACGCCCCGGGAGTAGACAACATTAGAACTACTGACAGCCTTGGGAGAGCCAGTCCTGACAAAACTCTACCATCTGATGAGCAAGATGTATGAGACAGGCGAAATACCCTCACACTTCAAGAAGAACATAATAATTCCAATCCAAAAGAAAGCCGATGTTGACGCGTGAATTTATATAACTATCAGTTTAATAAGTCACAGCTGCAAAATACTAAAACGAATCCTTTACAGACAAATGGAAAAACTGGTAAAAGCCGACCTCGTTGAAGGTCCGGTTGGATTCTGTAGAAATGTTGGAACAGGTGAGGCAATACTGACTCTACGACTTATCTTAGAAAATAGATTAAGGAAGGGCAAACCGACGTTTCTAGCATTTGTAAGAGAAAGCTTTTGACAATGTTGACTGGAATACTCTAATTCTCAAAATGGCAGGGGTCAAATACAAAGAGCGAAAGGCTATTTACAATTTGTACAGAAACCAGATGGCAGTTGTAAGAGTCGAGGGGTATGGAAGAAAGCAGTGGTCGGGAAAGCAGTGAGACAGTGTTGCAACCTATCCCCGATGGTATTCAATCTATATATTGAGCAAACAGTAAAGGAAAGGGAAGAAAAATTTAGAGTAGGAATTAAGATCCACGGAGAAGAAATAAAAACTTCGCGGTTTGCCGACGACATTCTAATTTTGTCAGTGATAGCAAAGGACCTGGAAGAGAGTTGAACGGAATGGACAGTGTCTTTAGAGAATATAAGAGGAACATCAACAAAAGCAAACCGATGATAATGGACTGTAGTCAATTAAATCGGGTGATGCGGAGGGATTTAGATTAGGAAATGAGAGGCTTAAATTAGTAAATGAGTTTTGCTATTTGTGGAGCAAAATAACTGATGATGGTCGGAGTAAAGAGGATATAAAATGTAGACTGGCAATGGCAAGGAAAGCATTTCTCAATAAGAGAAATTTGTTAACATCGATTATAGATTTAAGTATGAGGAAGTCGTTTCTGAAAGTATTTGTATGGCGTCTAGCCTTGTATGGAAGTGAAATGTGGGCGATAAATAGTTTAGACAAGAAGAGAATAGAAGCTTTCGAAATGTCGTGCTACAGCAGAATGCTGAAGATTAGATGGGTAGATTACGTAACTAATGAGAAGGTATTGAATAGAATTGGGGAGAAGAGAAATTTGTGGCGCAACGTGACTAGAAAAAGGGATCGCTTGGTAGGACACGGTCTGCCTCAGAACATGTCCTAACAAGCGATCCCTTTTTCTAGTCACGTTGCGCCACAAATTTCTCTTCTCCCCAATTCTATTCAATACGTCCTCATTAGTTATGTCATCTACCTATCTAATCTTCATCATCCTCCTGTAGCACCACATTTCGAAAGCTTCTATTCTCTTCCTGTCCATTTATCGTCCACGTTTCACTTCCATACATGGCTACACTCCATACAAATACTTTCAGAAATGACTTTCTAACACTTAAATCTATACTCGATGTTGCCGGCCGGAGCGGACGAGCGGTACTAGGCGCTACAGTCTGGAACCGCACGACGCTACGGTCGTAGCTTCGAATCCTGCCGCGGACGTGGATGTGTGTGATGTCCTTAGGGTAGTTAGGTTTAAGTAGTTCTAAGTTCTAGGGGACTGATGACCTTAGAAGTTAAGTCCCATAGTGCTCAGAGCCATTTGAACCATATACTCGATGTTAACAAATTTCTCTTCTTCAGAAATGCTTTTCTTGCCATTGCCAGTCTACATTTTATATCCCCTCTACTTCGACCATCATCAGTTATTTTGCTCCCCAGATAGAAAAACTCATTTACTACTTTCAGTGTTTCATTTCCTAATTTAATTCCCTCTGCATCACCCCAGTTAATACGACTACATTCCATTATCTTCGTTTTGCTTTTGCTGATGTTCATCATATATCCTCCTTTCCAGATACTGTCCATTCCGTTCAACTGCTCTTCCAGGTCCTTTGCTGTCTCTGAGAGAATTACAGTGTCATCGGCGAACTTCAAAGTTTTTACTTCTTCTCCATGGATTTTAATTCGTACTCCGAGTTTTTCTTTTGTTTCCTTTACTGCTTGCTCAATATACAGATGGAATAACATCGAGGATAGGCTACAACCCTGTCTCACTCCCTTCGCAACCACTGCTTCCCTTTCATGCCCCTCGGTAGTCATAATAATAACAATAATTTCATGTCGTTGTCTGGAGGTAGCCTTTCAATCGGACGCCACTTAGGCGACATGTGTGTCCCTAACCCACCCCAGTTACCCACCTGGGGAAAGGGGACCTACAGATTAACGCGGAATGCGGATCACATGTTGCTTCTGGCAAGTTCTCACATCGTTGAGAGATAAATGCTAGGCAGATGAATTCCGACTGATGAAATGCGTGTTTTCACCCAGACATGTTTCAGTACTTTTTGTGGTATCTTCAATGGGTTTACATGTTTATCTTCCTTCTGCAAAATTGTTGTTACATGTTACCCTTTAAAGAAACTTCTGGGGCAAAACATTCACATTTCTAAAATGAGCGATTATTGCCAAATATTCTACATTCGTTTGCATACAGTAAATAATTGAACACTGGCATACTGTGTTGTTTATTTACAATATGTGTAAAGGTTCTAGTTTCGTATTACATTTCGAAATACAGTGGATATATGCATTTGTTTACATACATCACAAGGATCTATTAGATCCACTACGCAAGCTTGCTATAGCTTATCATCTGCAATCAGCAAAATGATGTTTTATTTTTCCGTTTATTATGCATTTCCCAAAGAGAATCGCTATGTCTCGTATTATTTCGCGTGTTACTTACAGTTTTTGATATTGTGGTCAGCCTGCTTGTTTGTGTCGAGGTGACACATTCACTTCTTTCGCAATCTCTACGATTCGTTCGCCAACCATTACGCCGCCATTACGCGTTGCTGTGATAATGTAGTCTTCATGTGTTTCGTGGTGTGTGTGGTGTGTGTGTTTGAGTTGTGGCGAATAGGTCTGAAGATCTGAAGTGCTGTTGATGTTTGTGGTACTTGTTTTGTGTGTGTGTGTTTTTGTGTGTGTGTGTGTGTGTGTGTGTGTGTGTGTGTGTGTGTGTGTGTGTGTGTGTGTGTGTCTGTGTGTTTGTGTTTCCAAGAGAGGAGTTTAACATTCACAAGTTGATTAGCAGACTTACATCAGCATTCAATACGACCAATAAAGCGGCAGGCTGTTAGAATACAGGAATCCAGATGGACCATAAAACTGTAATATCTGCTTAGAAAAACACAGACGCCACTAGTATAACCGTCAGAAGTGAAATAACCCACTGAAGAGCATACGTGCTGTTCGGTTGGATACAGTGCACCCGTTTCATAATATGCAGAGTCCTTAGAAACATAAATGAAATCACAGAACACAGCTTAGTAGGAACTCCGCATTTAAACTTGTAGCCGGCCGAAGTGGCCGTGCGGTTAAAGGCGCTGCAGTCTGGAACCGCAAGACCGCTACGGTCGCAGGTTCGAATCCTGCCTCGGGCATGGATGTTTGTGATGTCCTTAGGTTAGTTAGGTTTAACTAGTTCTAAGTTCTAGGGGACTAATGACCTCAGCAGTTGAGTCCCATAGTGCTCAGAGCCATTTGAACCATTTTTTTTTAAACTTGTAATCTACACTAGAGCCAAAGAAACTGGTTCAAATGGCTCTGAGCACTATGGCACTTAACATCAGCCCGCATCTCGTGGTCGTGCGGTAGCGTTCTCGCTTCCGGGTTCCCGGGTTCGATTCCCGGCGGGGTCAGGGATTTTCTCTGCCTCGTGATGGCTGGGTGTTGTGTGATGTCGTTAGGTTAGTTAGGTTTAAGTAGTTCTAAGTTCTAGGGGACTGATGACCATAGCTGTTAAGTCCCATAGTGCTCAGAGCCATCACACGCATCCATGCCCGAGGAAGGATTCGAACCTGCGACCGTAGCGGTCGGGCGGTTCCAGACAATATCGCCTAGAACCGCTCAAACAATGTGTGTGAAATTTTATGGGACTTGGCTTCTAAGGTGATCAGTCCCTAAGCTTACACACTACTTAAAATAAATTATTCGAAGGAGAAACACACACACCAATGTCCGAGGGAGGACTCGAACCTTCGCCGGGACCAGCCGCACAGTCCATGACTGCAGCGCCTGAGACCGCTCGGCTAACCCCGTGCGGCTGTAGCGCGAAAGAAACTGGTACACCTGGTTAATATCGTGTAAGGCCCCCGCAAGCACGCATAAGAGCCGCAGCCCGATGTGGCATGGACTCGACTAATGTCTGAAGTAGTGCTGGAGGGAACGGACACCGTGAATCCTCCAGCGCTGTCCATAAATCTGTAAGAGCACGAGGGGGGGAGGTGCAGATCTGTTCTTCTGAACACAGAGTTGCAAGACATCCGAGATACACTCAATAAAGTTCATGTCTGAGGTGTTTCATGGCCAGCGGGAGTGTTCAACTCAGAAGAGTGTTCCTGGAGCCACTCTGTATCAATATTTGACATGTAGGGTGTCACATAGTCCCGATGGAATTGCCCAAGTCCGGCGGAATCCACAATTGATATGAATGGATGCAGGTCATCAGACCAGGATGCTTACCTACGTGTCACCTGTCAGCGTCGTATCTAGACATATCGGGGGGGGGGGGGGGGGGGGGCGTCCCATATCACTCCAACTGATCACGCCCCACACCATTACAGAGTCTCCACCAGCTTGAACAGCCCCCTGCTGACACGTAGGATCCATAAATTCGTGAGGATGTCTCCATACCCGTACACGTTCATGCGCTCGATACAATATGAAACGACACTCGTCCGACCAGGCAACATGTTTCCAGTCATCCACAGTCCAACGTCGGTGTTGACGGGCCCAGACGAGGCGTAAAGTTTTGTGTCGTGTCGTCATCAAGGGTAAACGACCGGGCCTTCGGCTCCATAAGCCCATATCGACGATGTTTCGTTGTTTTGCTAAAGGCGGACTCCATCCGAAAACACATGTTTAGTTGAATGGTTCGCATGCTGACACTTGTTGATGGTCCAGCACTGAAATCTGCAGCAACTCGCGGAAGGGCTGCACTTTTGTCACATTGAACAATTCTCTTCAGCCGCAGTTGGTCCTGTCGTTGCAGGATCTTTTTCCGGCCTTAGCGATGTCGGAGATTTGATGTTTTGCTGGGTTCCTGATATTCACGGTACACTCGTGAAATGGCCGTACGGGGAAATCTGCACTTCATCGCTACCTCGGAGATGATGGGTCCCATCGCTCGTGCGGCGACTATACCACGATGTTCAAACTCGCTTAAATCTTGATTACCTGTTGTTGTAGCAGCAGCAACCGATGTATCAACTGCGCCGGACACCTGTTGTCTTATACGGGCGTTGCCGAACGCAGCGCCGTATTCAGCCGTTTACCTCTGTATCTGAATATGCATGCTCTGTACCAGTTTCTTTTGCGCTTCAGAGTATCGATGTTCCAGCTGACATTTATCGTTTATACGCATCTTGCGTGAATGGAACACGGAAAGTGAGAAAGCTGGCCGGTGTGGCCGAGCGGTTCTAGGCGCTTCAGTTTGGAACCGCGCGACCGCTACGGTCGCAGGTTCCAATCCTGCCTCGGTCATGGATGGCTGTGATGTCCTTAGGTTAGCTAGGTTTAACTCTTTCTTTCCTGACATAAGGAAAAATTTACTTTTTAACATTTTCTTTGCAGAATTTATGCTATTGTGGCCTCAAATGACGGTAGGAATTTTTGTAAAATTTTACTTTATTTTTTACAACTTTTTTCACTCCTGGTACTCAGAAGTACCGTCAGACTCCATGGACAGAATCACAACATGCGCAGAAAAATGCTCCAATTTTTATAACTTGTACTTTATTCCACATAAATTTCAATATTTTTACGTTAAAAAATTAACTAACAAAAATATGATATTTCTGATTTTTTTTAAAATTCGCATAAATTACCTTACTATGTGTTTTTCTGTCCACATTCTGTGTGTCCGATATCCACATTGAGGTGAAGGTGTAAACGGCAAAGAACTCTCTGAGGCATCCGAACAAGTGGAGTTTGTTTCACAATCTGCCTCTTGCAAATTGCACGAAAAAGCTTTGTCAAAATTATTAACATTTTCGTCATCATCTTCGATGTCAGTATCCTCTGTAATATCAGAGGGAATGTCCTCATACAAAACTGCTTCAATCTCTGCATCACTCAAAGGTCGAAAGTAGCCCCAGTTTTACGATTTTCGTCCATGTGTGTGTGAAAAAGTGGACAGAACGACTAGTGAGAGGTAACGCATTGTCGCTACAATAAAGTGTTGGCACAACCTGACGGTACTAATAAGTTCGCTTTATATTTTCCACTTTATCTCATTCACTTGTAACGCAATGCTTCAAACTATTATAAAAAAACAAAGAAGGTAAGTACTTACAATGGAAAACTCAGCGGAAGTTTCAATAAATTGCGCACAAATTCAGGCAACACCATGGAAACAGCAGATACAATCTTCTGTTTTCACAGCAGTGCGCGAAAAACAATTTCAAGCTCTGACAGCCAGAGAGGTCTATGTATTGCATAATAACATCTATGAAACAGTAGAGCAGAGTTACTGGTACGTACCGACAGGCTCTCAGATCACGAAACTGCACCACGAGAAAATAATGAGAGTTAAAATTTACTGGTACTTTTAAGTACCATCAGGCAACAAAGGGTTAAGTAGTTCTAAGTTGTAGGGGACTGATGACCTCAGATGTTAAGTCCCATAGTGCTCAGAGCCATTTTTTGAAAGAGAGAAGTGCTGGGGGTAGTACCAAAAGTACCCTCGACCACGCACTGTAATGTGACTTGCATAGGGTAGATGCAGATTTTTCGAGGTGGCTTTAGTGCAGGACTTGCTGCTTGTTTATGACTCCACCGAATAAAATTGTTTGGAACAGCAAACACATGGTCTCTCTGGTGTACATAGGTGTGTCTGACATGTTGTCACAGGGCTACAGCGTGAAACAGCGGAGTACAGACAGCGGGTGTACATGCGGCTATAAAAGCGTGCGCATGCATATGCATGCGAGCAGGCCACAAATACTGCACTCGTCCCCCGAGCACTGACAGATGCTGTGTGCGGAGGAGCAGCAGAGACAGGTACTAGAGGAAGGAAGACTTGGGTCTAATGTCCCGTCGATGGTCGTGTCATTCGGGACAGAGCACAATCGGGGTGGATAGAGGAGGAGTATAGACGTACATGCAGCAGATGTAGAAGACAAGGTCTTGATAAATGTTCCTTACTGCGGTAGACAAATTGCGCTGTTCATTCAGTGACCAATCTCAATACAACTCTCTCCTTTGGAAGGATAAGCAATCCATGTTCTTTCAAGTATTTTCTCAATACAGACCAGTTATCCATTAAGAGGAAAATGTGTGACGGGGCACAAAACATTTAGTCCAACAAGGTTCAGTAATGGGTCCATGCAAAGTTTTTAGTGCACATAAAAGAAGTTTCAAAGGATGCAAAGGAACGGTTAGAATCTATGCGTATGTACCAGCAACGTGCCGAAAAATCATAATTAGCATACATTTTTAGCCTAAGGTACATTGACACCTGAGAGGTTTCTTATGGCGACAATTCGGTAATTTGGGTTGTTTTGACGTTCTGCACATTTAGTAGCCAGTCTCAAATTAATAGACAGTGCATAACAAAGCATAGAGAGGACACAAGAGCACATTGCTGTCATTAGTGTTGTCTTGAGGCCTTGTGTGAGAGAGCGTTACCAGCGTGGTCTCGATGTGGGCGTCCATTTGGCTGGCTGGTCTGATCATGCAATATCCAGATTTGTGGGGCAACCGGATGTGACAGCGGCCTGATTTTGGACTGCATGGAAACGCCAGTGCAAGCATACCCGTCCTCAAGATTCCGGTGATCCACTTCTGACCAACACAATGGAGTATCGCCCTACTGGACACCAAGCACAATCTGCGCTTACGACCCGTGAACAAGTGGTGGACACCATGAAAGATTCTGGATCATCGCACGCGTTGGAAACTACCAGCAGCCTGTCTCGGCAGTCGCTGTCACACTTACAGGTGTTGTTAATACGACAGCACAGATGGTGTTGTGAAAGGGAAGCACGGACTGCTGATGAATGGCATGCTGTTCTGTGGTGAGTCGCGGGTCTGACTAATGCGCCCCCCCCCCCCCCCCGCCCCCTCGTCATTGTCAACGCACGGTCGCGTTCTCGCTTTCCGAGCAGATTCCCGGCGGGGTCAGGGATTTTCACCTGCCTCGAGATGACTGGGTGTTTGTGTTGTCCTCGCCGTTTCATCATCATTAATGAAAGTGGCGAGATTGGACTGAGTAAAGGTTGGGGGAATTTGCACGGGCGCTGATAACCGCGCAGCTGAGCGCCCCACAATCCGAAACATCATCGTCATCATCATCATCCGTTGTCAACATCGGCGAGTACGGCAACAGCCTGAGGAGACGCACCATTCTTCCAGTGTTTTGAACAGGTTCAAATGGCTCTGAGCACTATGGGACTTAACATCTGTGGTCATCAGTCCCCTAGAACTTAGAACTAGTTAAACCTAACCAACCTAAGGACATCACACACATCCATGCCCGAGGCAGGATTCGAACCTGCGACCGTAGCGGTCGCGCGGTTCCAGACTGAAGCGCCTAGAACCGCTGGGCCACACCGGCCGGCTGTTTTGAACAGGCACGGCAGCGCTACACCCGGTGTCGTTGCGCGTGGAGCAGTCGTGTACATCTTCAGGTCACGGATGGTAGTGACTGAGGGAATTGTGATGGCGCAGTGGTAAGTAACAGTGTCCTACATCTCACTTCTTACGCAGCAATGTCGCGGTGCCATTTTTCAACAGGACAATGCTCCTCCACACCCGACCCGTGTCTCTCTGAAGAGTTTGCGTGGCATTTAGGTACTGCTGTAGCCAGTGAGATCCCTGTATCTGCCTCTTGCAGAACATACGTGGCACCAATCGTAGCGTGTATGCTTTCACGGCCGACGTCTTCATTAGTTAAAACTTCCGGGCTGAGAGGTCGTGGTGGATCTGTAAAACTTCTTCATCCTGACGTTTCGTTGCCAACAGCGGGCAACATGTTCCGAGGTGAGTCAACGACTGGCTGCCAGATCGTGGAGGTCCGGTTTACATAGAGCGCATAGGGGGCACCGCCATATGTCGCGTGGGGCCGACCGTGAGGCTACCTCTGACTGACGTCATTATACTCGATTGAGGGTTATCGATTTTCACATAGTAGGTGCAAAGTCGACCCTTTTCAATCCAGGCACTTTTTTTTTGGTCTTTCACTCTTATTGTTAAGTCTTGGTTCTTTACGTGTTGTATATCACCCGTCTTTCCCTCTAACTTACTCCTATCTATCTCACAATTTCGAACATCTTGCACAATTTCATCGTTCAAAATGGTTCGAATGGCTCTGAGCACTATGGGACTTAACATCTACGGTCATCAGTCCCCTACAACTTACAACTACTTAAACTTAACTAAGGACATCACACAACACCCTGTCATCACGAGGCAGAGAAAATCCCTGACCCCGCCGCGAATCGAACCCGGGAACCCGGGCGTGGGAAGCGAGAACGCTACCGCACGACCACGAGCTGCGGACACAATTTTATAGTGTCGAAAGTATTTTCCAGATCAACAAATCCTGTGAAAGTGTCTCGATTTTTCTTCAGTCCACTTTCTTCATCCATTATCGACGGCAAGGTCAGAACTCCCTCCCTGGCACGTTTTCGTTCCCTGACACTAAACTGATCGTCATCTAACACACCCTCAATTTCCTTTTCCATTCTTCTGTATCTTATTCTTGCAGCAGCTTGGATGCATGAGCTGTTAAGTTGATTTTTCGATAATTCCCACACTTGTCAGCTCTTGTGGCCTTCGGAATTGTGTGGATGATGTTTCTCTGAAAATCTGATGGTATATCTCATACATTCTACGCGCCAACGTGAATAGTCATTTTGTTGCCACTTCCTCAAATTAGTTTAGAAATTTAGGTGGAATGTTATCTATCCTTTTGGCCTTACTTGATCGTAAGTCTTCCAAAGCTCTTCCAATACTTGATCCCCTGTCCCTTCCCCCATGGAAGACAAGTCTTACCCCTGACAAGAGGCCTTCGGAGTATCCTCCTACCTACCTGCTAACTGCGACGCACTCAACAGTGAATTCCCGTTGCACTTCGTAACTTTACCGCCCTTGCTTTTAATTTCACTGAAGGCTGTTTTGACTTTTCTATTCCTGGTACGACGGTCCGTCGATTGAGGTCTTTTTTGCTGTGAGTGGTGAACTATTCTTTGTAGGCACGTTGGACAGTCCGCACTGATACACCGAGAATTTCGTTCAACTTCGTTCACGGTGTGCTCAAAGGGCGTCCGAAGGCGGTAGCTCCGTAATGTTCTGTGACGTCTCTACCTCGCCCATCGCCATAACGTTGCTGTATAGTGCTGTTTGTAATCCTGTACCAATGGCATTGTCATCACTGCCGCCGGCTCTCTAGTGTTTGTGTAACTGCGTTTTTACGAGAGTCGCCCACAAAGTAATGCACCACATTTTTTTTCTGAGCCGAAAACACTGCCACGAATGCGGAACGTTACACATGTACTATTTGGTGCCTCCTGAGTCAGCGGCAAGTGTCCGTCACTTCCGACAGATAGCGTAGCTGCAGGACAGTTTCAAACTGCCGTCTACAGGGTGTTACAAAAAGGTACGGCCAAACATTCAGGAAACATTCCTCACACACAAATAAAGAAAAGATATGTTAGAGCTCATTTTATTACTTCTCTTCAAATCACATTAATCATGGAATGGAAACACACAGGCCGGCCCGGGTGGCCGAGCGGTTCTATGCGCTACAGTCCGGAACAGCGAGACCGCTACGGTCGCAGGTTCGAATCCTGCCTCGGGCATGGATGTGTGTGATGTCCTTAGGTTAGTTAGGTTTAAGTAGTTCTAAGTTCTAGGGGACTGATGACCTGAGAAGTTAAGTCCCATAGTGCTCAGAGCCATTTGAACCATTTTTTTGGAAACACACAGCAACAGAACGTACCAGCGTGACTTCAAACACTTTGTTACAGGAAATGTTCAAAATGTCCTCAGTTAGCGAGGATACATGCATCCACCCACCGTCGCACGGAATCCCCGATGCGCTGATGCAGCCCTGGAGAATGGCGTATTGTATCACAGCCGTCCACAATACGAGCACGAAGAGTCTCTACATTTGGTACCGGGGTTGCATAGACAAGAGCTTTCAAATGCCCCCATAAATGAAAGTCAAGAGGGTTGAGGTCAGGAGAGCGTGGAGGCCACGGAATTGGTCCGCCTCTACCAATCCATCGGTCACCGAATCTGTTGTTGAGAAGCGTACGAACACTTCGACTGAAATGTGCAGGAGCTCCACCGCGCATGAACGACATGTAGTGTCGTACTTGTAAAGGCACATGTTCTAGCAGCACATGTAGAGTATCCCGTATGAAATCATGATAACGTGCTCCATTGAGCGTAGGTGGACGAAACTAAAATGAGCTCTAACATGGAAATTAAGCGTTTCCGGACACATGCCCACATAACATTTTTTCTTTATTTGTGTGTGAGGAATGTTTCCTGAAAGTTTGGCCGTACCTTTTTGTAACACCCTGTATAGGTGATGTACGTTACAAGCAACGTGCCGTTATTGAATTTCTCACTGCAGAGAAAGAAACTGTGGCGAAATGTGAATGAAGTATCTGCTGCCGACAGTTAGTCGCTGGGCATGGAGAGTGAGGTCATCAAAAGGCGGCTCGGTGCAGCTTCACGATTTGCGGCGGTCGCGGAGACCTTCCACGGATGTTATACCTAACACTTTGCAGCGAGCTAGTGTTCGCGAGGACAGAAGCATTACGACTCGGCAGTTGACGCTGCATCTGTCAATCGGTAAAGGAGGTGTGGACGCAATTATCCGCAAGATGGGTCCTGTGGTGTCTAACGGTGGATCACATGAAATGAAGTGATCGTATGGCGTTGTTGACCCGGAGGACCCATGGGGGGAAGTTCGGCCGCCGTGTTGCAAGTCATTTTTAGTTGACGCCACTTCGGCGACTTGCGAGTCAATGATGATGAAATGACGATGAAGAACGCACAACACCCAGTCATCACGAGGCAGAGAAAATCCCTGGCCATTGTGACAGGCGACGAAAGCTATGTTCGCCATTTTGAGCCCGAAACAAAGCGGCAGTCGATGGCATGGCGCCATTCCCACTCCCCACAGAAGAAAAAAATCAAAGCTACTGCTTCTGCCAGTAACGTCAAGATCACCGTGTTCTGGGACTGTGGAGGTTTGATTCTCATTCAAAAATGGCTCTGAGTACTATGGGACTTATCTGCTGTGGTCATCAGTCCCCTAGAACTTAGAAGTACTTAAACCTAACTAACCTAAGGACAGCGCACATATCCATGCCCGAGGCAGGATTCGAACGTGCGACAGCAGCGGTCGCGCGGTTCCAGACTGTAGCGCCTAGAACCGCTCGGCCACCGTAGCCGGCGATTCTCATTGACCTGATGCCTAGAGGCGGTACCATTATTCAGAAGTATGTGTCAACACATTAACAAAAATCCACACGCACTTCCAGCAACTTCGGCGCCACAGCAACCCGGTACATGTTTTGCTGCAACACGATAATGCTCGGCCCCACACAAGCAGAACATATCGCAAACCAGAGTTGGACAGTGTTACCACAATCCAGCCGACAGGCCTGACCTAGCACCCTCGGACTTTCACTTGTTTGGGCCAATAAAGTATGCCATTCGTGCAAGACATTTTGAGAACGATGAGGAGGTGATTCACACAATGAAGCATTAGCTCCGCCACCAGGACAGGGTTGGTAACGACAGCGCATACACGCCCTTGTTTCGTGCTGGAGTAAGGCCATAGAACGGGATGGAGATTACGTGGAAAAATACGGTGTGTAGGTAAAACAACATGCTTTCGAGTGTGTAATTCTCATTATATTCAATAACGAATAGTTGAAGAAGAAAATGCGTTGCATTACTTTCTGGGCGACATACAAACACACTTAAAGTGTGCGTTTCTATGTTAACTTCGAATTTTGTGTTGGGGATGGCACTCAATATTGGTAGTTCGGCCTAACAAGCAAGAAAACCCGCGTTCGATTCCCGGCCGCTGCACCAAGAAACCCCGCGTTTGAGTCCAGGCCCCAACACAAAGTTTAATTCATTTCTGCAAGAGACTTAAATGTCTCAGCGAAACATCTAATTATAAGTTCGAATTTTGTGCAACTCTGCTTTTTTTTCAATTATGTTTCCTTGGCCCTTTATAGCCGTTCTTGGCTTAATGGTCCTTGTAACTCAAAAGCAAAGCACAGAAATAACAAAATTAAAGCCTCGCCCCACCTTACTGCGCTAACCCCATATAGTGGTCAGCGCGCTGTGCCAAGGACTCATTGCCCTATATCTCTAACGTCGATCAGTTGTAGAATTTTGGAACACGTATTATTTCGAGTATAATGACTTTTCTGTAGACTACTCTGTAGGAATCAGTACGGGTTTCGAAAAAGACGATCGTGTGAAACCCAGCTCGCGCTATTCGTCCACGAGACTCAGAGGGCCACAGACACGGGTTCCCACGTAGATGCCGTCTTTCTGGACTTCCGCTAGGCGTTCGATACAGTTCCCCACAGTCGTTTAATGAACAAAGTAAGAACATACGGACTATCAGTCCAATTGTGTGATTGGATTGAAGAGTTCCTAGATAACACAACGCACCATGTCATTCTCAATGGAGAGAAGTCTTCCGAAATAAGAGTGATTTCAGGTGTGCCGCAGGGGAGTGTCGTAGGACCGTTGCTATTCACATTAAACATAAACGACCTTGTGGATAACATCGGAAGTTCACTGAGGCTTTTTGCGGATGATGCTGTGGTACATCGAGAGGTTGTAACGATGGAAAATTGTACTGAAATGCTGGAGGATCTGCAGCGAATTGACGCATGGTGCAGGGAATGGCAATTGAATCTCAAGGTAGACAAGTGTAATGTGCTGCGAATACATAAAAAGAAAGATCCCTTATCATTTAGCTACAGTATATCAGGTCAGCAACTGGAAGCAGTTAATTTCATAAATTATCTGGGAGTACGCATTAGGAGTGATTTAAAACGGAATGATCATATAAAGTTGATCGTCGATAAATCAGATGCCAGACTGAGATTCATTGGAAGAATCCTATGGAAATGCAATCCGAAAACAAAGGAAGTAGGTTACAGTACGCTTCTTCGCCCACTGCTTGAATACTGCTCAGCAGTGTGGGATCCGTACCAGATAGGGTTGATAGAAGAGATAGAGAAGATCCAACGGAGAGCAGCGCGCTTCGTTACAGGATCATTTAGTAATCGCGAAAGCGTTACGGAGATGATGGATAAACTGCAGTGGAAGACTCTGCAGGAGAGACGCTCAGTAGCTCGGTACGGGCTTTTGTTGAAGTTTCGAGAACATACCTTCACCGAGGAGTCAAGCAGTATATTGCTCCCTCCTACGTACATCTCGCGAAGAGACCATGAGGATAAAATCAGAGAGATTAGAGCCCACACAGAGGCATACCGACAATCATTCTTTCCACGAACAATACGAGACTGGAATAGAAGGGAGAATCGATAGAGGTACTCAAGGTACCCTCCGCCACACAACGTCAGGTGGCTTGCGGAGTATGGATGTAGATGAAGGTGTAGATTGACATCTTGTCCTCCGTTAAGCTTAGTTGTCGGCAGTATAGCTGGTGAACAGATGAAGAAAGCAAGCACGGGGCGACTGCAGTTGGTATTTGTCGACTGCCAGCGTACCGCAGGGAGCTCAGGTTCGCGCGTCTCGCACCGACTGCTACGACACGCCGCACTGCTGCTACCTCAACAAACTGATGACTCACCAGGAGGCGGGCACGGAACACCAGCGGCGGACCGTTGTTTACGAAGTCCGCGCGCACTCAAGGTCGCACTACTGACAGCTGCCACCAGCACAGCAGCTACAAAACTACGAGATTTTGCGTAATCCGAAGATAAACTGTAATATTGCTGTAAGAGCCTGCGATTGCCTACGTCCATAAAATTCACTTGGCGACGGTTGAAAGTGGTATATCGTTGGGGGTATCGTGTACGACGATTTATTACCCAATAGGACTTATTTTTTTCTTTTTTATTCCATTACCTTTAATATCACTTACTTTTCTTATTTCTTGCTTATATCATAATTTATACCTGGCTTAACGTAAACACAGATGTTACGAAATATTTGCTGTCAAAATCCTGTGTTTTGATGTTTCCAACCTAACATACCGTTCAACAAAAGAAATACTTATATTATTATAATAGGCAATAACCAGGGGAAACTGGTCATATGAATCGTACGCTGCCAGTTTTATACTAGACTTCAGTTGACGAAGACGATACACAATGCTAGTTTTCGATTGAGGTAAATTTCATCTATGTTGATAAAGTTCGACAGCCGAACATAACGTCAGAGGAGAATAGTCGTCCTATTAATTATACATTAAAGCATTTAAAGAAAGTAATGTTAAGGAACATTAGTATGCCAAATAGATATACTTTCTTTTCAATTTAATAATGTCCCGTTTCAAAGAAACCAAACGTTACCTAATCTGTTTCATGATATATGCTGCAATATTTTATTATTCACTAATCAAAATTTGGTTACCTGATTATAAAAAACGTATTAACTTTACTCAAAATTTTGTCACATGCAGGAAAATGCAATTTTGTAAAACATAAACACTACTCCGGGTCGAATATTTTGCACATTCTTAATGATATTCAGGGTGTATTAAAATAATTTACCATCACACGTAAGATTTAGAGAGTTTTTAAACACCACTAGTGAATTTCGTTTATATTTTTTCACAGTTTGTCCTTACCGTATGTTAAATATGTAAATTAATTTGACAGAATTGTTCCAGTATGGTATAGAACAGTGCAATTTGTTGTAAATACCAGTGCTTGCTCCCAAAATTATGTCAATCGTGCTTTACATGTACTGGCGTGATAACCTATCTTACACAGTGCTTTGTTGTCATGTATTTTTTTTTCTGCATTTATTTTTTCGAATGCAGAGGCTTCGAAGTGCTTTTTCAAAAGGAAGGTTTTTTGGCTGAAGTGAAAGTACTCTCTTGACTGTTTCTACCTGCGCAATTCAGTAAATGCTGAAAATGATCAACTGGTACTTTCCTCTTTCGCTATTAAAAATGCTTAAGAACCTTCCAGAAGACAACGGCTGTCTCAAAGAGATACAAGAAAGATGAGTATTTTATTTCAGAGATTGAAATAGTGTTCTCTGACTTTTTAGTAAATGCAGAAAAATTTTGTTGTTACTCTACGAAAGTGCATCAACGAGACGACTTAAAACAGCTGGTGGAGGCCAATTTCACTAAGGATCTAACGTTGAAATGCCACTGCAGAGCAACTATGTAAAGACAAGGACATGTAACACTAAATTTGAATGCAGTTACTGTACTTCGGAAACGCATATCAAAATACGATTTACTTTTAATAAGTAGTTTTAGCTAACAATGACCATAAAAACATTTGTTGCTTTCAAGGTTATCGTAATTACGAAGAACATAATACAAAATTACGTGGCGGTTTCTGAAGCTGATGAACTCCGATATTTTTGCCTCCTTACCAGTGGAATATTTCGACTGGGTAATTTTCTTCGCAGCAAGTACAGCACCAAAACTTAAAATGGGTTATCAGTCCTTACAGGACAGCTATTTCTATTCTGTTCTAAGCAACTGGATTCCTACCACGTATAATTCCGTTTAGGTGAAGACCAAGATGGCGGTGCAGTGATTAGCATATTGGCCTCGCATTCGGGAGGACGACGGTTCAAACCCGCGTCCGGTCATCCTGATTTAGCTTTTCCGTGATTTCCCTAAATCGCTTCAGCCAAATGCCGGGGTGGTTCCTTTGAAAACGCTCGGCCGACTTCCTCACCCATTCTTCCCTACTCCGATGGGACCGATGACCTCGCTCACGACCAGCCAATCAACCAAGATGGTGGAAGAAGCAGTAGATTCTTATGTTTACATCAGTAACAGGTAACTTTCCTCCTTATAAAACTTAGGTAACTGTCTACACATTATCAGAATGACTGAATCGGCTACACGTTCGTGTACTGCTAAACAGGAGCATTCCTTTTACTAAAGCATTCACGAGGATATTACTTTAGTTTGTTCTTCTTACATAATTTTAACTACACAAATTCATTTTATTATTTTCATCAGTCTGTCGACTGATATGATACAGCCCCTCATGAGTTCCTCTTCTGCCCTACCTCTTCATCTCAAACCAGGTCTTGCATTTAGCGTTCCCATTTTTTGATACATTTCGCGGATTCCTTCTTTCTCATTTCTTATCTTATCACTCCACCTAATTTTTAACATTATTTAGTAGCACCACATCTCAAATGCTTCGACCCTCTTCTGTTGCGGTTTTCCCGCAATCCGTGTTTCATAACGATACAATGCTGTGCTCCAAAGTACATTCTCAGAAATTCCTTCCTCAACTTTAGGCCTATGTCGGGTAGTAGTAAACATCTCTTGGCCAGGAATTCTTTCTTTGTCTGTTATAGCCCGCTTCTTATACGACCTCCTTGCTTCGTGCGCCACCTGTTATTTTGCTTCCAAGGTAGCAGTATTCTTCCATTTCGATTTCTTCGCGATTCCCAATCCTGGTGTCAAATTTATCACTAATTTCATTTCTGCTAGTTTTAATTATTTTTCATATTTTTTTTAAAATTTAGTTTCTATCCATATGTTCACACTAATGAGTGATCACTCCATTAACTGCTCCTGTACTTCTCCATCTTCCTTCGGTTTACTCTTAATCTATTGTGTGCTGTCATTAGACTGTTCATATCATTCAACAGGTCCTGTAGTTCTTCCAGAGTTTCACGGAGTATATCGTCAACGAATCGTGTCATCGATATCATTTCACTTCGAATTTAAATTGCATTGGCTGTGTATATCGTAAAGGCGATGACGGAATTAAAAGAAATACTTCCGTCATCACCTCTTCGATATAGAAACTGATCACCCAGAATATAATGACCCGTCCAGGCGATAGCAGCGTCACCTGGCGAGGAATGGCTGCTAGTCAGACACACCCACGGTCCATGTAGTGTCAGAGAGCGTGCTGTCCGTGTGTAGAGTGGGGAAGGCGCGACGCGCCATCTGTCTGAGTTTAGCCGGGGCCACATTGCGATGGCCCCGAGGATCGGCACGATCATTTCGGAAACTGCACGACTGCAGTGGTGAGTGTCTTCAACATCTGGCGAAACCATGGTGGAACCACATCCAGACGTCGTGAGATTAAGCGGCCAGTGTAACACCTACAAAGCCTCTCGTTGTTAATAAACCAAAATAGCTCCCAAATTAGCTCCCATGCCCTCGAAATATAAATTCAGAAAATGTGCCAAGCACCTCCACAAGTAGTAATTTACGAAATAGAAATAAGAGGCAAACAGAGGGAAATCTATAGTAGAAAAATAATAGAAAAAGAAAAGAATTTTAATCATCAATTTCGGAAGCATGGGAGGGATGAAAAACGATAGAAATGGCTAAATTATTAGTTATTCTTATATATGAGAAAATCAACATTATAGTCACACAGCGTAGGTCTTGAACACCAAAGATTGCGTTTGCTACAGTATAAATAGACATACAATGTGTAAGTAGGCTGTTTAGGTTTTTTTATTGGTAACACCACCTCTGTATGAAAATCACTGGCTGTGCTGTGTGCAGTCTGTGGCTGCTTTGCATTGTTGTAATACTCGCCATTGTAGTGTTGGGCAGTTGGATGTGAACAGCGCGTAGCGTTGCGCAGTTGGAGGTGAGCCGCCAGCAGTGTTGGATGTGGGGAGAGCAATGGCGGAGTTTTGAAATTTGTAAGACTGGATGTCATGAACTGCTATGTATATTATGAGTTTTCAACACTATTAAGGTAAATACATTGTTTGTTCTCTATTAAAATCTTTTATTTGCTAACTATACCTATCAGTAGTTTGAATCTTTTATTTAGCTGGCAGTAGTGGCGCTCGCTGTATTGCAGTATCTTGAGTAAGGAAGATTTTTGTGAGGTAAGTGATTTGTGAAAGGTATAGGTTAATGTTAGTCAGGACCATTCTTTTGTAGGGTTTATTGAAAGTCAGATTGCGTTGCGCTAAAAATATTGTGTGTCAGGATAAGCACAGTCTTGTATAATTGTTCTAAGGGGAAGTTTCAAATGCAATTATGATACTCCAGTCTCTATCATCTAGTCTGTTCGAAATCAATTAGGACGTACAGCTTTAGGAAGCAACAGTAGGAGCTTTATTAAAGCAGGGCGCAAGAATAAATCGCGACGAGATTGTTTTTTGGGAAGCATTAATTTCAGATCAGAATTGGAACTTTTGCCATATTAGAGGAAGGGGGAGGTGATCAATAATCTCTCTGACTTTGACGTCACTTCGGAATTAACGACTTTTGGACAGATCCAGACTTTGTATTGTGATAGTGGAAAAGCTTTACTTCACGCGACTAGTAATCATAGTTCGTGACAGTTTATGGATATTAAACGGGAACAATATTTTTATCGAAAGTGACAGAACATTGTTTAGTATCTCTGATATTGACGGGATTCCAGATTAGATAGTTATTCAAAGAACCCCTTTGAATGTCATCGTGTGAGTGAAGTGATTTGTTAATAATTATTGTTAAATAAAATAACGTGTGAATTTGAAACTGACTATTCGTCTTGAATTTTACTTCGATTTAGGTTCGTAAATAATTAGGTTACGTGATTTTCACCAAGAATAAACTGCAGACTAGTAACTGAAACAAGTGAACGAGAATCTATTGAAAACACTAGTATTAATTTACTTATGGTTTTTTCCTTCAAAACTGGGAAGACAATACGTGTAGTGACTCACTGGGGTTAATTTAAGAACTAGCCTGGATAAAACAAAACCCCTCAATACCAGTCAATGTATAGATAAATTAACATTCCTACTTTCATGCAAGATACGGAAGTCGGGCTTGGAGAAAGTGTCGCTACGCCAGCCCTCATTACAAATGTCGCACCTCGTAGACTGGTGAAGCAGTCTGACTGAGGCGCAGCTATTTTAATGCTGGGCGAAGTACAGGTGAGTCTGAGCACACAGTGCACCCAACACTGCCAACGACGGCTCGTGCACGTGCCAGTGTTAACACCACGACGTCGGCAACTACGGCTGAAATGGGGGCGTGGCCATCGGCAGTGGATGTTGATGCAGTCGCAGAGCGTTGCACAGTCTGATGAATTCAGATATCTTCTTCATCACGCCGATGGGAGGGCGCGAATCCGTCGTCTCCCAGGGGAACAGCTCCTTGACACCTGAACTGCGGGACGGAAACAAGCTGGCGACGGCCCCATTATGCTCTGGGGACCATTCACGTGGCGGCCGACCGGAGTGGCCGAGCGGTTCTAGGCGCTACAGTGTGGATCCGCGCGACCGCTACGGTCGCAGGTTCGAATCCTGCTCCGGGCATGGATGTGTGTGATGTCCTTAGGTTAGTTAGGTTTAAGTAGTTCTAAGTTCCAGGGAACTGATGACCTCAGAAGTTAAGTCCCATAGTGCTCAGAGCCATTTGAAGCATTTTTTTGAACATTCACGTGGGCACCCACGGGTCCAGTGGAGCTCGTGCAAGGCACCATGACGGCCAAGGAGTGTCGTTCACTGGTTGCACACCACATACATCCATAACGATCAGTTTCCCGATGGCAGTGGCATTTTCCAACAAGATAATGCGCCATGTCACAAGGCCAGGAGTCGTCCGAGGAACATAGTGGCGACTTCCAAAGGATGTGGGGCCCCATCAACTCGCCATATCTGAACGCGGTCGAACACACTCGGCAATTTACGGCGATTGGGAGATTTGCGTGTGCACATGTGGTGCCAGCTCCCTCCGGCGACCTACAAAGGCCTCATTGCTTCCATGACAAGACGCATCGCCGCTGTTATCCGTGCCAAAGGAGGCCATACCGGCTATTAGGTAGGTGGTCATAAGGCTCTAGTGTTAAAAGACTGGATCCCCGTTCAATACTCTTTGTAATTGACGAACTTCGTTCTTGGTCCTCTATTCCTAATTTTCTTCTTGGTTCGGATACGTACAGTGCTAGGTGAGTACCTGGCGTTGCCAAGGTATGTATTTATACCAATCTTCTGTTAGTCCATGTGCTCACTTCCTCAACGTCAAGCTCCTCTCCCCCACCCTATCGATCTATCCCTCTCTCTGTCAATCTCTTCATCCCCTCTCTGTCTGCCCATTCCCTCTTCCACCTCATCCTCCTATCTCTGCCCATTCCTTCTCTTCCCTCCCACCGTCCGTGCCATCCTCCCTGCCTTCTCTCTCCATCACCAAGTTACCACCGCCATCCAGATAGCAGGCTGGTCATTCTTATTCCCACAGTATTTCTTTCCACCTAGGTAATTTGTACATCAAGATTGCTTGAAATCGAACCAGGGGTTTAAGTGAAGTTTTTTACCCGTTGCTTTGCTAGAGTCCTCTCGTCAATTTGACACATATATATATATATATACAATGAAGAGGCAAATAAACTGGTACACCTCCCTAATATCGTGTAGGTCCACCGCGAGCACTCAGAAGTCCAACAACACAACGTGGCATGGTCTCGAATAATGTCTGAAGTAGTGCTGGAGAGAACTGACACCACGAGCTCTCCATAAATCCCTAAGACTACAACGCGCTGGAGATCTCTTCTGAACAGCACGTTGCAAGACATCCCAGGTATTCTCAGTAATGTCCATATCTGGGTAGTGTGGTGACCAGCGGAAGTGTTTAAACTCAAAAGAGCGTTGCTGGAGTTACTCTGTAGCACTCTGGAAGTGTGGGGTGTCGCATTGTCCTTCTGGAATTGCGCTAGACCGTCGGTATGGCCGCGCGGGTTAGCCGCGCGGTCTAGGGCGCCTTTTCACGGTCCGGGCGGCTCCCCCCGTCGGACGTTCGAGGCCTCCCTTGGGTATGGGTGTGTGTGTTGCCCTTAGCGTAAATTAGTTTAAGTTAGATTAAGTAGTGCGTAAGCTTAGGGACCGATGACCTCAGCAGTTTGGTCCCATAAGATCTAACCACAAATTTCCAATTTTTCCGCCGGAATGCACAGTGGACACGAATGGATGCAGGTGATCAGACAGGATGCTTACGTGCGTGTCACCTGTCAGAGTCGTATTTAGACTTATCACGGGTCCCATGTCACTGCAACTGCATGCGCCGTTCAGCATTACAGAGCCTCCACCAGCTTGAACAGTCCCCTGTTGACATGCAGGGTCCATGGATTCGTGAGGTTGTCTCTGTAACCATACACGTCCATCCGCTCGATACAATCTGAAACGGGACTCATTCAACCAGGGAACATGTTTCCAGTCATCAATAGTCCAGTATCGGTGTTGATGCGGCCAGGCAAGGCGTAAAGGTTTGCGTCATGCAGTCATCAAAGGTACATGAGTGACCCATTGGTTCCGAAGGAGGCCCACATCAATGATGTTTCGCTGAATTGTTCAGATTTTGACACTTGTTGAGGTCCCAGGATAGAAATCTGCGGCAGTTTGCGGACGGGTTACACCTCCTTCACTTTAAAGGTATCTCTTCAGTCGTCGTTGGTTCCGGTCTTGCAGAATCTTTTTCCGGCCTCAGCGATGTCGGAGATTTGATATTTTACCGGATTCCTGATATTCACGGTACACTCGTGAAACGGACGGACGGGAAAATCCCCACTTCATCGCGACCCCGGAGATGCTGTGTCCGATCGCTCGTGCGCCGACTACAACACCACGTTCAAACTGATAAACTGCAATTGTAGCAGCAGCAACCGGTATAACAACTGCACCAGAGGCTTGTTGTCTTATATAGGCGTTGCCGACCGCAGCGTCGTATTCTGCCTGTTTACCCATCTCTGTATTTGATTACGCATGCCTATACAGTTTCTTTGTCGCTTCGGTGTATTTCACACGTATTTGTACAGATATCTCACCTGTATCTCCAACGAATTTCGTCCTCGGTTTACACGCATCTCAATTCTTATAATGTCCTATCTCCTCAATTATGTGTCGTACAGTGATATAACTTTTTAGGCGCATTTAGTGAGATATTTGCATGTTGCGTGTGAAATCTGCTGGGAATAGAGTGAATTGTAAGGGCGTAATAAATTAAAATGTGATGCATGATGCACCAGTTTTTCACTCATCTCAGTATTTATCCCATCATACCTCCTCAATTATTTGTCCTAGAATGACGTGGTTTTGCAGTACATTCAGTGCTATATGTGAATACTGTCTGCTATATTTGTTGCGAATATAGTAGTAAAGAAGTAGTAAATCAAAACGTCGTACCCAATGCGGCAGTTTTACTGCATGAAGAGCGAAATGTAGTTGTAAGATGGCAAGAACTATGCCCCTTACATGAAGTCATTAAAGATCACCGAACTCATGTTGAGCGAACAGTAGATCTGAACAAAATGACTGACAAGGCACAATGTATCTTGTAGAGGGTATAGTATGGACGTATTGGAATAATTAATGTCGGGTGATGGTTTTAAAGTAATTCACACGACATGAAAAACTTTGTGGAAACGAGTCGATTTACTGGACGCTAGTTTACCCCAGGGAAGTATTTAGAGTTGACCGTGGCTGGCTGGGGAACGCCGAAGGGAAGCGACAATAGGCGGCTTAGGGTGGCTCGAGCTCTGAGAAAGCGGTAACGCGGCGTGGCCTCCAGCCGCCTTAAGGTGAGTGTCAGTGAGTGGGTGGTTGACCCCGACTCCATGCTGGTGTACCGGGAAACAGACGGAGAACTTGTGCGCCTGTTGATAAATGTCCGTCGTCCCGTTTCATGTGAAACATGCGACAAAGCCGCGCAAAGCTACAGTGGAGCAGTCAACAGAGGTCAAAATATGTGTGTTCGTGACTAATGCAACTTCACGCTGAATTCACGGTCCGCAGAGCCTGAAGTAAATCAGGTGAACAGCGACAGCATGAAATACGCCGGCCTCCGATGGGAACGTAGGACCAAGGAATTTGAAGTACTCTCCTGGGAGTCAGAATTCTGGAAAACTTGGTGTTTGTGCAGACGCTAACCTTGATGGGTGGCCTGGGGGAAGCTAAATAGAAGAAGTTGAGAGGAAGGGAAATTTTGTGGGAATTTGTTCACTTCCCAGAGCAGGCATTGGTCGGCGCTGGGAAGCGACGCATAATTAACGCGACTTGTGCTGCAATTGGCGTAAGTGATTTTGCTGGAGGGGAAACCGAGGCGAAGAGCGGAGTGGCAGAAATGTCAGTAGAGGTCTTCTGTTCCCAACTTGCCTACAGTGTGGACGTGGCGTTCTTTACTCAGCTTGCCTGAGAAAGAGTGAGCATCTCTGCAGTTTAGGACTTAGCAAATGGAACGATTGAGCTTGGAGATAGGAAGTTTTGGTTCAGCTATGTACTGAGCAAGATAGCTAGGAGTGAATAGATGAGCGCAGCCTTGCAGCACCATGAGGTCGGCCGATGTCCACACAACGACGCCGCTCCGCCACGCTGAATTCGGTGATATTGCGCCAGCTCCGGTCACTGATTAATTTGTCGGATCACGTCGGCAAAGTTTCCACGAGGGTTTCATGGACCGTGTATTGTAGACTTCTTCTCGCACTTCGCATTACGCCTGTGTCAGTCGATAGGAATTAATTTTGAGTTATCGCGCTTTACTCCATGCAAACGCAATTTATTACCACTGCATGATAGGAGAGTCTTGTAATGTCATGATTGAAGGTCTTGAGTTAAAATAAATTTGTGCTAATCGACTGCATCTGTTTTCAATCAAGTAGTTGAAATCCCAAGTCACTTTCTTAATTAATTTTATGTTCCACCTTTGTATCTGGTGTTCAATAGCTGAATAAAACATCAATGTGCACCCCTTTTTAATTAAAAGTGATCAATTCTGAATAAATTAATGTCAACACTGCCACCGCAGTTCAATCAGGAGTCACAGGGCCATATTACTTTTTTGCGTTATCCGATATTGCGGCAGTTTGCACTCTCTGTTGATCTGTTAGTCAATTAGGTGGGGTGAACACACGCCAAAACCAGCTAAGTGACCGATGGGGTGTTACATAGTAAATGATAAACTTTTTCCGTTCATCGTTTCATGGGGGTTATCAGCAAGAAAGTGTATAATAAGGGTTTGACATTATATGTAATGTTCGTTGCAAGTCACTAATTGCTCTCATTCTCAAATACTGGATGAATAAAATATGCATACCGACATGTCGTATATTACACTTCTTTTTCACTCTCTCTGTCTCTCCAACCCTTTGATAGATCGGAGGTCCTTACCCTGACAGCGATTCTTTCCAGACAGTTAGTGATCTGTGTACAGAGTTTAGTTGAAGCTGCGAGTTCAACTGCACTCCTGCATCAGTGATGTAGCTGTAATCTGTAGCCTAATATTGGTGTACATGTCCTCTGGGGGCGAGAAAGATTTATTTATGGTCGACATGAAATGCTTAGTAAGAAAACGAACTGTTATTCTGTGCAGAAAAGAGAACATGATAATATTAATTGTCTCGCTGTGATGTATATCAAAAGCAGTATCAATATTTCACGATAATGAAACATGTTTTGTAGTGAAGATACTGAGAACAGCGAAAACAATATAAATAGATTTTCATAATCTTTTTACTTTTGTTGGAATCTTCCTACGAGGAAAACGTGGATGGACATGTATGCATCCTGTAATTTATTACTAGTAAATTTATGTTGTTATCGATAACCAAACCACTTATTTCAGTAGCATTAGCATCCCAGCACGTATAAAAAATTAGCTGTGCGTTTTTCATAGAGCAATAACGTGCGGTACAGCGTGAGTTGCAGTACGTACTGTTGGCCGCCATTTGCAAGACGGCGGATTCTTTTTTAAATTATTCCAATATTACGTATCATAAAGCAAAAAGGTGTTGTTTTACAGTTAATTTCTTGAATGAATAGACTAAGGTCAAGTTAATTTCATTCATTTTGGAAAGAGTACTAGCGATATCGAAACACATTCTTGTGGTTGCCGCTTCTCTTCCGTTCAAATGACCAGATTTTTCACAGTCGACAAAGTACTCAGCTTTGAATTAATAATAAGTGTACCACGCAAAAGGTCTTTCTCTACTAGAATCAACGAAAGTATAAGTAATTATCCGTACTAAGAGGCATTCCATTGAAAGGGTACAGTACCGCCCGACATTGAAAATAGGTACAACATACTTCATTATTCTTGTCAGAACAACATATTTTTTGTAAAAATAACTCAATTTCAATTAATACAGCGAAGCCGGATACCAGTGTGGGAAAGAATGACAATTTATTTATTTAATTGATCACATGTGCACTCCCACAAAATAAATCCCTACATCCAGTTTGGTGAGATCTGTGAAATGAATGAATGTATGGTCGTCTGCTAACCGCAGATAGTGAATGTGAATATATGATCATCTTTGAGATGATCCTTTGGTCACCTTTGGTGGAACCAAAGAGATGAAATTTACCGGAGCTGTGAGCGCCTGAAATGTGGCTGACCAATACGGTAGCAAGGTGCTCCCCGACTTCGGCAGAGGTGCGAGAGAACCTGAAGAACGGCCATGTATCAGCACTCTGCCGCTGGATCTAGTGTTGGTAAGATCAGTCTTAGGTGTGCTCCGTAAAGACAAAAGAGTGGAGACATGGTATGCATGTGAAATACTTAAGAGTAGTTTGGAATAATAATTTCTCTATTTCAGGAACTTCTGTGGGGAGAATTAAATGTCAGGCAGGTAATATTAATGGGATCGTAGTAATCTTCGGAAGTGACCAACGGTCACTATGAAACCACGTGTAGCAATAAGTTGAAATACTTCTGTGTGCTTAAGCTGAATTACTAGCGTGTGTACTATAAGTTGAAATATTTAAGAAATAGCGTGTGTAGGACTTGAAATTAGAGGCGAGTACTTCCACGTGGTGAGTACTGTGTGAGTCTCAATCTGTGTATGAGACAAAGGATAAAGAGAAGTACTCGTCCATGGTATCAGTTGAGGACTCGCGTGTGTGATGAATATGTTCTTAATATTACTTTGCGTGTTATGTTTCCGTGTGACGCGTGATTCAAACTATAATACTCTGAGAGAGAAGCAAGGTGAGTCAGCCGTCTATCCAGCAACGCCACTTGGCTTGGATTGCACAGGAAGACGTGCATATATCCTCCAGAGTTCTAGTAGGAAAGAAAAGTTATGAAGTGGGGCAGTGTCGTGTGAAACTGGGATAAATATTAATTGAAGTGGGAAAGCTGAAAGTGATGTGATTATAACGCTGTGACTATTCCTTGTTTTGTATTGTATGTTGCCGGTGTGATGTATTTCATGAAATTTAAGTATGTGTGGTTGGCATGGGAGAGTAACAAGATAGAGGCAGTGGGCTATGCATGTTCCTTTTTGTACCACTCGGTCTGGAGGAAAGTTTCGTGATGATGGGTGTGAGAGTCGAAGTGTGAGATATAGCAAAAGATCCACCATCCTATCCAGAAAGTGCACTGTAGCGTTAAATAATTACGAGACCATAAGATAGAGAATCACCAGTGTAAAGCCATGCCCACTGGGCGGAATTTCTCATGTGTTATTGTTGTAGGTTATAGAATTTCTGTGTTTAGGTTATAGAATTTATCGGAATAAATAAGATGGTGAAAAGAAAAAGATTGGTGGCCTTTTCCTTCGAATTGTATGTTGTCATGATACCCAGAATTTATAATGTGTGCGCTATTCATATTCAGTGCGATGGCCACGTGTTGATCAAAGCCGTTGAATAAGAAAGAAAATGTGGTATTGCCAGTGCGTAGTGAACAGTCAGAGTTGTGTAAATTTTTAATAGTCAGATGTGCGTTATCCGTTTCCGTTGGTTAATACTCAAACAGGAGAATAACCTGTAAATTGTGAGTACTAGAGCTCATGTTACTTGATAAATAAAAAATGAATCCACTCGCTTGGCAGACCACTCATCTTGCAGGCCTGACTGCTTGATGTCACAGTATGAGCAAGGCATGTGGGTCCCTCTCACCATTACAATCCTGAGATATTTTTAGAAGTGAACGATTGAGATGCTCCACACCGACCTATTCGTAATTTATTTTACGTCCGTACAGACGCTCCAAAGTGATTTATTTATCGACCCCTTGAGTATAGAAAGCCTAAACAGATCAAGGATAAAATATCTTGTTTGTGGAATGTTGTTGTTGCTGCTGTTGTCTTCAGTCCTGAGACTGGTTTGATGCAGCTCTCCATGCTACTTTATCCTGTGCAAGGTTCTTCATCTCCCAGTATCTACTGCAACCTACATCCTTCTGAATATGCTTAGTGTATTCAGCTCTTGGTCTCCCTCTACGATATGTACCCTCCACGCTGCCCTCCAATGCTAAATTTGCGATACCTTGATGCCTCAGAACATCTCCTACCAACCGATCCCTTCTGCTAGTCAAGTTGTGCCACAGACTTCTCTTCTCCCCAATCCTGTTCAATACCTCCTCATTAGTTATATGATTTACCATCTAATCTTCAGCATTCTTCTGTAGCACCACATTTGGAAAGCTTCTATTCTCTTCTTGTCTAAAGTATTTATCGTCCACGTTTCACTTCCATACGTGGCTACACTCCATACAAATACTTTCAGAAACGACTTCCAGACACTTAAATCTATATTTGATGTTAACAAATTTCTCTTCTTCAGAAACGCTTTCCTTGCCATTGCCAGTCTACATTTTATAGTATCTCTACTTCGAACATCATCAGTTATTTTGCAAAACTCCTTTACTACTTTAAGAATCTCATTTCGTAATCTAATTCCCTCAGCATCACCTGATTTAATTCGACTACATTCCATTATCCTCGTTTTGCTTTTGTTGATGTTCATTTTATACCCTCCTTTCAAGATACTGTCCATTACGTTCAACTGCTCTTCCAAGTCCTTGGAATGTAGTTGTAGCGAATATGTGGCACGCAGCCTCCTGTGATCTCACGAGTAAACCACGTCCGCTCTGAATAAGACTTTTATTAGAGCTGCTAAAGACGTGCAACTAACCTATACAACTTGAAAAGCATTTTGTTTATCCTGGTGCATAAGAAAGTTCTGCAGTGGTTTGGGGTGTTATGAAGGGTAAAGGCGTATTTGGTGTTATAGATTCTGGCGGAGAAAAATCATATTGTGACTCGTCAAGCTTTTCCGGAGAATGTGTTGTAAATAGTCTCCACGGGTTTGCCACCGGATCACTTTGTGCAAATTCCACAATATTTCCTCGGAGCAACGGTCCGACATCTCCAGGTGGTTCAACCTTGCTGGTGGCGAGGTAGAATTTGCGCAACGCGATCCGGAAGAAAACCCGTGGAGACTTTATTTTATTTATTTATTTATTTATTTATTTATTTTTTTGAAATCTTATGGGACTTAACTGCTGAGGCCATCAGTCCCTAAGCTTACACACTACTTAACCTAAATTATCCTAAGGACAAACACACACACCCATGCCCGAGGGAGGACTCGAACCTCTGCCGGGACCAACCGTGGAGACTATTTACAACAATAATATTCTTTGGCTGGTCTGCTTACAATATGACGTCATTCACCTGCATGCTGACGCGGTCAAGATTGCTACAATCGCATACAGCCGTGTGGAGTCTGTTCGCTACAGGCATCGCTAAAAATTCTATCGACATAAGATGCATACGTTGTTTATCTCTGCCACGACACCTCGCGAAAACAAGTATTTTCTGAAGCGCCAGTAGCGCTGTTGAGGAAATCGATAGTTTGCGCGGCGGCGTGCGGCGTGCGGCGGCACGATCTTCCGTTAAACAGCGATATTTATACGGCGCATGGCGGACGCGGCGGCCGTAAAAGCGACGTAAACAGGAGGGCTCTGTGGCTGAGGTGGAGGCGGTGGCGCGTGTGCGGGCATGCGGAGAGAGCGCCGGCAGCCACGTGTGTGTCTGAGAGGACGCCACACCGCGGGGACAGGCTGGGCGGGCTCCCGCCGAGTCAACAGCGGCAGCCAGTTACTTTGTGCTGACGGGCCGTTTCCACCCAGCCCACAGGCTGCGTCTCACGACTCCGGCAGATACTAGGGACATTTCAAATGGTTCAAATGGCTCTGAGCACTATGGGACTCAACTGCTGAGGTCATTAGTCCCCTAGAACTTAGAACTAGTTAAACCTAACTAACCGAAGGACATCACAAACATCCACGCCCGAGGCAGGATTCGAACCTGCGACCGTAGCGGTCTTGCGGTTCCAGACTGCAGCGCCTTTAACCGCACGGCCACTTCGGCCGGCTTAGGGACATTTACTAAATAGTGTACACTAATTTCTTTTCTACTTGCACTTTTTTTTTTATCAGTGGCTCTCTACAGTATTTCAACATTTTCTCTATTATCCCATCCAGGACACCTCTTCACCTATCGAACAGCTCAGAACACAGTGGTCGAAAGCTCTTTCGCAGAAAGATAACGACGTCCATGCACAGGTTTTTTTTCTTCGTGAACAAGCCCAAGTCTGGATGACTCGCGTGTGGCCTGTAGGAAGGATACGGTAACACTTCTCTTCCGTATTCGTGCAGTTTTGGGGCTACAACACTTGCGATATGCGAGCGAGCACTGTCGTGGGGAATGAGAGGCCCAACCTCGGGCCACTGACGCTGCGTTTCGTGCATTCTTATGCTCAGGTTTTGCGTGAAGTTATGATAATACACTGCTTTGACTCTTGCACCACATGGGCCTCTGACATAATGATTCCTTGGTGACCATAAGTAACATAATCATTTGCTGGAGCTTTCATTGAGGCTGTTGAAATTTTTTTGGAGTCTGAAGCTGTCCACAAACTGTCATCTCAAGTCAAAGTTCAAATGGTTCAAATGGCTCTGAGCACTAGGGGACTTAACATCTGAGGTCATCAGTCCCCTAGACTTTAGAACTACTTAAACCTAACTAACTTAAGGACATCACACACATTCATGCCCGAGGCAGGATTCGAACCTGCGACCGTAGCGGTCGCGCGGTTCCAGACTGCAGCGCCTCGTACCGCTCGGCCACACCCGCCAGCACATTCATAGTCTATACGTTTTATCAATACCAACAGTACGACACAAGAATCCTTGACCTTCACGTCCGAATTATTGTTCGAGCAAGGTTGCAATGTCCATGACTTTCTGCATGTCTTCAGCTGTGAGACAGTGCAGGACCTATCTCGCAGAATGTTTTCTCCTCTTGAAATCACTTGTCAAAATACGGAATACTGGTGTTGGGGATATTCCCCAGGATGTGGAATGCTGATGTTTTTGGCCTCCTGGGTCTTAGATTATCAGTTACGCTCGTACGACCACCATGAAAACTTTTAACTCGACGTGAAACTTAGCAATGCTCAACTCTACGAGTAAACTTACCACAAACTTTACGTAACGCACTGTGAATTTCTGCCGGCTTTTTGCCGCGCAAAGTATCGATCTTATATGTAAGACCTCTCGTCATCAGCAGTGACAGTACTAGAGACTCCTGCAGCGTCCATTTCTACTTCTCGCCGACTTTATGTTACGAGTACATAGCGAAAAAAAAAAAAAAAAAAAAAAACAGAAACACGAGCTTCTTCCTCAAGCTCCCAAATACGTCTGATCTAATTTTCATTCTTGTTGCATCAAACAAAATCAACAGCAACACCAACCAGTGTATTATTTACAAAATGACCCTCGTATTCCACAGGGCACAATTCTCGCACCAACAGAACACAAACTTTGTTACCTCAGTGTCCAGTTTGCAGTTAATATGTGTCAGTAATGTAAAAATGTGCATAGACGCCCACGCTCTCTCTCTCTCTCTCTCTCTCTCTCTCACACACACACACACACACACACACACGAGTTTAATCGGTATATGTGCAGATACAAATGATAAATACTACATGTGAACATCAGGAAATTTGCCATACTGTCCTCTGTAACTTCGCTAAAACCGCATCTCGGTATATTCATTCTTGCTGGATGTATTTGGGGTGGACTCTCTCAACCTGTATGTATGACAAAAGTGTGCAGTAGAGAGAAATGAAGGACGAAACGAAATGAAACTTCCCAGGTTCAGACAGCATGTAATGTTGTTACAGTGATTACAAAATCGAGCCACATTTACAAACTTGGCGCTATCAGCCCACTGATCAGTATGACAAGTAACCCCCCCCTTCCCCCCCCCCCATTTCTCCTGGCTCGATTCATCCAGTGATTTGGTCGGCGAGAGAGTCATAAAGTCGTTCTCTCACGAAACAAAATGGCCTACAACTGTTGTAACTGGTCCTTGATAGCCTGGATACTGGCTCTCAGAGTTGAGGCCCAAGCTGGTTCCGTACATGTTCTATTAGGCATATATGTAGGGATATCGCTGACCTGGTGAGTACCTTAACATTATCCATAACCCTTCTCAAGCGTAAGTGTAGAATACGGCCTTTTTATGCAATGACGATGGGCCACCAATACTATCCACAAGAATTTAGCCAATAACGCCCTTCTTCTGCATCAGCGCGGGAATATTAGCCTATGACGGTGGCCTAAGAATGGTAGCCATAAGAATTTTAACCAATACTCCCACTTCTCCAGCAGAAACGCAGGAAAACTTCCCTTTACAAGAGAACGCGGCACTGGTCTCTTACAGTGTTCTAGCTATATTGGACACCGGAAGAGCCTCAAGAAGATCCCAGCTGAGAGTTCGAAACGTCGATTGTTTTAGAGGAAATATGACGCGACTTAACTTTAGTTAAGTTTATTATCCACAAAGTTGATTGTGACACGCGAAATGTTTGGACAAGCATTGTCCTATTGGCAAATGACATCGCAGTCGCATCGCGACACTGCCTCAAGGACACACGATGTCCGTGATGTGCTGTTGTGCTCTCAGAGTTCCCTCATCACCCTCTGCCGTGACCTGAATTCATACCCAATGGGTTCCGCATACCATGACGCCAGGAGTGAAGCCACTGAGCCTCTCCGAAAGACTGGAAGAATGAGACCTCTTCGCAGGCCCCACCACACTCCTCAACGATGTCATCTGGGATAGTTCAGAACTGCGATTCAGCGTAAGAGAGAGTGATGCCACTGACCAGCAGTTCAAGCTTCCTCATCATAGCACCAGTCTAATCAGAGTCTGAGGACAGGCTATGCATGACACGGTATTTTCCTAGTCCAGTTGTCACTGGTCACCAACCAATTGTGTAGGATGACTCATAATGTTGCAGCAAGTCCATTACTTGTTGACGGGTAGCAGGTGTTGATGTGAAGGCGTTACGATGTGCCTGGTGCCCAATATGGCGATCCTTCATTGTAGTGGTCAGGCGTGGTTCACCATACCTTGACGATAAATATGCCTGCTCTCTCGTTCCCTTGGAGTCCAACATCAGGCCGCTGTCACAGCCGAACAAGTTTCGGCCAGCCAGCCAAATGGAGACCACAAATGAGGACACATTCAAAGTCTGTCAGGTGTTGGGATCGCTATCTACCCAAGTAAGCGGCATCTCCATGTTTCTGACAATGGTCACTCACGATCTGATGCTATTCTCATCTTTTATACAGGGCGAATATTAATAAAACTGAAAACTGCAGCCGGCCGAAGTGGCCGAGCGGTTCTAGACGCTTCAGTCTGGAACCGCGCGACCGGTACGGTCGCAGGTTCGAATCCTGCCTCGGGCATGGATGTGTGTGATGTCCTTAGGTTAGTTAAGTAGTTCTAAGTTCTAGGGGACTGATGGCCTCAGATGTTAAGTCCCATAGTG
Source organism: Schistocerca nitens (assembly GCF_023898315.1). Lineage (NCBI taxonomy): Eukaryota > Metazoa > Arthropoda > Insecta > Orthoptera > Acrididae > Schistocerca > Schistocerca nitens. The sequence goes on along the minus strand of NC_064625.1, from coordinate 173,497,387 downwards.
CTCGGAGCCATTTCAACCATTTGAAAACTGCAGGGACGTATTTCTGACTGGAAATGGAGAAAGAAGGGTACTAAGAAAATGTGTCTACAAATGCCACAACAGATGGCGCTGACAGATCACAATTCCTCTGACCACATACTGTGTGTTCCTTCTGTGGCCAGGCTGTGTCATTGACAAAGCATACTGTAGGCAGAATGGTCCAGTATTCGTGTCAGGAACAAGCTGAGATAATGTTTGTGTACAGCCAAGCTGATGGTAACGGTCGAGAGCCAGCAGCGCTATACCAAAACAACCAGAGGCCAACCGCATCACACAATATTTCAAGCCCTTTTTGGGCTTCTGTGTAATGATGGGTCCCTTCAGTCAGACAAACGTGCAGGGAGATGGCGGGCTGTTCATACACCAGATTCAGAGGGCTGGATTCTACAAAATACTGAGATGAACCCTGGTAAGTGGCCCACCAACGTGGTATAAGCCAAAGTACGGTTACGAATATCCTGCATGACAGCCACTACTATCCCTATCAGCTGCAACGAGTGCAAGGATCATCAGCAGCGGATTTCCCTCTACATCAAGCATTTTGTCAATGATTTTAGCACCAGACCATCACAGTTATTCGATTTCTGTCATCAGTCCTCTTTACAGACGAAGCAACCTTTTCAACAACCGGCACCGTCAATGTCCATAATCGTCTTGTGCGGGCTACAGGCACTCCTAGGTGAATAGTTGAGGTGTCTCATCAGTATTGGTTCAGCATGAATGTGTGGGCAAGGATTCTTGGTGACCACATGCTGGGATTGGTTATTATTCCAAAAACGCCTCAGTTTAAGAACACACCAGGACCTCCTGAGGAATACTCTGCCTAGGTTGCTTGAGAATGTGCCTTTGGCAATGTGACAGTTTCTGTGGTTTCTGCATCATGGAGCACCAACCCACTTCCGCATTGTAGGTTCATCAACACCTCAACTTCCCTGGACGTTGGATAGGACACAGAGGCCCTGTAGCGTGGTCACCAGACTTAAGCCCCCTGGATTTTTAGCTCTTGGGACATCTGAAAAGTGTTGTTTATGTTGAATCCATACCTGATACGCAGAGCCTTCGACAGTGTATTCAAGCCCTCTCTAGTGCTATTCGGAGAGAGGCCATCCATCCATGATGCGACTTGTGTAGCGTGCATTGCATCCCATGGAGGCCACTTTGGACATCTGTTGTGACGAGGATGCAGTGTAGCTCTGTATTGTGTTCCATGACGATTTGTTGTCGTTGCATCCACGTTATTTCTGGACACATGCTCATAGGACATTTTTTCCTGCCTTTCCAGTCAGGAATTCGTCCCTGGAGTCCGTCTGTTTTACTGATGTTCGTTCTGCCTAGAATGTCCCAGGGGGAATGGTCAATGTTCAGCGATATGAAAAGCACAACATTCTGAGGAAGAAGTTCTATTAAATATGGGCTGCGTAATACGTACCTTAAGAGCTATCACCACTACTTCTTCGATACTGTGAAACACATCTCTCCTGCTGACCAAGGTAGGCACTTTAAAGCCCAGGGCTACTCCGCAAATTTTTCTCGTTTTGGTCGATATTATATCGTCCCTGACTGTACAAAGGAAATAGAGTGCAGTGGAAGAGATTTGTTTCACAGTATCGAAAATGAAGTTGTATCCCCTAAACTAACCATTACACCCGGGACACTCTGTATAACCTACGAGACATTTTTGCAACACTAAACATGAACAACACTAGTGCGTTCTGGTGGCCCTTCAAACAAAAACACAGCGATTCGTAGGAGTGAGGTGCTGAGACAAAACGTGTTCGTAGAACGCCGGAGAGGCAATCCACCTAAGCAGAACTCGAGGACTGCACATCAGCACTAATAAGATCAGAAATCGCCACTGAATCCTTCAGAAATAAATACAAGCGAAACGTGTACGCCAAAATAAAGACAGCCTTTTAGTTAGTTGCATTTGAAGAACCACATGCCTATTTGGTTGCTTTTATCTAATGTGTTCTGACGTCTCTTCTCCCTGATTCTCACAGTTCCCATTGTATGGGGGTTCAGTTTCCTGCTGGCGCACAGTTGTCCAGTAACTCTAAAGTCTATCTGAAGAGACCTAGGAAGGCCCCACGGTACCGACTGACGTATCACACAAGTGCCCCTCTTTGTGCATGACATACAACAGGCTCTAGATACCGCCTCCCAGGTTGATGCCATATTCCTCAACTTTCGAAAGGCGTTCGACTCAGTTCCGCACTGTCACTTGCTCCAAAAAGTGCGCGCTTACGGTCTATCCGATGACATATGCGGTTGGATAGAAAGTTTTCTAACAGACGGAGAGCAGTACGTCATCCTGAATGCCTGAATGCGGTGACTTCGACAGAAATAAGTGCAACTTCAGGTGTGCCCCAGGGCACGATTTACTTAAGTGATCTGGTTGATGGTGTTTTTTTTTTCTTTTTTCCTTTTTTTTTTTTTTAATCTTATGGGACTAAACTGCTAAGGTCATCAGTCCCTAAGCTTACACACTACTTAACCTAAATTATCCTAAGGACAAACACACACACACACACATGCCCGAGGGAGGACTCGAACCTCCGCCGGGGCCAGCCGCACAATCCATGACCGTAGCGCCTTAGACCGCTCGGCTATTCCTGAGCGGCTGATGGTATTGACAGCGGCATTAGACTGTTTGCCGATGATGCTGTAGTCTATAGGAAAGTACTATCACACGAAAGTTGTGAACAAATCAATGAGGATTTGCAGAAAATAAATGCGTGGCGTAACGACTGGCAGTTATCTCTCAATATCAGTAAGTGTAATCTACTGCGTATAACAAGGCGAACATCCCCATTAACGTATGAGTACAAAATAAATGATCAGTCTTTGGAAGCGGTAACATAAGTCAAGTATCTGGGTGTGACTATTCGGAATGATCTCAAATGATCAGGTTACACAAGTAACGGGCAAGGCGAACTCTAGATTGCGGTTCATTGGTGTAATCCTGAAGCGGTGCAGTCCTTCAACAAAGGAAATTGCTTACAATACTTCAGTTGTCTGAGACTACTGTTGGTCTGTGTGGGACCCTTACCAGTTGCGTCTGATTCAAGAGATTTAGAAGGCCCAAAGAAGAGTGGCAAAGATTCGTGAGAGCGTTACAAATCTCCTAGACAGTTTCAATTGGGACACACTTGCAGATAGACGACGAGCTAAACGGAAGGGGTGATCACTAAATTCCAAAATACGATCTTCGCCGAGGATGTTGTTGTTGTTGTTGTTGTTGTTGTGGTCTTCAGTCCTGAGACTGGTTTGATGCAGCTCTCCATGCTACTCTATCCTGTGCAAGCTTCTTCATCTCCCAGTACCTACTGCAACCTACATCCTTCTGAATCTGCTTAGTGTATTCATCTTTTGGTCAGGATGTAGAGCATATATTATTACCACCAACTTTCAAATCGCGCAATGATCACTGTTCAAAGATAAGGGAAATTAGAGTTCGTACTGAGGCGTTCAGACAGTCGTTTTTGCCTCGCGCTATCTGCGAGTGGAACAGAGGGGGGGAAAATATGACTTCGGCGTGAATAGTGCCCTCCACCACACACCGCTTGGTGGCTAGCGGAGTATACATGTAGACGTAGATAGGTGTAGATCGTAGTCAGCCACATATATGGACGGACACGTGGTCAGCACACCGCTCTCCCGGCCGTTGTCAGTTTTCGTGATCGGAGCCGCTACTTCTCAGTCAAGTAGCACCTCAGTTTGTCTCACAGGGGTTGAGTGCACCCCGCTTGCCACCGGCGCTCGGCAGCCCCAGATTATCACTCACTCAGATTATCATGCTAGCCGAGCCTCACAGCGCTCTGATAGAAGCCGATGTGACCAATGGCGCATGGCCATTGGCTGCTCTTGTCTAATAACCACTTGATTATTACTGGTATAGACGTGGGCATCGTTTAACATGCTTCTACTGTAGCTGTACCTCACTTATGCCAATACTCGTGTAGTTTCTACTATTTTTCTCTTTGGTAAGGCTACATATCAAAATCAGTTTTCTACTGTGAATACTTTATTCTTATAGTTGCCATTTAAAAGTTACAGCCTTATACTGGTAAACAGGTAGCTGTACTCCTCATTCCCAATCATCAAAGTGCAAATTTGTTTGAACTGTGAGTGCCTCTCGTGCCCAGTTCACCCGATCAGTTATTGTGTAATGCAGTCAGCTCACATAGTTCTGTGTAGAACATATCTTGAGTTTATTAGAATGAATTTTTCACTCTGCAGTGGAGTGTATGGTGATATGAAACTTCCTGGCAGATTAAAACTGTGTACCAGCCTATGTCTCAAACCCACAAGCTTTACTTTTCGTGGGCAAGTGCTCTACCGACTGAGCTTCCCAAACACGAGTCATGACCCATCCTCACAGCTTTACTTCCGCTATTACTCAATCTCCTATCTTCCAAACTTCATAGTAGTTCCCCTGTGTAACCTGCTGGGCTAGCACTCCTGCAAGAAAGGATGTTGCTGAGATATGGCTTAGCCACAGCCTGGCAGGTGTTTCCAGAGTGAGTTTTTCAGTCTGCACCAGAATGTTCACTGATATATAATATCTTGGAAAAGTTGTCAGTTTCAAGTACCAATCTGGCACACAGTATTAATCTGCCAGGAATTTTCATACTTTAAGGCTGTTATATACACTGATCAAGAAGAACATTATGAACAGCTAAATAATAGCCACCTTTGGCAGGGATAACAGCAACGACGCATCAAGGCATGGAAGCAATTATGCCTTGGAAGGTCGCTGGAGAGAGTTGGCACCACATCTGCACAATCAACTCACACAATTTCCGTAAATTCCAGGAAAGGAGGCGATGAGCTCCGATGCCACGTTCGATCATATACCAGATGTTTCCAGAATGAGATTTTCACTCTGCAGCGGAGTGTTCGCTGATATGAAACTTCCTGGCAGATTAAAACAGTGTGCCCGACCGAGACTCGAACTCGGGACCTTTGCCTTTCGCGGGCAAGTGCTCTACCATCTGAGCTACCGAAGCACGACTCACGCCCGGTCGTCACAGCTTTACTTCTGCCAGTATCTCGTCTCCTACCTTCCAAACTTTACAGAAGCTCTCCTGCGAACCTTGCAGAACTAGCACTCCTGAAAGAAAGGATACTGCGGAGACATGGCTTAGCCACAGCCTGGGGGATGTTTGCAGAATGAGATTTTCACTCTGCAGTGGAGTGTGCGCTGATATGAAACTTCCTGGCAGATGGTAGAGCACTTGCCCGCGAAAGACAAAGGTCCCGAGTTCCAGTCTCGGTCGGGCACACAGTTTTAATCTGCCAGGAAGTGTCATATACCAGATGTGTTTGATTTAGACCTGGCGAGTTGGGGGGGGGGGGGGGCAGCACATGAATTGTAACTCGCCAGTGTGTTCTTTGAGCCACTCCATCACGCTCCTGGCCTTGTGACGTGGTGCATTATCTCGCTGAAAAATTCCACTGCCGCTGAGAAACATGTGGTCTGCAGCCAGTGTAGGATACTCCTTGACCGTTGCAGCGCCTTTTACGAGCTCCACCGGACCCGTGGATACTGACGTGAAAGTTACCCAGAGCATAATGCAGACGTTGGCAGCTTGTCTCTGTTCACAGTACGGGTGTTGAGGAGCTGTCCGCCTGGAAGACGAGGGATCTGCGCTCTCCCATCTGCATGACGAAGAAAGTATCGGGATTCATCAGATCATTCAAATCTCTGCTACTGCGCCAGTGTCCAGTGCCGGTGGTAACCATTTCAGTCGTAGTTCTCGCCACTGTGGTGTTCTTACAAGGGAACCTCCCCATCGCACCCCCCTCAGATTTAGTTATAAATTGACATAGTGGATAGGCCTTGAAAAACTGAACACAGATCAATCGAGAAAACAGGAAGAAGTTGTGTGGAACTATGAAAAAAATAAGCAAAATATACAAACTGAGTAGTCCATGTAGAACATAACCAACATAAAGGAGAACGGCAGAAGATGAGCGCCGTGCTCTCGTGGTTAGAGTGAGCAACTGCGGAACGAAAGGTCCTTGGTTCGAATCCTGCCTTGAGTGAAAATTTTACTTTCTTTATTTTCTCAAAGTTACGATCTGTCCGTTCATTCATTGACGTCTCTGTTCACTGTAATAAGTTTAGTGTCTGTGTTTTGCGACCGCACCGCAAAACCGTGCTATTAGTAGACGAAAGGACGTGCCTCTCCAATAGGAACCGAAAACATTTGATCGCAAGGTCATAGGTCAACCGATTCCTCCACAGGAAAACACGTCTGATATATTCTATACGACACCGGTGACGGCATGTGCGTCACATGACCCACCTAACTTGTACACTTGGCGAATGCGTAAAAAGATTCTTCTACCTTGCCCGATTTAAGTTTTCTTGTGGATGTGATAATCACTCCAAAAACAGTGAGGAAAACATAAGAGTTTGTCACATAAACTGCATCAAATGAATGCAACAGTTTCAGAGTCGCACAGTTTTCCCTGTGCTCTGTCAAAACATATGTTTTTTACGTTTTCAAATGTTTCCGTGCGTAGACCATCAAATTCTGTATATGTCCAAGCAAATCTGAACATGTCCTGGAATTTTGGAGAGCGAAGTTGATTATGTGTGAGTGGCTGAACTTTGATAATCATCTGAAAATAAAAAATTAAAATTTTCACCCGAGGGAAGAATTGAACCAAGGACCTCTCGTTCCGCAGCTGCTCACGCTAACCACGGGACCACGGCGCTCCTCAACTCACATTCTCCTCGATGTTGCGTACCTTGCACATGGACTACTCAGTTTGTACATTTTGCTTATTTTTTTCATAGTTCCACACAACTTCTTCCTCTTTTCTCGATTGATCTGTGTTCAGTTTTTCAAGGCCTATCCCTGTGCCAACTTATAACTAAATCTGAGGGGGGTGCGATGGGGAGGTTCCCTTGTTAGCAGTGTCCAATGCACTGTGCGTTCAAACACACTTGTACTCTGCCCATCTACCTGTCCTGTTTTACCAATCTAACCCAAGACGTCCGATACTTGCAGTGAGGGATTGCTGCAAAACCTCACGACGTCTGGACGTGGTTTGACCTCGGTTCCGTCACGTGTTGAAGACATTCACCACAGAACTCCTCAACACCTGGCAGGTCGTGCATTTCCCGAATCACTCGCGCTGAGGCTCTTGGGCCATCACAATCTGCCCTCGGTCTAACTCGGATGGATCGTGTGACTTCCGCATTGTTCACACAACAGCACACTCCCTGGCACTATATGGATCGTGCATGTCTCTGACTACCAGTCATTCTGCGTCAAGTGGCGCTGCTATCGGCTGAACGGGTCTATGTCGACAGCAGGCCGGTCGTCACAACGTTCTGGTCCGTTAGTGTAGTTTCCTATTGTAATTTTATCGGCAATGTGGACACAATTATCAGCCGGCATGGTCCCTGAGGTCCCAGTATGGCGTGTGCAGTAAGAGTGTGCTGCAGTCTACCATTACCATGGCCAGTGTGGAGCAGCAGAGCTCAGCTGGTGTTGGCATTCTTTGTTCTGCAAGACTTCCGCACAGAGATTGTTGACGGCGCCTGGATGGCGTGTGTGGTCGCCCAGGCAGCTCCGAGCGGCATGTCGGCCCATGACAGTGCAGTGCGTGTCTACCCAAAGCAGTCGTACTCCCTCAGCAGAAGGTTGTGAGTTCGCCTGGATGATGGCGTACTCAGTGTAACAAGAAACAAATGCGAGGGTTGAAACTTAAATAGTGACAACTATTTACTCACAACCGATACAAAAGAGTTATATGTATGCACCTGTTACTGTCCTTCAAAGTAGTCACCGGCGTTGTGTAGAACCCGTTGCCAGTGATGTGGAAGGCGTAGTATACCGTTAGCAGAGCCTGTTCTGTTGATGGTGCGAATGGAGCGGTCTACTGCCTGTCGAACCTCTGGAACAGTTCTGAAATAATTCCTTCATCTTCGGAATCAAAGTCACAAGGACAAGTCCAGGGAGTATGATGGATGGTACAGTACTTCCCAGTCCCATCGACCGAACAGAGCAGCCACAGCTTGTGCTGTGTGTGCGCGCGCGTTGTCGTCCAAAACGATGGGTGGGTTGCGCAGGAAGTGTCGCCGCTTCTTTAGCAAAGCTGGTCGCAGATGATGCTCCAAAAACGAACAGTAATACTGTGCGTTGACGGTCTGCCGTGGAAGAACGTAATGCGTTAGGATAATACCATCACAGTCGTACACGAGAAGCACCATGACATTCACAATACTAGGGCTATGACGCACCTTCGGCTTTCGCGGCGACCCATAATAACGCCATTCGTTGGATTGGCGTTTCAGTTTTCGCTCATACGATGTGGCCCATGTCTCATGCAGTGTTACGATATGGCGTACGAAAGCCTTCGCGCTCATAGCGCTCAAAGTGTGTCTGAGCAGCATCGTAACGCAACCATTTCTGCATTTCCGTCAAGTCATGTAGAATCCCTAACAAGTGAGTTATCGAATGTTGATATATACAGGGTGAGTCACCTAACGTTACCGCTGGATATATTTCGTAAACCACATCAAATACTGACGAACCGATTCCACAGACCGAACGTGAGGAGAGGGGCTAGTGTAGTTGTTTAATACAAACCATACAAAAATGCACGGAAGTATGTTTTTTATACAAACCTACGTTTTTTTAAATGGAGTCACGTTAGTTTTGTTAGCACATCTGAACGTATAAACAAATACGTAATCAGTGCCGTTTGTTGCATTGTAAAATGTTAATTACATCGGGAAATATTGTAACCTAAAGTTCACGCTTGAAACCTCCGACGTTCAGTTGCGTGTTGTAACAAACACGGGCCACGGTCGGCGAGCAGCATCTGCAGGGACATGTTTACGATGACGACCGTGTTTACGAGTGTGGCTGTAATGCACTGTTGTGGTTTGGTCTAGCTGTCGCAGTGTCCGCATGTAGCGCTTGCTGCTATTGTTATTCTGCATTCGTCTCCGCACGCAGACCAACTGTAGTACACCGTGTTACCAGACGTCTGTGATAGTGTAGTGTTGTAGGAACTCTGACCATGGTGTATTCGAACTCTGAAAAGGCGGAGATGATACTCATCTATGGCGAGTGTCGACGAAATGCAGCTGAAGCCTGCAGGGTGTATGCAGAACGGTACCCGGACAGAGAGCATCCAACGTGCCGCACATAGCAAAACATCTACCGTCAACTGAATGCAACAGGTATGGTCGTAGCACGCAAACGGGTCCGTAACAGGCCCGTCACAGGAGAAGCGGGTGCAGTTGGTGTGTTAGCTGCTGTTGCCAAGAACCCACACATAAGTACACGGGACATTGCGAGAGCCGGTGGACTGAGTCAAAGTAGTGTCATGCGCATACTGCATCGTCACCGCTTTCACCCGTTTCATGTGTCGCTACATCAGCAATTACATGGTGATGACTTTAATCATCGAGTGCAATTCTGTCAATGGGCATTAACAGAGAATGCGTTGCAGATATACCTGTTTACCGATGAAGTGGGTTTCACAAGCCACGGGGCAGTGAATCTACGGAACATGCATTACTGGTCCGTGGACAATCCTCGCTGGCTCAGACAGGTAGAGCGACAGCGACCGTGGACCGTAAATGTATGGTGCGGAATCATTGGCGACCACCTCTTTGGTCCTCACTTCATTGCAGGGGCCCAAACAGCTGCAACATACATCGCGTTTCTACAGAATGATCTGCCAACGTTGCTCGAAAATGTCCCACTGGAAACGCATCGACGTATGTGGTATCAGCATGATGGTGCACCTGCACATTCCACAATTAACACTCGGCTGACCCTTGACAGGATGTTCGACGGGCGTTTCATAGGACGTATAAATTGGCCAGCCTGCTCTCCTGATCTTAAAGGAGAATGTGTACCGTGATGTGCCTACAACCCCAGAGGATGTGAAACAACGTATTGTGGCGGCCTGCAGCGACATTACTCCAGATGTACTGCGGCGTATACGACATTCATTACGCCAGAGATTGCAATTGTGTGCAGCAAATGACGGCCACCACATTGAACATCTATTGGCCTGACATGTCGGGACACACTCTATTCCACTCCGTAATTGAAAACGGAAACCACGTGTTTACGTGTACCTCACCCCTCATGGTAATGTACGTGTGCGTCAGTGAAAAAGACCAATAAAAAGGTGTTAGCATATGGACGTAATGTGCTGTTCCAGTCTCTTCTGTACCTAAGGTCCATCACCGTTCCCTTTGGATCCCTACGTAATTCGGTGCTCTCCGATACACACGATCGAACAGCGGAGGAGTGGTACTCGAGCGTCAACTTTAGGTTACAATATCTCCGGATGTAATTAACATTTTACAATGCAACAAACGGCACTGATTACGTATTGTTTATATTTTCAGATGTGCTAACAAAACTAACGGAGTTCCATTTAAAAAAACGTAGGTTTGTGTTAAAGAACATACTTCCGTGCATTTTTTTATGGTTTGTATTAACGAATTACACTAGCCCCTCTCCTCACGTTCGGTCTGTGGAATCGATTCGTCAGTATTTGATGTGGTTTACGAAATATATCCAGCGGTAATGTTAGGTGACTCACCCTGTATATATATAAAATGACTAACTGTTACTGAAATACTTAGAGGGTGAAGTAGGTCTCTGGGGAGAAGAGAGGTGGTAATAATTTGGTACTCTCCATACGATGCGCCACATTGCGTGGCTTGCAGAGGACTAATGAAGATGCTGAATGCAGGTAGGTACGGACCAGTGCACTCCACGACTTTAAAAGGTCAACAAGCAACTGTCCTCGAGTAGACCGCACAGAAGACCGCAATCGAGACACGTGTCGGCAAATCCTCGCGGACTGTTTGCGCAGACCGCAACAGTATCGCTGGCCGTTTTTCCTTATTGCTCCTGCGTCTTAAACTGCAGTCGCTATAGAGACGCGCGCTCTCCGAACAGCGCGACGTAATGCGCCGGCCCGCTCGGGAACAGGTTTCGGACAAAAGAGCGAGAACAATGCGTCGCAGGTGCTGAACGGCCGCCGGCCGCCGCAGTGTGGGGGTGGAGCGTAATGGGCGGAGGCTGGGCCGCGGCGCTAAAAGCTTTCCTTTCTGGCCGGCCGCGGAATGGCGAATGCCGCGCCGGTCGCTCGGAAAAGCGCCAGGCGGAACAGCCGCAATGAGCGTCGCGTCGTGTTTACGAGCGTCTTCTGCCGAAATGGCGTACACACAGGCGTCCTAATGCTGGGGGGACAGTTTTACGGGGCGTAAATCAAGAGACTCGCGAGGAATGTTATCTTTCTTTCCAACTTTCCATTTTTTGATCGTAGAGATGGCGAAGGAAGATGGGACCCACAGATTTCAGACGTCCTGCAGTTTATGGTATTCTGATTACTTGTGCAGCCGATTACGTCCCCGTAAACATCTACATCTACATCGATACTCTGCAAACCACATTCAAGTGCCTGGCAGAGGGTTCATCGAACCACCGTAACAATTCTCTATTATTCCAATCTCGTACGAGCTCCGGTATTTATAGAACAGAACCTGCTAGTATGTGACAACAACTTCAGTAGTGAACATCTGGAGCTAGTTACATCTTTTAAATCGCCATGAGGATCGATACAGAGGAGAGCGAGTATCTGATTACAAAATGGCCTTTGAATGTTCTTTGTGAGAAGATCATGTTGTGCTTAGCATAAGAAAGGGAAGCGCGTACGGGCTAGTGTTGCCAGCTTAGTGGATTTTCCAGTAAAACTAGTGGTTTCTACCCTCCTTTCAGTGTCGAAAAATTGCTTTAGTGGCTGGTGGATTTTATAGTGATTTACTAGAATTCAATTTCACTTACTGAAAACGCGGTCTCTCAACCACTAAGCTATTTTTGTATCTTCCGAAGTATGTTATTTCTACTATATTTGATTTCAGGAGTGTTTAATTATTACTGCGAAGACAACACTGATGCATTACAATGTGACATCGAACGAACCATCACACTCGATATACAGGGTGATCAAAAAGTCAGTATAAATTTAAAAACTTAATAAACCACGGAATAATGTAGATAGAGAGGTAAAAATTGACGCACATGCTTGGAATGACATGGGGTTTTATCACAACAACAAAAAATACAAAAAAAGTTCATTAAATATCCGACAGATTGCGCTGGACAGCAAAACTGCTACCGTGACGGGTGAGAGTTACACCGATATGTTACAGAATCGCATCATCCCCAGCCTGGCTGATAAACGCCTGTTGGAACGTACGATGTTTATGCAGGATGGCGCTCCACCCCTTATAGCTAGACGCGTGAAAGATCTCTTGCGCGCGTCGTTTGGTGATGATCGTGTGCTCAGCCGCCACTTTCGTCATGCTTGGCCTCCCAGGTCCCCAGACCTCAGTCCGTGCGATTATTGGCTTTGGGGTTACCTGAAGTCGCAAGTGTATCGTGATCGACCGACATCTCTAGGGATGCTGAAAGACAACATCCGACGCCAATGCCTCACCATAACTCCGGACATGCTTTACAGTGCTATTCACAAGATTATTCCTCGACTACAGCTGTTGTTGAGGAATGATGGTGGACATATTGAGCATTTCCTGTAAAGAACATCATCTTTGCTTTGTCTTACGTTGTTATACTAATTATTGCTATTCTGATCAGATGAAGCGCCATCTGTCGGACATTTTTTTGAACTTTTGTATTTTTTTGGTTATAATAAAACCCCATGACATTCCAAGCATGTCTGTCAATCTGTACCTCTCTATCTACAATATTCCGTGATTTCTTCAGTTTTCAAATTTATACTGACTTTTTGATCACCGGCTACATGCAGGGATTCCCTGTGAATGAACAGTATTTAGTAGCACCTAGTTCATTTCACGAGCGAAGGCGGCTTGCTCAGGAGTAGGCAGTGCAGCTACCGGTTTCAAACAATGACTGCTCACTTTCGCTTCGAATAGCCAGTAAGCGCTTGTTGGGTCACGCAGGGTGCGTCACGTCAGATGAGCAGAAAAAGTAATTCGACTTGCATAACTATGCCGAAACCACAATATCCGCAAAAGTTTCGGGATTCTTGGCTTCAAGACCCACATTTAAGAGGCTGGGCTTCAAGTTACTGAAAGTACTACGGGCCAGGTGGCGAGGTACAAATTTTGTAGTAGAGTTTTAAGGAGTCACTGTGAAGATTTGAAGTCTCATGGCGTGTCAAAGAAGCATCTCAAAAATAAAAAGATAAGCAACCTTTTTTTAAAAAAACTGATTAGTCATTCATTGATCAGTTTTACATCTTTAACTAGTCTTTGACTAAGTAAATTGTTGCAGGTTGTAACTAGGCAGCCTAAAATTGCTTTTGAGTCAGAGCCCATTGGGAATAAAAAAAACGGAAAAAGCAAGACTTGCATTATACACAGCCATGTATACTAGTATACGCGTAGTCGACCATTTGGGAGAGGTAATCAGTCAGAAAAAGATATCGTAAAAGTTCAGTTGCACCGAACTAAGTTATAAAAGACGTGTTAGCAGCGAATTTCAGTGAAGTTCTAAAACAAGATTGCAAAGAACAACCATTTAACTTATTGAGTGATAAATCTACTGATATTCCTGTACATAAATACTGGGGACATTATAGTTCATTATAGTAAACTACACCAAAAAATAGTATCTACATACCTTGACCTTGCTCAACCGCACGATGGTACTGCTGAAGCTATTGTCTTTGCTATACAGAAGACACTTCAACGACTAGATTTGCGAAATGAAAATTTAATGGTCATTGGTACAGATAATGGATGGAGTAAATAAGGCAGTATTTACGAAAATGAAAGAAGAGCTACCACACCTGATTTTACTACGTTGCTTGTGCTATTCCTTGCAACTGGCTGTTTCAGTTGCTGCAAAAAGAATTTTTATCGAGAAATTTGGAGTTTTTAATTGAAGAGACATGATTGCTTTAGTCGCTCCTCTTCCAGACAATCTCTTTATAAGGAGCTACACAAAACCATCAACGATGGACAGAAACGGTTAAAAAAATTTCAAGCGTGCCAGACAAGGTGGTTATCAATATAATCCGCTGTATCAAGAATATACACGCAATCGTCAGAGCTAAAAACACATTTATCCGCAGCTTAAGTGCGCGAAAGGGGGTCACAAACACGCTATGTATGCGAACGAGATTAATTACGCATATATTTTATTTTTATATCCAATATTAATTGAAATAAACAGAGGCAATAAAATGTTCTAGTCGAAAGATAGAGATCACACCAAACCCTTTGATGAGTTGACAAACGTGATAGATATGCTTGTCAGAAAAGTTATGTTAGCAACAAATAAAGTTAATATTTTTACTCAAAATATTCGAGATTTTTTCGATCGAAGATGTTATCTGGGATTTCGCTTTGAAAAGCAGTTGCTTGAAATGAAAGAAAAAGAATTACCACGGGAAGACGAAGAAATGTTGCGTAATCGGGACATAACATTTATACTAAGTCTGATTGAAGAAATAAAAACCAGGTTACCAGAAAATTTAACGTTGATGAAAAAAATTCAAGGAAGAAGAGTTGGACAAACACTTAATCACAACAAAGAAAATCTAATTGATATAATGGTTGAGTTCAATAAAAGTGTAGGAATTATAGCAAGAATGGATGATTAGTGGCGACAGATTCAACTGGAACGAGAACAAAGACACAAAAAAAATTTGGAATGAAGTATTGCATTTCAAAGATGCTCAACGGGAATTCAGATTTGAGGAATTAGTGACTTTTGCGATTACTCTCGTAATACTGCCTCATTCCAATGCCGATGTTGAGAGACTATTTAGCAGTATTATTGCAATAAAAACAAGCAGAGGAATAGAATGAAGTTGCATCTTTTATCTGCTCTATTAAGAATACGCGATGGTTTGAGGTTGGAATATGAAATTCCAATAAGCGTAGTAAAACAAATCGCTGCCAAAAAATCGTATCTATCTGAAATCGACAATGATGATGATGATGATGCAGACAAAAATGATTCATCTGGAGAAGACGAATTCATTTAAATAATTAGCTGTTGTTATGGAACTTTTTGTATGCTCCTGAACTTACTTGCTGATTTATTTATTGTATGTTCATTTAACGATTGTGAATATTTTATATCTTAATAACGAAGGAAATTAATTACTAATATACTTATTGTTTTGTGTCGTAATAATTTTAAAAGAATTTAGTGTAAATTTTAGCGCTTATGAGAGTAGGGGCATTTTTGTTAGTGGTTTTCTGGTGGTTTTTGCACTTGAAACTGGTAGGGAACTCGCTTTAACAGTTGGCAACACTGACTATGGCCACGTTTCAGACGCATCGTGGCCTGTCGAAACCGTGGTTTATCATTCCGTAATGTCAACGGCTAGTTACCATGTGCAAATGTGCTACAGCACACTGTAAATATCGCACTAAAACTATGCCATTTCTCTTCGATTTCGAGTAGAAAATTCTACTGAATTACGCAATTCCTCTCAAAATACGAGCCGGAAGTCGCTCTAAAATTACGCCACTTCTCTTCGAATGCATACTGGTATCCAAATGAAATGGACGAAAGCATAGTTTGAGCACTCCTACAGAGGTAACTAGAATCCAATATCAAGCGCTGAAGTCTTTTTT
Organism: Schistocerca nitens; assembly: GCF_023898315.1. NCBI lineage: Eukaryota > Metazoa > Arthropoda > Insecta > Orthoptera > Acrididae > Schistocerca > Schistocerca nitens. Next base: position 173,481,717 of record NC_064625.1, on the reverse strand, counting down.
GACTACACATGCTCAGATCTGAGGTCATCCCTAGATTCCTCACAACGTCAGGTCAGTATTTTTCTTCGAAAAAGTTTGTGCAAAGAACATGGCTGATTCCCTAGATGATCTGCTCAAGAGGAAGGCTTCAAGAGCTAGGTAGAGCTACTCCAAATTTAAAAGGCAAGGGCGTTGGATGGGTTTCACCAATTTTGCTCAAATTAAGTGCATAGAAGCAGGTAGGTACCACTTTCAGCTTCCTGGAATATCACGTTTCTGTGTATGTGAGAGTATTTTAACACATATTCTGTCATCTGTCAATGTTTTTGATACATTCCTTACCGTGCCAACCCCGCTCAGACTCTCCTAAATTCTTCCCTTTTCAATCCACGTAATTTTCATCAGTCTTCTATAGAATCACATCAGAAACGCTTTGTCTTACTTTTCTGTTTTTACATGGTCTCTGAATCACTCACACACAAGCCTGTGATACGACCGTATGTACTCAGACACTTATTGAAGCCTGCTTGTAATAATAGTAGGCCTTTCTTGGCCACGAATGACCACCTGCGCTAGCCTCTTTCCATGCCCTCTTCATTTCGTCCATCACAAGTTATTTTACTTGGAAAGTAGCAGAATTCATTTACCACTACCACTATTACAACAACTACTACTACTTGTACTACTTTTTATCAACAGTTTATGGCTAATCTTATTTCTATTGCCCCTCATTACTTTCATTTCTCATCAATTTGTTCTCAAGCCAAAGTGTATGCTCATTAGACTTTTCATTCAATACGGCAGGTGCTACGATTCTTCCTGTATTTCACAGGATAACAGTGTCATCACCGAAACTTACCACTGATAAACTTTCACCCTGAATTTTAACCGCACTACCGCACTTTTCTCTTAATTTAATCACTGCTTGCTCAAAGCACATTTTGACAGCAGGGGCGAAGGATTGCGACTCTGTCTTCGGCACTTCGTAATCAGAACGCTTCGTTCCCCTTCGTCCATTGTTATTTCGCCCCCATCGGTCTTGTACATATTGTATGTTATCGGTCTTTCCCCACAGCGTAAAGCAATTTTCTTTAGCATTTATAACAGCCTGCACCATTTTATATTTTCGAACGCGTTTTTTAGGTCGAGAGATCTTGCGAAAGTTTCTTGATTTTTCGTTAAGTCTTGCTTCTGTTACCAAGCGCTACACCAGAACAACTTCTCCGGTGCCACTACAGTTCGTAGCTTCAGCTGTTAAGCTGATTCTGCAATTCTCGCATTTGTCTACGCTTAGTATCTTCAGGATTCTGTGGACGGCATGGGCGACCACAGAAATTATTCCAAGAGTGAGCAAGATTAAAGATTTGTCAGTTTCTATAGTAACTGATTCTATGAATCGGAAAACTTGCCGTGTGCCAATAACAATAATAATTTGACAGGAAGTACATCAAACCCATTGTAGCCGGCCGCTGATGGCCGAGCGGTTCTGGCGCTACAGTCTGGAACCGCGCGACCGCTACGGTCGCAGGTTCGAATCCTGCCTCGGGCATGGATGTGTGTGATGTCATTAGGTTAGTTAGGTTTAAGTAGTTCTAAGTTCTAGGGGACTGATGACCTTAGAAGTTAAGTCCCATAGTGCTCAGAGCCATTTGAACCATTTTAGCCAAACCCATTGTATATAAAGATACTGAAATTATTTACTTAGTGTTTTAATGTATCTAATCGGTAAACACAATGGTGTATATTGTTATATTATTCACATGGATGTAAATGACACTCCGTGATATGAAATAACATTGTTATATGGCTGAATACAGTACATCCAAGGGGTTATTAAATAAATAAAGATAATATTACAAAAATAATATAGTAATTCGTATTTAATGTTAGGTTGCAACACAAGATTAAAAGATTTAAATAGGAATGATTCAGAAAATCTTAGTTGATATCAACAAAAGTACCACATTAATGACCTTCGCAGTGGAGAAACAGGGATTAGACTTTAAAAAGTCTTATTCAGCAGTGAGGTCATCACTGCCTAAAGAACTTCATATCTGTTCACGTTGTTGGACTTACGGCATTACTTTCATGGTTTCTGTTTTTTAGTGTTGGCTGGTACAACTGAAGCTGAACAAAACGTGTTATACATTTATTTGCGTTGGTGTGGTGAAGTATAGCCCAGTGCCAATACGCGATAACATGGATGTTGCAAACTTCCGGAAACCATCCTCAGATTGGCAGGTACAATCAATTTTTTTTTTTTTTTTTTTTTTGGTCATCTGTCTACTGACTGGTTTGATGCGGCCCGCCACGAATTCCTTTCCTGTGCTAACCTCTTCATCCCAGAGTAGCACTTGCAACCTACGTCCTCAATTATTTGCTTGACGTATTCCAGTCTCTGTCTTCCTCTACAGTTTTCGCCCTCTACAGCTCCCTTAAGTCCCATGGAAGTCATTCCCTCATGTCTTAGCAGGTGTCCTATCATCCTGTCCCTTCTCCTTCTCAGTGTTTTCCACATATTCCTTTCCTCTTCGATTCTGCGTAGAACCTCCTCATTCCTTACCTTATCAGCCCACCTAATTTTCAACATTCGTCTATAGCACCACATCTCAAATGCTTCGATTCTCTTCTGTTCCTGTTTTCCCACAGTCCCTGTTTCACTACCATACAATGCTGTACTCCAGACGTACATCCTCAGAAATTTCTTCCTCAAATTAAGGCCGGTATTTGATATTAGTAGACTTCTCTTGGCCAGAAATGCCTTTTTTGCCATAGCGAGTCTGCTTTTGATGTCCTCCTTGCTCCGTCCGTCATTGGTTATTTTACTGCCTAGGTAGCAGAACTCCTTAACTTCATTGACTTCGTGACCATCAATCCTGATGTTAAGTTTCTCGCTGTTCTCATTTCTACTACTTCTCATTACCTTCGTCTTTCTCCGATTTACTCTCAAACCATACTGTGTACTCGTTAGACTGTTCATTCTGTTCAGCAGATCATTTAATTCTTCTTCACTTTCACTCAGGATAGCAATGTCATCAGCGAATCGTATCATTGATATCCTTTCACCTTGTATTTTAATTCCACTCCTGAACCTTTCTTTTATTTCCATCATTGCTTCCGCGATGTGCACATTGAAGAGTAGGGGCGAAAGGCTACAGACTTGTCTTACACCCTTCTTAATACGAGCACTTCGTTCTTGATCGTCCACTCTTATTATTCCCTCTTGGTTGTTGTACGTATTGTATATGACCCGTCTCTCCCTATAGCTTACCCCTACTTTTTTCAGAATCTCGAACAGCTTGCACCATTTTATATTGTCGAACGCTTTTTCCAGGTCGACAGATCCTATGAAAGTGTCTTGATTTTTCTTTAGCCTTGCTTCCATTATTACCCGTAACGTCAGAATTACCTCTCTCGTCCCTTTACTTTTCCTAAAGCCAAACGGATCGTCACCTAGCGCATTCTCAATTTTCTTTTCCATTTTTCTGTATATTATTCTTGTAAGCAGCTTCGATGCATGAGCTGTTAACCTGATTGTGCGATAATTCTCGCACTTGTCAGCTCTTGCCGTCTTCGGAATTGTGTGGATGATGCGTTTCCGAAAGTCAGATGGTACGTCGCCAGAGTCATATATTCTGCACACCAACGTGAATAGTCGTTTTGTTGCCATTTCCCCCAATGATTTTAGAAATTCTGATGGAATGTTATCTATCCCTTCTGCCTTATTTGACCGTAAGTCCTCCATAGCTCTTTTAAATTCCGCCCTGAAACAAAGCGAGGTAACCCTCGTCTCTCCTCTTCGACAAGTTGTTGTGCATGATTCCAGCTGCAATGCAAAATTCGTAGCTGTGTGACTACGTGTGGTGTCGCGTTGAGCCCATACACTTTGAGAAGTTCAAACTCCTGACGAGTACATTTCTTTTATTCCTTGAAATTTAACACCTAGTGACACCTCAGTCAGTATGTGACAAAATTTTATTCCTGCTCTTACTTATTACACTGATCTGCCACATCTTGACCATCTGCTTATAGCTTATTTGCCCGTCTTTCGAACAAAATACATCACTGATTCTGCGTTCAGGGATCCGACACTTTATTGGTAGAGTTTGGATGTATTTGACATTCTACGCAAAGGTCATGTAATCCGCTCATTTGCGTACGCGGTGATGACGCCCAATAGAGACGCAGATGGGTTCCACAGGATTTACATCCGTCGAATTTGGTCGTCGAGACATCAAGGTGAGTTCACTGTAATGTTCCTCAGACGACGGTAGCACTGTTGTGGCTCCGAGACACGGACAGTTATACTGCTGAAAGATTACATCGGCGACGGTGGAGACATCAAGCATGAAGCGATGCAGCTGTCAGCGTGTGCTTCGGTTACTACCGCAGGTCCCATGTAAGCGCAGGAGAATGTCTCTCACAGCACAATACTGCTCCCACCAGCCAGCGTCCGTGGCGCGCTGCACGTTACAAGCCGCAGTTCACCTCGACCACGGCGTTCGTGAAGACGACCATCGACCCAGTGTAGCAAAATGTGATCCACCTAAGGAGACGACACTTTTCCATTCATCCGAGGTCCAATCCTGATGGTCATGTGCCTACTCCAGTCGTAACTGAGGATGTCGTCGGGTTAACACGTGAACGCGTAGGAGTGGTCTGCTGAGAAGCTCCGTGTTCTGCATCGTACGGCGAACGAAACGCTTGTGCGTGCACCAGCATTGCTCTCTTTCGACAGAGATGCCACAGATCCTTCCTACTTTACACAGCCGACAGTCCTCCAAACCCCCTGCTCTGTGGAGAGTCGCGGACCTCCAATCATTTACCGCTTTGTGGCAGTTTCACTGTCCTACGTCACGACAGTAGCACGTGAACATTCGACCAGCTTCATCGCTTACGATATATTCGTTCACAGGCTCTGCGTAATAATAATCAGCCGTATTTATCCGCCGACACCGGGCAAGGAGTTTCAAGTAAAATGTCTCACCCGTACGGGAATGTACAGTACAAGTTGTAGACGCATGGCTGACGACATATGGAAGTTTGGGTCCGGCCCTGAGTCGTGCACGGATGAATGGTTCAAATGGCTCTGAGCACTATGGGGCTTAACATCTGAGGTCATCAGTCCCCTAGAACTTAGAACTACTTAAACCTAACTAACCTAAGGACATCACACACATCCATGCCCGAGGCAGGATTCGAACCTGCGACGTAGCGGCCGCGCGGTTCCAAACTCAAGCGCCTAGAACCGCTCGGCCACCACGGCCGGCCGTGCACGTGCACTGATAGCCAAAGGGTCTGAGGATGGGGGCCTAAAAAAAAAAAAAAGGCCGGCACGATAGCTCAGCGTGTACGGTCAGAGGGTTAGATGCCCTCTGTAATAAAAAAAACTGAGTTAATCACTCAACGACGAACTTGAGAAAGCGTCATTGGACGTCCGCCCCGATCAAATACAAATAGAACGAACGAAGACGAACAAAGTGAGATAACAAAAACATAAAACAAAATTTTTTAAAAAATAAAACGGTAAGACGACGGCTGGCGATAAGCGGGAAATTCGGGTTCAAGTGCCGGCCTGGCACAAATTTTCAGTGTCGCCATTCTATTACACAGCCGATGGTCGTCCATATTCGCAACTCCGAATACATTTAATGGAAGGAAATCCGTTGGGATAGTCGACTTAGACAACACCATATTAATCTGTCAGTGATAATGTTTTGGCCTATCAGAGTATATCTGAATCAAGATCGACGTCTACTCCGCAAAACACACACAAGTGCGTGGAAGAGCGTTCATCGAACCACCTACTCAATAATTATCTGTTATTCCACTGTCGAGCAGCGCGCGGAAAAGACGAACACCTATATATTTCCGAGCGAGATCTGGTTTACCTTACAATGATGATCGTTTCTCCATACGTAGGTCGGCGTCAACAAAATATTTTCGCGTTCGGTGGAGAAAGTTCGTGAAAGAAATTTGATTCGAGAAGATTCCACCGCAACGAAGAACATCTCTGTTTTAATTACGTCCACCCCGAATCCTGTATCATATCTCCTCCCTACTGCATTTGTCGATAGGCCAAAAGGTGCTGCCTTTCTTTGAACTTTCTCGATGTACTCTCTTAATCCTGCCTGGTAACGATCCAAAATCGCGCAGCAATACTCCCTGAAATTATAGGCAGCCTCTTTAGTATATAGGTTGGATCTTGTAAGTGTTCTGCTAATAAAACGCAGTCTTTGGTTGGCGTACTATTCGCATTTTCTTTCCAGTTTAAGTCGTGCGTAATTGTAATTCCTAGTTATTTAGATTTAACTCATCTATCGTGTAACCGAAGTTCAACGAATTCCTTTTAGCAGTCACTTGGATAGCCTAACACTTTCCGTACTTTATGATCAGATACCAATAGAGATATCTTTTCTAAATCGTTTTGCAATTTGTTTTGATCTTCTGATGATTTTACTAGACGAATAAACGACAACATCATCTGCAAAAACAACCTAAGAAGGCTGCTCAGATTGGCTCCTAAATCGTTTACGACATCCCACTATCACGCATTCTAATTAGAAGGCGTTTGTGAGGTCGGATGTCAAAAGCCTTCTGCAAATCTAGAAATACGGAAACAATTTGCTGGTCCGACAGTCCTGCTCCACAATGGCAACCCTTTCCAAACCTCATGCAATAGTAATAAGACGAACCATCAGGAGACAGTTAACCATTTGAAACAGTCCTATGCAGTTAACTGACACGCTATAATGAGCAGGTCTCGCAGTGCTTGAAGTACGGAACTACACGGGCCAGTCACATTAATGTGAGCACCTATCAAAAGCCTCAATAACCATCTTTTCTTTACCTATCAAAAGCCTCAATAACCATCTTTTGCAGCACGGACGGCTGCGAGACGTGCAGGAAGAGTGCCAGTGAATTTCTGGAAGGTTGTGCCACAGATTTGGAAGCATGCCGACTCCAGTACATTCGCCAAATGTGCTGTGGTTCTCCGTTGAGGATCTGTGGCGCGAAATGCCCGACAGAGGTGGTCTGCGGCGTGTTTGGTGGCCACGGAAGTACAGTAAAGTCATTCTGGTGGTTTTCGATCGATGCAAGTGGACTGCTAGCTGTGTGACACGTTCCATTGTCCCGCTGGTAGATGCCATCGCGCCGAGAGGGGAAAAAAAACTCCAGATAGTGGTGTGGATGTTCCTTAAGCTCAGGAACATACTTATGTTGATCTAGTGTGCCCCCACAATGGCAAGGTCTCACAGGGATTACTCTGCTGTTGACAATAAAGTACCTGGTAGAGGGTTGATTGAACCTCCTTCAACCTGTCTCTCCCAGTCTCGAACAGCGTGCTGGAAATACGAGCACTTAAATTTTTCTGTGCGAGCCCTGATTTCTTTTATTTTGTCGTGATGATCATTTTTCCATATGTAGGTGGGTGCCAACAGAATGTTTTCGCAATCAGAGGTGAGAACTGGTGATTGAACTTTTATGAGGAGGTCCAGTCGCAACGAGAAACGCCTTTGTTTTAATGATTGCCACTCCACGTATCATGTCTGTGGCGCTATCTCCCCTATTTCGCGATAACAAAAAACGAGCTGCCCTTCTTTGAACTTTTTCGATGTGATCCGTCAGTCCCACCTGATGCGGATCCCACATCGCACAGCAATACTCCAGAATAGGGCGGATAAGCGTGGTGTAAGCAGTCTCTTTAGTAGAGCTGTTGCACCTTGTAAGTGTTCTGGCAATGAAGCGCAGTGTTTGGTTTCCTCTACCCACAACTTTATCTATGTGATCGTTCCAATTTAGGTTATTTGTAATTGTTATCCCTAAGTATTTAGTTGAATTTACGGCCTTCTTTTTGTGTGACTTTTCACGTAAAATAAATCTAATGAATTTGTTTTAGTTCTCATATGAATAACTTCACACTTTTCTTTATTCAGGGTCAGTTCCCACTTTTCGCACCATACAGATCTCTTATCTAAACCATTTTGCAATTCGTTTTGGTCATCTGATGACTTTACAAGACGGTAAACGACATCATCATCTGCAAACTATGTACGACGGCTACTCAGATTGTCTCCCATGCGTCGTTAATATAGATCAGGAACAGTAGAAGGCCTGTAACACTTCCTTGGGGAACGTCGGATATTACCTGTTTTATTCGACTTTCCATCTATTACTACGAATTGTGACCTTTCTGACAGGAAATCACGTATCCAGACGCAGAACTGAGGCGATAATCCGTAGGCACGCAGTTTGGTTAGAAGACGCTTGTGAGGAACGGTGTCGAAAACCTTCTGGAAATCTAAAAATATAGAATCAATTTCATATCCCCTGTCGATAGTACTCATTACTTCACGAGAATAAGGAGCTGGTTGTGTTTCAGAAGATTTTCTGAATCCGTGTATAACACTCCCCGCCTGCTACCGCTATACCATAACCCTAAAGTAGGAGGCAGTTTGCAAAACAGAATTATTTTGTTATAGCAATTATGGTATAAAGCAACAGAGCAGTGTTACCCTCTGAGAGGAATTTTGTTATGTTGACCGTGTTGTTCCTAACGGAGATGGCTTATCGGAAATGAAAGTCAGAATTACGTAAATGTTTGAACAGCAATAAACAAAATTTTGCTTATCTGCAGTTTAACTGATAATGGAAAATGGTCGCCAGCCTAATTAGGCAAAAGAATGATTAACATTCTCGTTGAAGAAAATAGTTATTAGTAATTTTAATGGATAAACACAACCTATACTTGGCCACACGCGAGTGCAATGAACTCTGACACACTCATATGTTTACGGTAAGAGTGAAACTAACAGTTGGAGCAACACAAACTATTTGCAAATTTATAACAGGTACAGAAAAACACTATCACTTTCAGGGCTTACACAAACTAAGTGGTCTTTATACTGTTAATATGCACACAAAAGAGACAAACACTTAGCAAACAAGAGTGTATAACGTTTCACAACTGCAGCTTTCTCACTTTTACTACATCGAAACACAATGTTAACAAAATTGCAAGAAATTGACTCACCTTTTAGAATTTACTACAGATATCAAGGTGATCATTAGCTAAGCAAAACTTTAGAAGCCTCAGTCTTAAGAATTTTTAAATTTTGCAGTTGGCAACACCACTTTAATAAACAGTTTTAATAGGGAAATTATTTCCAGCAAACTACATTTACTTTAACTCACTCTCTTGCCACATTAACTTTAACTTCCTTTTTACTGAGTTCAAGAGGCATTAATTAGCATAACATTTGTCATAAAAGTTCTTTCAGTAGGGACACTCGGTGATTACTTTAGTTCAAACGGAAAGGAACCTGAGAGGTGTTATGATGAGGAGAAAAATCAAGGTTGGTACATAAATTCAGATATAAATTACCTTATATTTGAGCACAATAACACATCCTTTAAGCTGATCCTTCACTGTACATCATTATAGTATTACGTTACAGTCATTGCGCAACGTGGTGGCAACTGCATGTTGGTAGGTGGATTCGCAGACTCAATTGCTGGACTCTGTCATTTCTTCGTGGCGACGACAGATACAAATTCCAGAATAGTTCCAGCTATTTATCCATCCATCCGAGGCATAGGAAAGTAGCAGGAAAAGCATCTCTCGGAACAAGCACAAAATGCATCTTTTACATGGAAGTGCACGGACTCGTAGCTCGTCCCCGACTGGTGGCTCGTCCCCGGCTGACTATCAGTTCCACCTTTTCCACCTAGGCGAACCACAATTTGCGCGCGCTACACAGTTACGTTCCCGAGGGGAACCACACTACCTCTTATACACAAAATTACTAAGATTCCTAAGTGAGGATCAGCAGTTTACATAACGGCAAACAAACGCATTGAATAACACAGAACATTTGCACATATTAACATTTCTACAAAAAATTATTCACACAAAATTACAATTATATACAGTAAGTTTTGTTCCCTCCAAATGGGTCAAAGCATTTAAACGAGAGATATGTTACACAGCATACAATCAAATCATGATATCAAAGTTCGTACAAAGAAAGGAGTATACAATTTTATGTTATCGATTCAAACAAACACATTTACAGACGCTCAACGACGTAACATTAAATGAAACAAAGGCAAAACAAATCAGTAGAGCATTAGAGCTATGGTGTTATACGTGCTAACTACGTGTCAATAAATCGTTTTCTTCGAGGTACTTGAGAATGTTCGAACACAGTACATGTTCCAAAACCTTACTGCAAATCGACGTTAGTGATACAGGCCAGCAATTCAGCGTATTACTCCTATTTCCCTTTTTGCGTATTGGTGTGACTTGAGCAATTTTCCAGTCTTTAGGTACGGAACAGATCATAACGTATGGAGGGTGTTTTCTCTCAGACGTTTCACGTGGCACACGCCGATGGCCATGTGTCCGATGGAGCAAAACACGTGATTCGACTGGAAAGGCCAGCTGCGGCCACACACTGGGTGTGCAGTCGCATCGCCAATGAACAGCAGTCCGCGAGGCTGCGTGAAGCATGCGCCAGCTGCCGAGGCCCAACCCAGCAACGCTCGCTGAACGGTTGTCGAGCAGACGCTGTTGGCGGCCCCTCGGTTCGTCTCCTGCTCAGCTGCTGAAGAGCTGCACGCACACATCCCCGCAGGCGTCGTTCTCTCTTGTTCTCTGTGGCTCGTGGTGCACCAGAGTTGCCTTGCTGCCGTATTTGTACAGCGCCATTTTTGCAGTACACGGTGTTGTTGTTGTTGTTGTCTTCAGTCCTGAGACTGGTTTGATGCAGCTCTCCATGCTATTCTATCCTGTGCAACCTTCTTCATCTCCCAGTACCTACTGCAGCCTACATCCTTCTGAATCTGCTTAGTGTATACATCTCTTGGTCTCCCTCTACGATTTTTACCCTCCACGCTGCCCTCCAATGCTAAATTGGTGATCCCTTGATGCCACAGAACATGTCCTACCAACCGGTCCTTTCTTCTAGTCAAGTTGTGCCACAAACTCCTCCCCAATCCTATTCAATACCTCCTCATTAGTTATGTGATTTACCCATCTAATCTTCAACATTTTTCTGTAGCACCGCACTTCGAAAGCTTCTATTCTCTTCTTGTGTAAACTATTTATCGTCCATGATTCACTTCCATACATGGCTACACTCCATACAAATGCTTTCAGAAACGACTTCCTTACACTTAAATCTATACTCGATGTTAACAATTTTCTCTTCTTCAGAAACGCTTTCCTTGCCATTTCCAGTCCACATCTTCGACCATCATCAGTTATTTTGCTCCCCAAATAGCAAAACTCCTTTACTACAGGGTTATTGCAAATGATTGAAGCGATTTCACAGCTCTACAATAACTTTATTATATGCGATATTTTCACAATGCTTTGCACACACATACAAAAACTCAAAAAGTTTTTTTAGGCATTCACAAATGTTCGATATGTGCCCCTTTAGTGATTCGGCAGACATCAAGCCGATAATCAAGTTCCTCCCAAACTCGGCGCAGCATGTCCCCATCAATGAGTTCGAAAGCATCGTTGATGCGACCTCGCAGTTCTGCCACGTTTCTTGGTAGAGGAGGTTTAAACACTGAATATTTCACATAACCCCACAGAAAGAAATCGCATGGGGTTAAGTCGGGAGAGCGTGAAGGCCATGACATGAATTGCTGATCATGATCTCCACCACGACCGATCCATCGGTTTTCCAATCTCGTGTTTCAGAAATGCCGAACATCATGATGGAAGTGCGGTGGAGCACCATCCTGTTGAAAGATGAAGTCGGCGCTGTCGGTCTCCAGTTGTGGCATGAGCCAATTTTCCAGCATGTCCAGATACACGTGTCCTGTAACTTTTTTTTTTTTCACAGAAGAAAAAGGGGCCGTAAACTTTAAACCGTGAGATTGCACAAAACACGTTAACTTTTGGTAAATTGCGAATTTGCTGCACGAATGCGTGAGGATTCTCTACCGCCCAAATTCGCACATTGTGTCTGTTCACTTCACCATTAAGAAAAAATGTTGCTTCATCACTGAAAACAAGTTTCGCACTGAACGCATCCTCTTCCATGAGCTGTTGCAACCGCGCCGAAAATTCAAAGCGTTTGACTTTGTCATCGGGTGTCAGGACTTGTAGCAATTGTAAACGGTGAGGCTTCTGCTTTAGCCTTTTCCGTAAGATTTTCCAAACCGTCGGCTGTGGTACGTTTAGCTCCCTGCTCGCTTTATTCGTCAACTTCCGCGGGCTACGCGTGAAACTTGCCCGCACGCGTTCAACCGTTTCTTCGCTCACTGCAGGCCGACCCGTTGATTTCCCCTTACGGCTTACAGAGGCATACAGAAGCTTTAAACTGCGCGTACCATCGCCGAATGGAGTTAGCAGTTGGTGGATCTTTGTTGAACTTCGTCCTGAAGTGTCGTTGCACTGTTATGACTGACTGATGTGAGTGCATTTCAAGCACGACATACGCTTTCTCGGCTCCTGTCGCCATTTTGTCTCACTGCGCTCTCGAGCGCTCTGGCGGCAGAAACCTGAAGTGCGGCTTCAGCCGAACAAAACTTTATGAGTTTTTCTACGTATCTGTAGTGTGTCGTGACCATATGTCAACGAATGGAGCTACAGTGAATTTATGAAATCGCTTCAATCATTTGTAATAGCCCTGTACTTTAAGTGTATCATTTCCTAATCTAATTCCCTCAGCATCACCCGAGTTAACTCGACTACATTCCATTACCCTCGTTTTGCTTTTGTTGATGTTCATCTTATATCCTGCTTTCAAGACACTGTCCATTCCATTCAACTGCTCTTCCAAGTCTTTTGGTGTCTTTGACAGAATTACAATGTCATCGGCAAACCTCAAAGTTTCTATTTCTTCTCCATGGATTTTAATACCTACACCAAATTTTTCCTTTGTTTCCTTTATTTCTTGCTCAATATACAGATTGAATAACATCGGGGAGAGGCTACAACCCTGTTTCACTCCCTTCCCAACCACTGCTTCCCTTTTGTCCCCCCTTGACTCTTATAACTACCATCTGGTTTCTGTACAAATTGTAAATAGCTTTTTGCTCCCTGTATTTTACCCCTGCCACCTTTAGAATTTGAAAAAGAGTATTCCAGTCAACATTGTCAAAAGCTTTCTCTAAGTCTACAAATGCTAGAAATGTAGGTTTGCCTTTCCTTAATCTTTCTTCTAGGATAAGTCATAAGGTCAGTACTGCCTCACGTGTGCCAACATTTCTATGGAATCCAAACTGGTCTTCCCTGAGGTCGGCTTCCATCAGTTTTTCCATTCGTCTGTAAAGAATTTGCGTTAGTATTTTGCAACTGTGACTTATTAAACTGATAGTTCGGTAATTTTCACATCTGTCAACACCTGCTTTCTTTGGGCTTGGAATTATTATATTCTTCTTGAAGTCTGAGGGTATTTCGCCTGTCTCATACATCTTGCTCACCAGATAGTAGAGTTTTGTCATGACTGGCTCTCCCAAGGCTGTCAGTAGTTCTAATGGAATGTTGTCTACTCCGGCGGCCTTGTTTCGACTCAGGTCTTTCAGTGCTCTGTCAAATTCTTCACGCAGTATCGTATCTCCCATTTCATCTTCATCTATGTCCCCTTCCATTTCCATAATATTGTCCTCAAGTGTATCGCCCTTGTTTAGACCCTCTATATACTCCTTCCAACTCTCTGCTTTCCCTTCTTTACTTAGAACTGGGTTTCCATCTGAGCTCTTGATATTCATACAAGTGGTTCTCTTTTCTCCAAAGGTCTCTTTAATTTTCCTGTAGGCAGTATCTATCTTACCCCTAGTGAGATAAACCACTACATCCTTACATTTGTCCTCTAGCCATCCCTGCTTAGCCATTTTGCACTTCCTGTCCATCTCATTTTTGAGACGTTTGCATCCCTTTTTGCCTGCTTCATTTACTGCATATTTATATTTTCTCCTTTCATCAATTAAACTCAATATTTCTTCTGTTACCCAAGGATTTCTACTAGCCCTCGTCTTTTTACCTTCTTGATCCTCTGCTGCCTTCATCATTTCATCCCTCAGAGCTACTCATTCTTCTTCTACTGTATTTCTTTCCCCCATTCTTGTCAATTGTTCCCTTCTGCTCCCCCTGAAACTCTGTACAACCTCTGGTTCTTTCAGTTTATCCAGGTCCCATCTCCTTAAATTCCCACCTTTTTGCAGTTTCTTCAGTTTTAATCTACTGTTCATAACCAATAGATTGTGGTCAGAGTCCACATCTGCCCCTGGAAATGTCTTACAATTTAAAACCTGGTACCTAAATCTCTGTCTTACCATTATATCATCTATCTGAAACCTTCTAGTATCTCCAGGATTCTTCCATGTGGACAACCTTCTTTCATGATTCTTGAACCAAGTGTTAGCTATGATTAAGTTATGCTCTGTGCAAAATTCTACCAGACGGCTTCCTCTTTCATTTGTCTCCCCCAATCCATATTCAGCCACTATGTCCTCCTCTCCCTTTTCCTTCTCATGAATTCCAGTCACCCATGAATATTAAATTTTCGTCTCCCTTCACTACCTGAATAATTTCTTTTATCTCATCATACATTTCATCAATTTCTTCATCACCTGCAGAGCTAGTTGGCATATAAACTTGTACTACTGTAGTAGCCATGGGCTTCGTGTCTATCTTGGCCACAATAATGGGTTCACTATGCTGTTGGTAGTAGTGTATCCGCACTCCTACTTTTTTAATCATTATTAAACCTACTCCTGCATTATCCCTATTTGATGTTGTATTTATAACCCTCTATTCACCTGACCAGAAGTCTTGTTCCTCCTGCCACCGAACTTCACTAATTCCCACTATATCTAACTTTAACCTATCCATTTCCCTTTTTAAATTTTCTAACCTACCTGCCCGATTAAGGGATCTGACATTCCATGCTCCGATCCGTAGAACGCCAGTTTTGTTTCTCCTGGTAACGACGTCCCCCTGAGTAGTCCCCGCCCAGAGATCCGAATGGGGGACTATTTTTCCTCCGGAATATTTTACCCAAGAGGACGCCATCATCATTTAACCATACAGTAAAGCTGCATGCCCTCGGGATAAATTACGGCTGTAGTTTCCCCTTGCTTTCAGCCGTTCGCAGTACCAGCACAGCAAGGCCGTTTTGGTTATTGTTACAAGGCCAGATCAGTCAATCATGCAGACTGTTGCCCCTGCAACTACTGAAAAGGCTGCTGCCCCTCTTCAGGAACCATACGTTTGCCTGGCCTCTCAACAGACACCCCTCCGTTGTGGGTGCACCTATGGTACGGCCATCTGTATTGCTGAGGCACGAAGGCCTACCCACCAACGTCAAGGTCCATGGTTCATGGGGGTAGGCAGTACACGGTATACTTTAAAAACGGTTGCATGTGAACAGTTCACAGACTTAGCCGTTTCGGAAATACGAGGGCAGTTCAATAAGTAATGCAACACATTTTTTTTCTCGGCCAATTTTGGTTGAAAAAACCGGAAATTTCTTGTGGAATATTTTCAAACATTCCCGCTTCGTCTCGTATAGTTTCATTGACTTCCGACAGGTGGTAGCGCTGTACGGAGCTGTTAAAATGGCGTCTGTAACGGATGTGCGTTGCAAACAACGGGCAGTGATCGAGTTTCTTTTGGCGGAAAACCAGGGCATCTCAGATATTCATAGGCGCTTGCAGAATGTCTACGGTGATCTGGCAGTGGACAAAAGCACGGTGAGTCGTTGGGCAAAGCGTGTGTCATCATCGCCGCAAGGTCAAGCAAGACTGTCTGATCTCCCGCGTGCGGGCCGGCCGTGCACAGCTGTGACTCCTGCAATGGCGGAGCGTGCGAACACACTCGTTCGAGATGATCGACGGATCACCATCAAACAACTCAGTGCTCAACTTGACATCTCTGTTGGTAGTGCTGTCACAATTGTTCACCAGTTGGGATATTCAAAGGTTTGTTCCCGCTGGGTCCCTCGTTGTCTAACCGAACACCATAAAGAGCAAAGGAGAACCATCTGTGCGGAATTGCTTGCTCGTCATGTGGCTGAGGGCGACAATTTCTTGTCAAAGATTGTTACAGGCGATGAAACATGGGTTCATCACTTCGAACCTGAAACAAAACGGCAATCAATGGAGTGGCGCCACACCCACTCCCCTACCAAGAAAAAGTTTAAAGCCATACCCTCAGCCGGTAAAGTCACGGTTACAGTCTTCTGGGACGCTGAAGGGGTTATTCTGTTCGTTGTCCTTCCCCATGGTCAAACGATCAACTCTGAAGTGTATTGTGCTACTCTTCAGAAATTGAAGAAACGACTTCAGCGTGTTCGTAGGCACAAAAATCTGAACGAACTTCTCCTTCTTCATGACAACGCAAGACCTCACACAAGTCTTCGCACCCCAGAGGAGCTCACAAAACTTCAGTGGACTGTTCTTCCTCATGCACCCTACAGCCCCGATCTCGCACCGTCGGATTTCCATATGTTTGGCCCAATGAAGGACGCAATCCGTGGGACGCACTACGCGGATGATGAAGAAGTTATTGATGCAGTACGACGTTGGCTCCGACATCGACCAGTGGAATGGTACCGTGCAGGCATACAGGCCCTCATTTCAAGGTGGCGTAAGGCCGTAGCATTGAATGGAGATTACGTTGAAAAATAGTGTTGTGTAGCTAAAAGATTGGGGAATAACCTGGTGTATTTCAATGCTGAATAAAACAACCCCTGTTTCAGAAAAAAAAGTGTTGCATTACTTATTGAACTGCCCTCGTATTTCTATGCTTGGCCCGAAAGCCAATAACCAAGGTGATTTGGATTTCAGAGAAACTGCCCCGTTACCACATTACGACAACGACTGCACTGCCTTTTACGTCTCCCCCAACACGCATTATGTACCCTCGACTCCTAGTGCTGCCACGTGCAGTCTCTGGATGGTTATTGCACGTTCACGTTGAAGATAGATTGTCTTCTCTTCTTCTTCTTCTTCTTCTTCTTCTTCTACGTGATCAGGCCCAGTGGACCGCACGCTGATACAAGTGTTGTCTCCATTGCTCCTATTCGCCATCCACCCACACCTGTTGATGCTTGGTTTAAATCTTCATGGAGGCCATCCCTCCAGTGCTTCTTGTGTGTCCCTGGAGGTCTCTTTTCTGTAGGTGTGAAATCCAGGAGCTTCCAGGCCATCTGTGATCTTCCATCCTGGCCACATGACTGGCCCACTGCATTCGTTTGGCTTTGACAGTTCTTGCTATGTTGGGCTGCTGGAATACATCCCCAATCTCTGTGTTGGAACATTATAAAGTACCTCGAAGTCTGTATGCAGAACTGGACCAAATATTTTCCCGAGCACTTTTCTCTCAGATTGTGGCCACATTAATGTGACTAAACTTAACTCTTCCAGAACAAGCATTGAAAGGCCGAACGGTATCGACCGGGCGCCGTGCCACCCTCGTGCCACAGGCGTCACTGGATGCGGATATGGAGGGGCATGTGGTCAGCACACCGCTCTCCAGGCCGTATGTCACTTTACGAGACCGGAGCCGCTACTTCTCAGTCGAGTATCTCCTCAATTTGCCTCACAAGGGCTGAGTGCACCCCGCTTGCCAAAAGCGCTCGGCAGACCGGATGGTCACCCATCCAAATGCTGGCCCAGCCCGACAGCACGTAACTTCGGTAATCTGACGGGAACCGGTGTTACCACTGCGGCTGGGACGTTGCCATTAATGTGACTGTACTGTGTAAATATAACGTATTCAGCGTAAATACACGATAATACGCATTACTGTGCGATTATCAACGACAAATCTTTAGAAACAGTCAGTACAGTGTCACACCCAGCAGCAAGCATCCGGAGCTATCTATATTCGAATGACTGCGCAAAATCAATTGTAGAAAAGTAGGGGCCAGCCAAAGTCTCATTGGAATAATGATAAGGAAATTTAATTCATGATTAACAGGAGAGACAGAGAAGATCGTAGGAAAAGCGGCGCGTTTCGCTACGGGATTGGTCAGGATTGGTCAGTCGGCACGAGAGCGCAACAGATTTGCTCACCGAATTCCACTATGCAGTTATTTTTCACGCAGAGCAGTACTACGAAATTCCAACGTACACTACTGGCCATTACGAAATTTAACCGACGGGAAGAAGTTGCTGTCATATGCAAATGATTAGCTTTTCAGAGCATTCACACAAGGTTGGCGCCGGTGGCGACTCCTACAACGTGCTGATATGAGGAAAGTTTCCAACCGATTTCTCATACACAAGCAGCAGTTGACCGGCGTTGCCTGGTGAAACGTTGTTGTTCAAATGGTTCAAATGGCTCTGAGCACTATGTGACTTAACATCTGAGGTAATCAGTCCCCTAGAACTTAGAACTACTTAAACCTAACCTAAGGACATCATACACATCCATGCCCGAGGCAGGATTCGAACCTGCGACCGTAGCGGTCGCGCAGTTCCAGACTGAAGCGCCTAGAACTGCTCGGCCACACCGGACGGCACGTTGTTGTGATTGCCTCGTGTAAGGAGGAGAAATGCGTACCATCACCTTCCGGACTTTGATAAAGGTCGGATTGCAGCCTATCGCGATTGTGCTTTATCGCATAGCGACATTGCTGCTCGCGTTGGTCGATATCCAGTGACCGTTAGCAGAATATGGAATCGGTGGGTTCAGGAGGGTAATACGGAACGCTGTACTGGATCCCAACGGCCTCGTATCACTGGCAGTCGAGATGACAGGCATCTTATCCGCACGGCTGTAACGGATCGTGCAGCGACGTCTCTGTCTCTGAGTCAACAGATGGGGACGTTTGCAAGACAACAAACATTTGCACGAAAAGTTCGACGACGTTTGCACCAGCATGGACTATCAGCTTGGAGACCGTGGAGACACTTGACGCTGCACCACAGACAGGAGCGCCTGCGATGGTGTACTCAACGACGAACCTGGGTGCACGAATGGCAAAACGTCATTTTTCCGGATGAATCCAGGTTCTGTTTACAGCATCATGATAGTCGCATTCGTGTTTGGCGACATCGCGGTGAACGCACATTGGAAGCGTGTATTCGTCATCTCCATACTGGCGTATCACCCGGCGTGGTGGTAATGGGGTGCCATTGGTTACACGCCTCGGTCACCTCTTGTTCGCATTGACGGCACTTTGAACAGTGGACGTTACATTTCAGATGTGTTACGCCCCGTGGCTCTACCCTTCATTCGATCCCTGCGAAACCCCACATTTCAGCAGGGTAATGCATGACCGCGTGTTGCAGGTCCTGTACGGGCCTTTCTGGATACAGAAAATGTTCGACTGCTGCCCTGGCCAGCACATTCTCCAGATCTCTCACCAGCTGAAAACGTCTGGTAAATGGTGGCCGAGCAACTGGCTCGTCACAATACGCCAGTGACTACTCTTGATGAACTGTGGTAACGTGTTGAAGCTGCACGGGCAGGTGTACCTGTACACGCCATCCGAGCTCTGTTTGACTCAATGCCCAGGCGTATCAAGGCGGTTATTGTGGCTATTCAGGGTACTGATTACTCAGGATCTATGCATCCAAATTGCGTGAAAATGTAATCACATGTCAGTTCTAGAATAATATATTTGTCCAATGAATGCCTGTTTATCATCTGCATTTCTTCTTGTTGTAGCAATTATAATGACCAGTAGTGTATCACTTTCGAAGAAGAGTCGGGCAACATACTACGTCCTCCCACATACGTGTCGTGAAGTGACTACGACCAGAAAATCAGAACAATTAGAGATCGCACGTAAATTGATGCACAGTGCTTCTTGCAAAGAGTCATGGAACAGTGAGAGGAGAAAAACATCGTGTTACCACAAGTAACCTCCACGACACAGCATAAGGTGGTTTGCGCTGTGTGTGCGTGTGTGTGTGTGTGCGTACATGTGTGGGTACGTACACGCGCATTATTGGCCGGAAAACCCCATCTGAGAAATTCGGCAGTGTGGTGCAAATATTCATATCTGACGACACTTCAGCGAATTCTACGTCAATTATCTACACCTACAACTATGTACATGCTCCGCCCACTGCCTTCCAGTACGTGGCGGAGGGTAGTCATTTCCTTTCCCCTTCCACTCGCAAACAGAGCGACGGCAAAACGACCGTTGTAAGCCTCCGGAAGAGCCCTAATTTCTCGTAGTTTATCTCCGTGGTGCTTACGTAGAATGTATATTGGTAACAGTAGAATTGTTCTGTATTCAGATTAAAATGGCGTTTCTCTAAGATTTCTCAATAGTGAAAAGAATGTCTCCTTCCCTCCATGGACTCCCATTTGAGCTGCTCAAGCATGTTCGCAACACTTGCGTGTTGTTACAACTTATCGGTCGGTAACAAATCGCGCATCCCGCCACTGAATTGCTTCGATGTCTTCCTTCCCGGTACGGATCCCAAACACGCGAGCACTACTCTAGAATAGGTCCCACCAGCGTCCTATATGCGCTCTCTTTTACAAGTGAACCGCACTTTCCCAACAAACAGAAGTAGACCATTCGGTTTCCCTACCGCAATGCTCACTCGCTCGTTCAATTTCGAATCATTCTGCAACGTTACGCCCAGACATTTAAACAACCCGGCTGTGTCAATCAGGGCATTAATAATGCTGTAATCGATCATTACGGGTTTGTTTTTCCTACTCATCCGCATCAACAGATACCTTGGTACATTTAGAGCTAACTGCCATCTATAACACCAATTTGAAATGTTGTCTACCTCATCTTGTATCTTCTTGCAGTTAGTCAACTTCGACATCTTGCCGTACTCTACAGCTTCATCAGTAAACAAACGCAGATTACTGCCCACCCTGTCCGCCAGACCATGTATGTGTAAAGAAAATAAGAGCGGTCCTATCACACTTCCCTGTGACAATGGTGACGGTACAATTGTCTCTCATGAAACGATAATAAGAAAAACGCACAAACACATTCACGAGCGGAGAAAATCCCCTACCCTACCGGGCATCGAACCCGGGGACCTGTGATTTAATCTCAGCAGTACTGACCACAAGACCGAGAGCTGTTGACAGCTTGCGAAGTACAGATGTAGATGTAGACTAAAAACCATGTGTTCCGAATGGAGAAAGATATATCATGTTTTATATCTTGCGAATAATTTTATGGAGAAGGGGCCTAAGAAAATACTCGCATTTTTTGACATCTGTCCCTGGACCAGGTCATGTTTTGTGTAGGTTATACGACAACTGCAAGGCGCCGAACACGAGGTCTGTTCCCTGGGACAAGAACACAGTGGCTCGAATCTTTATCATTGGAGTCGTTGAATGCAGAAGTGCGACGAAACTGGTTTCTGGAGGGCTCTCGCCTCCACCTCTGAGCCTACCCCCCCCCCCCCTCCCCCTCAGAAGCGGGCAAGCGACACCCCGGCTTTTAAAGGTCCTCGCTCGTTCGTATTTCAGCTTCGGCGACAACGGATTGCAGTTCCCGGGTGTAACAGGTGTTCCCGCTAAAGCGGTTGCCCCGTGAACGTGTTCTCCGCAGAAAATCTGTCAGCAGAAACCGGTCCGAGCTGGACGAGACACGGTAATCTATGCGTCCTGTCATCCGGTCTGCTAGGCTGTGGACACACCGAGTTTGTGACCGGCGAGAGGCGACGCACGGGTCACGGGGTGGTTCCGCAGTTAACGAGAGCCCAACTGTGACAACTTCGACACGTTTCAGCAGTTCTGCATCGTTCTCGACTTCATCTACCGACTCTTGAGCAATTTCATCTCATAAACATGCGCATAAATTACGAGTAGATGGCATGAACCAGTTCCTACAACAACATCGTCATTACCTTCTCTCCGTGCGATATGACGATCTTCAATATTCATTTCTTTCATTTTTTCGATAGTTTCGTCGATGATGATGCACTGGCGCGTCCGGTGCCCTCTTCACCTACAGGTTCTTCACGGCATTCTTTAAAACGCCTATACCAGTCGTACATGGTGCACTCGCAAGAAGCAATATTTAATATACCTGAAATTTTACTGCACTTTGTTCCGCTTATAGCATAACGTAACATAAATTTGCTGATCCATTTTTATACAAAATAAATCATCGCCGACACTATTGTGCACGGATAATTTTCAGACATGTTTACCAACACAACAACTACAAAATAACTCGTATCGGAACAACACAACACCCGAAATTAAAAAAAAAAAAAAAACAGCCGTTAATTTTTGAACCCATCTTATATGTTGTATGAATCCGAAGTCCAGCCACAAAATTTCGGGGTCTCAAAGGGATATTTTGTGAGTATTTCTGTGTAAGCGATCCGACCTCTCCTGTGGTTCTTTGGAGAGTAACCAGGAAATTTGGACTGATTACTTAAGGAATCCTATTCTCATACATAACACAACTGCAAACGTCTGATTACAGATAAATTAATGTGTTACATGTTGTGGTCGCTAAGTATGTAAGTGAGTAAAGTATTACCTTCGAAATAAGTGAAGAACTCTTACTGCGGAAGAAACGGACATCTTAGCGCTAATCCCTGCAACTTACGTCTTAGTCTATAAAACGATATTAGTGTTACAGAATGAGATTTTCATCCTGCAGCGGAGTGTGCGCTGATATGAAACTTCCTGACAGATTAAAACTGTCTGCCGGACCGAGACTCGAACTCGGGACCACTGCCTTTCGCGGGCAAGTGCTCTACCATCTGAGCTACCCAAGCACGACTCACGGCCTCCTCCTTACAGCATTTCTTCTGCCAGTACCTCTCCTCCTACCTTCCAAACTTCAGGAGAGCTTCTGTGAAGTTTGAAAGGTAGGAGACGAGGTACTGGCAGATCTGAAGCTGTGAGTACGGGGCGCGAGTCGTGCTTGGGTAGCTCAGATGGCGCCGGCACGGTAGCTCAGCATGTTCGGTCAGAGCGTTAGCTACCCTCTGTAATAAAAAAACTGAGTGAATAATTCAACGAAGAACCTAAACGGGTGCGGGTGTCAGAGGACATCCGCCCCAAACAAATTCAACGAAAAAAAAAAAGCGTGTTCGGTCAGAGGGCTAGCTCTGTAATAAAATAACTGAGTTAATGGATCAACGATGAACTAACACGGGTGTCTTGCGACGTCCGCCCCGAGCAGATGCAACGAAGTAAAACCAACAAAATGAGATTAAGAGAAAGAAAAAAAAAGGATGCTGGAGCACTTGCCCTCGAAAGACAAAGGTCCCGAATTGGAGCCTCGGTCCGGCACACAGTTTTAATGTGCCAGGAAGTTTGATATTAGTGTTAACATTTTTATCTAATCACATTAGTGTTTAATGTGTGTGAAATTCGTGAAAGGTAGAATATACAGGGTGTCTCAAACCTTTTGCGTCAAACTGAGGCAGGTGATAGTGGGTACTGTAATCTCTCCCATCCTTCCACAGTAAACAATGCCCAGTTCAGGTAATTATAAGCAAAGTCTTTCATGAAGATTTTAGGGGAGTAATGATTACTAGAAACTCTTAAGTCATGTTGAGTTGGCTCTAGTTCTTCTTGTCTAGGAATCTAATTCTTGAAGCTGAAAAATGTCACATCTTAGGTCTTGTCGGTTGTATTGAGCTACATAAATTTTAAGATTGTTGTTGCAGAACTTTTGTTTTTACATAAATATATTTTCCACTGATTTTTCACATTTTAATCTATCATATACTATTTTGATTTTTCACACAACCAAAGCCTAAATTACATTGTTCAGACCTATTATACAAAAAAGGAGTCCTATCAGATCAGAGGCAAGCTTACGACTCTCACACTCTGCAGAAATAACAATATTCCGAAGGGTTTACAATTTTTCTCAACAAATGAATAGCTAATAGTTTTCGCTACATTGTTAATTTCGATTTTTATTTCATAAATGAATCGAGAGATGAACATGGTAAACAGTGCAGTATTGCGTAATTAATAATAGAAATTTCAAGTGTGCAAATAATTCGTAATTTTAAATGTTTCTAAAAAAAATAATTTTAGCTTACTTACAGTAGTACTACTTACGGATTATAAGACAGAATCCAAAATATGTGAGAAAGTAATTCCTTTTCATAAATTTTTAGGTTGAAATATAACATACTGCGTAAAAAATTATATGAAAGTTTTCAGAAAAGCTACTGAGATAATAATGACCAGTCCAAAACTCGAAAAATAACACTGGCATCGACAACTACTGTTGAGGAAAAGTAATGGAGGAAGTCCCGTTACAGTAAACAACTAATTTTATTGAGATAGGGAACCAATGATCGCAAAAGTGTACTTATTGCTTTACGGATAAACTCAGGTTGCACCGCATAACAACGTAGCTCGTAATAAGTGTTCAAAGTGACGACCGGTAGTCTCAATGTATGAATGAAGTTCTGCCGCACTCTCGCAAATATCCTAGATGTCTGCAGAATGAGATTTTCACTCTGCAGCGGAGTGTGCGCTGATATGAAACTTCCTGGTAGATTAAAACTGTGTGCTGGACCGAGACTCGAACCCGGGACCACTGCCTTGCGCGGGCAAGTGCTCTACCATCCTAGATGTCTGTTGCACCAGGGGACAGGCAGCTTGGACCCTAGCAACCTTTCTAAGAGGGCTTCATACAGCAACGTCTTGAAACTTAGAGAAAGAAGTCCAGAGGTGTTACATCCGGCGATCGCGCTGGCCATGGAACAGGCCCTCCCCTTCCAGCCCAACGATAATGGTACGTGTTGTTCAGGTGCCCATGGACACTGGCATCGAAGTGGGCTGATGCGCAGTCCCACTCAAACCGCATCGCTTCACGGACAAGAAGGGGTGCAGTCTCCAAGACCTGTGGCAGTAATCTCGAAGGAACATCAGGAATGGGAAGTGTCGGAAGTTCCATGCGGCTTTTCGCGGATGATGCTGTAGTATACAGAGAAGTTGCAGCATTAGAAAATTGTAGCGAAATGCAGGAAGATCTGCAGCGGATAGGCACTTGGTGCAGGGAGTGGCAACTGACCCTTAATATAGACAAATGTAATGTATTGCGAATGCATAGAAAGAAGGATCCTTTATTGTATGATTATATGATAGCGGAACAAACACTGGTAGCAGTTACTTCTGTAAAATATCTGGGAGTATGCGTGCGGAACGATTTGAAGTGGAATGATCATATAAAATTAATTGTTGGTAAGGCGGGTACCATGTTGAGATTCATTGGGAGAGTCCTTAGAAAATGTAGTCCATCAACAAATGGTTCAAATGGCTCTGAGCACTATGGGACTCAACATCTCTGGTCATAAGTCCCCTATAACTTAGAAGTACTTAATCCTAACTAACCTAAGGACATCACACACATCCATGCCCGAGGCAGGATTCGAACCTGCGACCGTAGCGGTCGAGCGGTTCCGGACTGAGCGCCTAGAACCGCTAGACCACCGCGGCCGGCCATCAACAAAGGAGGTGGCTTACAAAACAGTCGTTCGACCTGTACTTGAGTATTGCTCATCAGTGTGGGATCCGTACCAGAGGAGGAGATAGAGGAGATCCAAAGAAGAGCGGCGCGTTTCGTCACAGGGTTATTTGGTATGCGTGATAGCGTTACGTAGATGTTTAGCAAACTCAAGTGGCAGACTCTGCAAGAGAGGCTCTCGGCATAGCGGTGTAGCTTGCTCGCCAGGTTTCGAGAGGCTGCGTTTCTGGGTGAGGTATCGAATATGCTGCTTCCCCCTACTTATACCTCCCGAGGAGATCACGAATGTAAAGTTAGGGAGATTAGAGCGCGCACGGAGGCTTTCAGACAGTCGTTCTTCCCGCGAAGCATACGCGACTGGAACAGGAAAGGGAGGTAATGACAGTGGCACGTGAAGTGCCCTCCGCCACACACCGTTGGGTGGCTTACGGAGTATAAATGTAGATGTAGATGTAGAAGGGCGGAGCAGTCGTAGATGGCCACACCTGATACCAGTGTAATCGGGGCGAGTTAACAGGCACGTGTCTGTGGCCCGATTCGAACGTGGGTTCTCTGCTGGGCGTGAGGAAGAGGGTGGTGAGTATGTGACCACGGGTGGCTTCTGATGGCAGAATAACAACATTTATTGATCAACTGTAGTACATTGGTTGTGGACCCTCTGGGCGAGGTTTGCTTCCACTCGTAATATTCGTGGCGGCTGCGCAGGTGACCGGCGGATGTTCACAGGTACACCCGCTGCTGCGTCTGAAGCTGCGCTGTGTCGGGAAATCCACTATTGAAGGATGAAATACGGCATTAAATTGAAAGTTGTAAGCGAGGGGCTGCCTGGGGAGACGGCGGAGGAATTGGCGCAAACTGGTATTCGAACAACGGCAGACTGGCGACGGTCGGTACACAGACTAAGTACACATAGAAGCAGCTTCTGGTCAGCCAGCGCCTGACCGAGGCGTAGTATAGCAGCTCGTGACACTGACACAGGTGCCTCCTGAGTTTCCCATATATGGTCATGTACACTCCTCGTTGGCGATGTGTGTCAGAGGGAACGCTCTAAAAAATCGACCAGCGGTATAAAAAGGGGGCCAGCCGCAACCCAAGGGAGTCGGTAGTCGTCTGGGACGGCACCCCTGTGCCGGGCTGAGGACTTGGTAGTGATGTCGCGATCGAGATAACACTGAGAAGATAGTCTCCGGACCGCCAGGTGGAAGGCATCTGACAGAGTTACGTAACATTGCGCACTCAACAGAAGAAACTAAACTCAGTAGTCAGTCACCAAGCTGTTCTGAGTCGTTACGCTAGTCATTTGTGTTCCATAACTGCTAATGCGTCCCATGACCTTTTTTCCGACACCTCTTGGAGTCCCCTTCCATTCACTTTCCTTCCAATTTCCTAAAACTTTCTTGACAAATGGCGGTAGGGCGCCACCTTGGCTTCCCAAGGATAGAAACGCCTCCCTATCGTCGGCCATTTGCTGCTCTATGCCCACAAATGGAGAATGCCACATTTATTTACACAGATGGCTCCAAGATCACCTTTGGTGTCGGGAGTGTCTGTATTATTGACGACACCCCTATTAGATTTCGGATTCCCGACCAGTGTTCGGTATCTCTTACGGAGTTTTACGCTGTTCTCCAGGCTGTCCAATACAATCCGTCGCCATCAGCGAACACAGTACACTATATGCTCGCATTCGCTCAGCTCTCTTCTCAACCTCCAAGCTCTTTATTCACTCGATTCAGGACTTGCTCCATTTGTGGTGCATATCTGTGTCATTCCTCTGGATCCCAGGGCATATAAGTATCCGTGGAAACCAGGCAGCCGACATAGCGGCAAAGGCTGCAGTCTCTCTTCCTCGGCCCGCTGTTCGCATGGTTCCCCTTTACCGATCTACAGAGCGCTTTATGTCGTCGTGTTGCTCTTTTATGGCAGACACATTGGTCTGCGGTTCAGGATAATAAATTTCGGGACATTAAAGCGCTTCCCCGTGCTTGGACCTCTTCCTCCCGGCCTCGTCGTCGTTAGGAGGTAATTTTAACTAGACTCCGGATTCGGTGCTGTCCTTTTAGTCATCGACGTCTTTTAAGTGGCGATCCTCACCCGCTTCGTCCGCACTGCTCTCCATCGTGGACGGTGAGACACCTTTTAGTTCAGGGCCCCTGTTTTAACCCGCTACGCGCCGGTTTACAGCCGTCGCCTGATTTATCTTCCCTTTTAATAGACGACGCGCGATCAGCCGACCGCGATGAGCCGTGGAAAGAATGCTGTTTTGAAGAGCGCGCCGCAGCGCCTAGTGTGAAGCGGTCGCCCTCCGTTTCTGGCGGTGGCGCCGCTGTGGCAGTCGCAGCTTTGGTGTCTCCCTCTGGTGGGAAAGCTTGCTTGTTCACGTGCATTTAAAGGGCTCTATGAGCTTGTCACGGGGACCGCCACCTTAACCAGCACCACCTCCTTCCTCTTACCCAATGTGGCTTCCGGCCTTCCTTCTCTGCTGTCGACCAGCTCCTAAACCTTACCAATCTTCTTTCCCTCCATCAACTCCCGTCGCTCCGCTATCTTTGTTTCCCTTGATCTCCAGAACTCCTATGACCGTGTCTGGTATCCCGGGCTCCTCTTCAAACTCCAGACCTATGCTCTCCCCATCAACTTCGTCCGTCTCCTTGTTTCCTTCCTCTCCCATCGTCCCTCCTATGTGACTATCCACAATTCCAACTCCCGTACTTTCTACCCCTCTGCTGGCGTGCCCCAAGGTTCTGTCCTTTCCCTTCTCCTCTATCTCCTGTACACTGCTGATATGCCCAAACCTCCCCCTCCTGTTCATCTTCTCCAGTTCGCTGATGACACCGCCTTCCTAGCCCTTTATCCTACCCTTCAACGGTCCCAACGTACCCTCCAAACCCACCTCGACCAATTCACCGCTCGGTGCAACCGGTGGTTCCTCCGTGTTAATCCCTCCGAGACCCAGGCGATCGTCATAGGCCGCACCACCCGCTCCTTCCGCCTCCACGATTTCTACCTCACCATTTATGGCCGTCCTATCCACCTTACTCCTACCCTCAAATACCTTGGCCTCACACTCGACCGCCACCTCACCTGGACTCCCCACCTCCTTACCATCCAAAACAAAGCTCACAACCGCCTCCGCCTCCTGAATCTCCTGTTCGGCCGGACGTGGGGTCTGCATCCTTCCACCATCCTTCACACCTACAAATCCTTGATCCACCCCATCCTCTGTAGCTTGGACTTCAGCCCCTCCCCGGTTCTATAAAGCCCTCCAAATCCTCGAATGCCATGTGCTACACCTCGCCTTCCGCATCCGCCTTCCGTCACCCACGCGCATCCTCTACGACGTCATCCCCTTCCCCTTCCCCCACCTTCTCCTTTTCCTCGAACACATCTGCACACTATATATTATCCGCCGCCTTGATCCCCCTCACCCCCAGGTGTCTCCCTTCCTCTCCACCCCCAACCAGTTGCCGCGCCTTTACCGTTGTGCTCCACCCTGTCTCCATCTCCACACCCTCCATCTCCTTTCGCAACGCACCTTCCACCGTCTACCCCTCCCGGATGATGAGCTTCGCTCTGACATCTGCCCTTCTTACCAACTCTAACCCCCACTTCCTGCCTCCTCCTCAGGGCTCCCTCTCCTCCCTCCTCCTGAGCGGCTTCCCCCTCCTACTCCCCCTCCATCTCTTGTGCCTCACTTTAGTGTCTCTGCGCTCCCTCCTGCACTGTCTTCCCTCTTCCTCTCCCACCCCACGTCTCCTGCCTCTTCGTGAACCCAAGGTTGCCCCTCTTCATCCCGCCGCTTCCCCTGCTGCCCCATCCTCACCCCTCCTTTTCCATCCTCTCTGACCGTTCCCTCGGCAGGTCCCACCTGGTAGTTTTATTCTTCATCGTGTGTGCTCCAAGTGGGTTTTAAGCGTGTTGATTTGGAGTGTTTTTAATACTGTGGCCAACTTTTAACCTGTGCATGCGCATTCAGTGTCTTCTCTGTGTTTTAAGAATCGACAACTGTGTTTTTTAACTTTCTGGTAACTTTTTTAACTGTCCCCCATGGACGTCTCCATGTCAGTGTATTTTTACCTCCATTTTCTCCCCCCACTCTGTTTCATGTACCCCTTTTTTATCTCCTTATGTATGTATCATTTTATTCTTGTTTTAGTTGTCGTGTCACTCGGCTGAAGAGCGGCGGATTGTGCCGCTGACAGCCCTCCCCCTGCCCATGGCAGGGCAGGGGAATGAAATCACAATAAAGAAAAGAAAAAAAACTTGTCACGGGGTCACTCAGTCGGAGGCAGTTGGTCAGCCAGGTCAGTCGGTCAGTCTGGTAGTCGGTCCAGTGAGGTGACAGAGTCAGTCAGAAGGCAGACACTCACATGTTAGTCGGTCGGCTCTAAGTCTCAGTCGCTGTTGTGTTGTGGACTGAGTCGGGTTCGTCGTTACTCCGCTGTTGGACGAGTTGGCAGTCAGCAGCAGGCAGGTCCGTACGGTGCAGGTACGCGCCGGGACCGTGGTCGATGCAGACGGAAGGCCGTCGGTCGATCGGTCGGCTGGTCGCCGGGTGGCGACATGTGGTCTGCTGAGCGCTGACACCAGGATCGGCCGGGAAGAGTTGGCAGCCAGCAACAGTCGGGTCCACATTGTGTTAGTGGTCGCCGGGACCGCTGTCGGCGAAAGCGGGCTGCCGTTGGTCGTTTGCTTGGCCGGTCGTCTTAGTCGAAAACGTCTCGGATCCTCAGGATGAACACCATTTTCTGAGTCGGGATGTGGTTGGACCTTGTCAGTTCGTTGGAACTGAGCAGCGACGCAGCCTTCACAGCGCGAAGCCAGGCCGGGGCTTTTGGCAGCGGGCACGCGCTGTAGCGTTTGGAGGCGCTAGATGGGTGTGCGACTCTTGGCTTTCCTCCGAAGCTGGATCCTCAAGTTGAGCAATTAGTTACTTCTTTTTAAATGTCGACTGTTACGATTTGTTCGTTATTTGTGGATGGCTGTTTCCTCAGCCGTTCACGCGTGTGATAACAGGGGGTGTGTGTTGTCTAGAACCCACAGCCTTCTTCCGTAGCGATTTGACAGTTGTGACTTGTTTTATCAGTATTCTTTTAAACTTGTCTTGAGTGGTGTTTGATGGCTTGATCTTGGTCAGGCCGAGTTAGAAAGTGTAGGTATCTTGGTTTACTCGACATCGGCCGATATTCTCTGTTGTTTGTGCAGTTGGATCTGGCGGTTGGAAATTGGTCAGATTGTCGGTCGGAGTGCTAGTATGTCTGTCGTTCGGAGCTGCCTCTGTCATGTCTGTCGGATTCGGTGTTAACGAATTTACTGCTTAAAGGCCGAATTCTTGAAATATGTTTTTATCTTGCCTATCATCATGCGAGGTGGTATATGTGTAATGTAGAGGCTGTTGTACATTTTATGTAAGTCTGCATTTTATGGGTTTTATTTAAGTACTCATTTTAGTTTATAAAGTGGGCACCCTTCCACAGTAAGAGTTCTTTAAAAACAAGTTGCACTTTCTGTGGCAAGTTAATTTTAATGTGAGTGTTGTGTACCATTTCCATTCCTCTTACGGGTGCATAGTTTATGTGTTTGTGTGAATTGTTAAAATTTTTTTAGTTTAAAGTAATCTGGTGTGCTGCAGATTAGTGTAGTTTTTCAGAGGTTGTTGTGAGCGGTCGTGAGTACGGCCGTGATGAAAGGGAGCAGGCAAGCTTCTCAGCCCGAAGACTCCTACTGTTAATATTGTTCTCTGCCTCCAAAATTGTTAAATTGTACCTTGATATTTCGAGGGTGCTTTTCTGCTTGTAATTTTTAAATCTGTTTTGGAAAAAGCTTTTAGGAATAAAATTCACATTTGTTAAACGTAATTTTCCAACAGTTACTTCCTGGCAACTACTTCCACGCTCACCTAGTGTGATTAAATGTTCTTGATGAATCGAGAGTAAATAAAGAGAATTCCGTAAGAAAAGATCTTGAAAGTAAATTCACGGTTCACGCGACCTCGAGTTTATGAGTGTTAGCGAGTTGACATCGGTCACCTGAAGCCTTCACCAGCACTCTTCCAAGATTTCCTTCCGTTTTTAGTTTCCCTTCTTCTTGAGTTTCGCTCTCATTGCTACTGATTTAAATTCCTGTATTTATCTTTCACCAATACACAGAATGAGCGCTTATGAGCATATCTGTTTTGTGCCCTGAAATCATAATTTAAAAAAGGCAGTAGTGCCAGAAGTGAGCTTCCAGTGAACTTTACTAGTCTGAGAGTTCTGTGTCGCTGAACACCTTTACCTCGTAGATTCTTTACAGGGTGGAGTTCTGCATGCTCCCTACGCGAAATTCGCCCATCGACTACGTCGATCGGGGTAAGCCTTGCAATTATAACGTGTCCTCCTCGGACTCTCTCGGGACACGATAGCTGGCGTAACTCGAATCTGCCGCCGCGACTCTGAGTCACTGCGGCAGCTGCGACCACGCGCCACGGGCCTCTGTTCCGGTTCCGGCTGGGGGGCGTGGCAGCGGGACAGGTCAGTGCCCTGTCTTAAGGGGCTCCGGAACGCCCTATACTTGCAATGTTAAAATAACGCTTATAAATTACATCGTTCCTCACAAAGTATTTGAGGTAGGAAGTTGAACTTTTTACAGATTATTTATTGGAATATGGGCTATAACTTAACACAGGGATTTTACACAATTTTAGTTCAGTTATTAAAGATGATTTTTTTCAATTGTAATGAAAATTCACAACATTTTTTTGCAATTTTTTATTTATATATTCAAAAATATACAGTTTTTTGGAAAAAGGCTGTGTTAAATTATGCAGAAGGTACTGTGTAACATTTACTGAAAGTTTGAAACAAATATGTTTGGAAGATCCTTAGAAAACATGTAATTAGTATGAGAAAATAAGAGTTTTGGGAATCGAGCGACAAAGATTGGATTAACTTTTTAGTGCATTCCAGGTCCATAGGATGGATTATCTTCATCCTCTGCAAACTCCTCCTCCAGCTTCCTCTTCTTCCTCCTCCTGTTTACTCTTGCTTGTATTTCTAGACTCTTTACAGCCCTGTCTGCAGCCCGAAGGCGTTCCTTGTCTAAAGCAAGCATCGCTCGTACCATGTTAGAACCTATCTTCATTCCCATATTTCTAAATACCTTGCACCTTACAATGTTGCCATCATTGAAAGTTGCAACAGCATCATACACACCAAAGTGAAGTGTATCTATTCCAACAAATACAGTATTGGGGATTCTCGACCATATAACACTATTTACACTTTCATTGGGGTTTTGAGTTTTTCCGTGAATACACTTTTTCAACAGTTCAGGTGCTGCTAAGTCTCTGAAAATAGGTTTTATCACCTCCATTATTGCATGAGGCAGACTATGCTTATGAGTGTACACTTCACCAGTTAGCAATCCTTTGTTATATTTACACCAACTGTCTTCTTCTTTGGGACACAAGCTATGTTGGGGATTTTCATCGTCTTTATTGTTTACAGTAATAACACATACCTTTGGCTTTCCAACATTTCTCCTCTTCTTAAAAGCCTTCAGAGGATTTCTAATAACTTTACTTTTACTCATTATTATACTTCAACAAAACAGAGACTCAAGAAACAGAATTAATTACGAATATTTTCGAGATAACGACAGAGTAAATAAACATGAAACAATCGACAATCACACCAGCGATATATATTGAACCATCACAGGTTAGCCACAACACATATTTTATCTCACATCACTAAAATGTACCTGATGAACACGGACGTTAATAATAACACCATTTGACAGCAGTTTAACAGCGCCACAGTGGGTCACGCCCATGTAGAACACATTTCAAAAAAAATTTAAAAATAGTTGTAGTCTTCGGAATTGAATAAATTATATATCTATTAAAAGGTAATAGTCTGCAGATTCAGAAAACGCAAAAAAGTAAAAATTGAACTTTTCATGATTCTGAGCCTTTGCGGAGCCCCTTAAGCGGACATCCCCGGCGGCGGCTGCGTGGCGTCGGTCGGTCGGCCAGGGTTCCCGGCTCCTGCCCCGGTCACGGCGTTTTGTAGCGGCAGCGTCTCAGGACGATGGCGACAGAGCGTTACCGCAAAGCGCCCCAGGCAGTGACTCCCACGACTGGCGGCTGCCTGTCGACGGCGTCCGGCGGTAGTTACGGGGGCAACTCCTAGGCGGCGACGCGCATTACGAGGGTAACTGCGACCACAGCTGACGAGTCCCGACTGGTGGCGGCGCTGAGCCACACAGGCTGTGCGTCACTCCGACGGACGACGTTGACGAGCCGGCTGGCGGTCCTAAATACGCCTTTCTGCCGCTCGTGTCTGCGGGTTTCCTTCCCCAGTGGGTTTGAAGAATTTTCTGGTGTCGCTCGGCTGGCGTAACTGGCCCGATTACCGCCCTCGACGTCGACAACCTGGCAATGCGACGAGCTGCTTGTTACGTCGCCTGCTCGCCGCTGACACAGCGTTCTCCGTGTTGCTGAACTCGGCTCTTCCCCGACCCAGTCACGCCACGGTATCCAAGCACTGAACTGCGCAACCGAATGTGACACACGTGCGACTTCTGGCTCCCAGCGTTTCTTCACATTTTAACTAACTTCATTACTCCAAAACTTCTACCTTTAACTTAACGAAGTCTTCCGAAGTAAGAGTGATTTCAGGTGTTCCACAGGGGAGTGTCGTAGGACCGTTGCTATTCACAATATACATAAATGACCTTGTGGATGACATCGGAACTTCACTGAGGCTTTTTGCGGATGACGTTGTGGTATACCGAGAGGTTGTAACAATGGAAAACTGTACTGAAATGCAGGAGGATCAGCAGCGAATTGACGCATGCTACAGGGAATGGCAATTGAATCTCAATGTAGACAAGTGTAATGTGCTGCGAATACATAGAAAGAAAGATCCTTTCACATTTAGCTGCAATATAGCAGGTCAGCAACTGGAAGCAGTTAATTCCATAAATTATCTGGGAGTACGCATTAGGAGTGATTTAAAATGGAATGATCATATAAAGTTGATCGTCGGTAAAGCAGATGCCAGACTGAGATTCATTGGAAGAATCCTAAGGAAATGCAATCCGAAAACAAAGGAAGTAGGTTACAGAACGCTTGTTCGCCCGCTGCTTGAATACTGCTCATCAGTGTGGGATCCGTACCAGATAGGGTTGATAGAAGAGATAGAGAAGATCCAACGGAGAGCAGCGCGCTTCGTTACAGGATCATTTAGTAATCGCGAAAGTGTCACGGAGATGATAGATAAACTCCAGTGGAAGACTCTGCGGGAGAGACGCTCAGTAGCTCGGTACGGGCTTTTCTTGAAGTTTCGAGAACATACCTTCACCGAAGAGTAAAACCGTATATTGCTCCCTCCTACGTATATCTCGCGAAGAGACCGTAAGGATAAAATCAGAGAGATTAGCGGCCACACAGAGGCATACCGACAAACCGACAATCCTTCTTTCCACGAACAATACGAGACTGGAATAGAAGGGAGAACCGATAGAGGTACTCAGGGTACCCTCCGCCACACACCGTCAGGTGGCTTGCGGAGTATGGATATAGATGTAGATGTAGATGTACAATGCCCACCAATAGGTTGTCAGATAGGTGTTGCTGGTGGATCTTTGCGAGAGCGCTGCAGAAATGCATGCGCCGTTGCCATCTATTGACGCGCGGGGTAGCCGCGCGGTCTCTGGCGCAATGCCACGGTTCGCGCGTCTCCCCCGCGTCGGAGGTTCGAATCCTCCCTCGGGCATGGGTGTGTGTGTGTTGACCTTACCGTAAGTTACTTTAAGTTAGGCGACTCGAACCCGTATTTCCAGCTTGTCGCGAGCGCATCGTCATTCGGAATAACACAGGTACTACAATATCGTACATATTCGATATCGTATCGGAAACTTGTAAGATTAATCTTTGTTGTAAATTAATTGAAGAACAATTGGACAAAATGATGTAAAGCCGCGTCGAACACTTTAATTTCATTACCTATCCGATGTCTTCTCATCCAAATAATTCTCACTTTGTTTTTAGAATTTTATGTCAGGCCTCATATGAGGGAGTTGGTGACTAATTGACGGACGATGAACGAGCGAACGCTAATCGTCTACTCTCGTTGCTTCCTTCTGTATCCGAAATTAAGGCCTGGTTGAGACATTCTGTACCGATCATTCTCCAATACCTCGCGTGATGTTTTTCGTAAGGATTGTAGTAGCCATTTAAGCTATTTGCTCATTGGTCTGATGCAGAGGAATAATAAGACGGAGCTTTGAGGGAAAGGTCTTCACGGAATTTTAGCAACCTCTATCGCACCGAGAGTTAAGATGCAGTAACGTTCATTTCTGGGCTCCACCTTTAATGAGGTTGACTTCCATACACGGCAGTTCTAAATCTACATCTACATCTACATATACACTCCTGGAAATTGAAATACGAACACCGTGAATTCATTGTCCCAGGAAGCGGAAACTGTATTGACACATTCCTGGGGTCAGATACATCACATGATCACACTGACAGAACCACAGGCACATAGACACAGGCAACAGAGCATGCACAATGTCGGCACTAGTACAGTGTATATCCACCTTTCGCAGCAATGCAGGCTGCTATTCTCCCATGGAGACGATCGTAGAGATGCTGGATGTAGTCCTGTGGAACGGCTTGCCATGCCATTTCCACCTTCTAGAGCACGTCGGGTGGCACGGGATACAT
Organism: Schistocerca nitens; assembly: GCF_023898315.1. Taxonomy (NCBI): domain Eukaryota; kingdom Metazoa; phylum Arthropoda; class Insecta; order Orthoptera; family Acrididae; genus Schistocerca; species Schistocerca nitens. Next base: position 173,445,609 of record NC_064625.1, on the reverse strand, counting down.
GCGGACGTGCATTGTCCTGTTGGAACAGCAAGTTCCCTTGCCGGTCTAGGAATGGTAGAACGATGGGTTCGATGACGGTTTGGATGTACCGTGCACTATTCAGTGTCCCCTCGACGATCACCAGTGGTGTACGGCCAGTGTAGGAGATCGCTCCCCACACCATGATGCCGGGTGTTGGCCCTGTGTGCCTCGGTCGTATGCAGTCCTGACTGTGGCGCTCACCTGCATGGCGCCAAACACGCATACGACCATCATTGGCACCAAGGCAGAAGCGACTCTCATCGCTGAAGACGTCTCCATTCGTCCCTCCATTCACGCCTGTCGCGACACCACTGGAGGCGGGCTGCACGATGTTGGGGCGTGAGCGGAAGACGGCCTAACGGTGTGCGGGACCGTAGCCCAGCTTCATGGAGACGATTGCGAATGGTCCTCGCCGATACCCCAGGAGCAACAGTGTCCCTAATTTGCTGGGAAGTGGCGGTGCGGTCCCCTACGGCACTGCGTAGGATCCTACGGTCTTGGCGTGCATCCGTGCGTCGCTGCGGTCCGGTCCCAGGTCGACGGGCACGTGCACCTTCCGCCGACCACTGGCGACAACATCGATGTACTGTGGAGACCTCACGCCCCACGTGTTGAGCAATTCGGCGGTACGTCCACCCGACCTCCCGTATGCCCACTATACGCCCTCGCTCAATGTCCGTCAACTGCACATACGGTTCACGTCCACGCTGTCGCGGCATGCTACCAGTGTTAAAGACTGCGATGGAGCTCCGTATGCCACGGCAAACTGGCTGACACTGACGGCGGCGGTGCACAAATGCTGCGCAGCTAGCGCCATTCGACGGCCAACACCGCGGTTCCTGGTGTGTCCGTTGTGCCGTGCGTGTGATCATTGCTTGTACAGCCCTCTCGCAGTGTCCGGAGCAAGTATGGTGGGTCTGACACACCGGTGTCAATGCGTTCTTTTTTCCATTTCCAGGAGTGTATTTTCCGCAAGTGACCTTGTGGGGCGTGGCAGAGGGTACGCTCCAATTCTCGTAGTGATTTTCTGTCATGTTCGACTCGCAAGCAGTGCCTCCGCACGAACCCTAAATTCTCTCCTCTTATCATCACCTTACGCTAGTTGTATGTTGGACGCAGTGGAATCTTTCTGCAGTCGGCCTCCAATGCGGTTTCTCTAAATTTTTCCCAGTTTTCCGTGAAAGTCTCCCGAAGCATCTACGTAACACTTGCGTACTGATCGAATATACCGGTAACAAATATGGCAGCCAACTTTCAATCCGACCTAGTGGTGGTCGCAGACACTCGCGCTGTACACAACAGCGGGTCGCCCTAGTCTCCCATATGCGGTCTCCTTTGCAGATGAGCCACACTTCCCCACAACTGTCGCCTTCACTACCACAGTTGTCACATGCTCGTTCGCTTTCATATCGCTTTCCAACGTGTAAGTAGGCTGTTTAGGTTTTTATGTTGGTAACGCCACGTAGCTCTCTGTATGAAAATCACTGACTGTGCTGTGTGCAGTCTGTGGCTGGGTGGCATTGTTGGAATGTTTGTTATTGTTGGGCAGCTGGCTGTGAACAGCGCGTAGCGTTGCGCAGTTGGAGGTGAGCCGCCAGCAGTGGTGGATGTGGGGAGAGAGATGGCGGAGTTTTGAGAGCGGACGATCTGGACGTGTGTCCATCAGAGAGAGTAAATTTGTAAAGATGGATGTCATGAATTGATATATATGATGACTTTTGAACATTATTAGGCCGGCCGTGCGGTTCTAGGCGCTTCAATATGGAACCGCGTGATCGCTACGGTCGCAGGTTCGAATCCTGCCTCGGGCATGGACGTGTGTGATGTCCTTAGGTTACTTAGGTTTAAGTAGTTCTAAGTTCTAGGCGACTGATGACGTCAGAGGTTAAGTCGCATAGTGCACAGAGCCATTTGAACCATTTTTTTTGAACATTATTAACGTAAATACATTGTTTCTTCTCTATCAAAATCTTTCATTTTCTAACTATGCCTATCAGTAGTTAGTGCCTTCAGTAGTTAGAATCTTTTATTTAGCTGGCAGTATTGGCGCTCGCTGTATTGCAGTAGTTCGAGTAACGAAGATTTTTGTGAGGTAAGTGATTCATGAAAGGTATAGGTTATTGTTAGTCAGGGCCATTATTTTGTAAGGATTATTGAAAGTCAGATTGTGTTGCGCTAAAAATATTGTGTGCCAGTTTAGTGTTGATCAGAATAAGTGAAGAGAGTAATGTCTGAGTACGTTCAGTTCTGTTCGGCTGTTTGAAAATCGAATAACGTTAGAGGTTTATCAGCACAGTAATTCATTAATTTTTCCAAGGACTTGTTTCAAACGTTACGCACACATATTAAAACGACTTGACTGTCAATCAAGACGCTGCACTGCTGTACCCGAAGGTTACAGCTTTGACCTTCCTACTCATCCGAATTAAGTTACAGTTTTCCACGTTTAGGACTAGCTGCCATTCATGACACCAACTAGAAATTTCGTGTAAGTCGTCTTCTACGTTCCTACAGTCGCTGAACTTAGACAGCCTACCGTACACCAGGGGCATCATCAGCAAACAACCGCAGACTGATGGCCTCCCTGTCTGCTACATCATTTACGTATACAGGCTGTTACAAAAAGGTACGGCCAAACTTTCAGGAAACATTCCTCACGCACAAATAAAGAAAAGATGTTATGTGGACATGTGTCCGGAAACGCTTAATTTCCATGTTGGAGCTCATTTTAGTTCCGTCCACCTACGCTCAATGGAGCACGTTATCATGATTTCATACGGGATACTCTACCTGTGCTGCTACAACATGTGTCTTTTCAAGTACGACACAACATGTGGTTCATGCACGGTGGAGCTCCTGCACATTTCAGTCGAAGTGTTCGTACGCTTCTCAACAACCGATTCGGTGACCGATGGATTGGTATAGGCGGACCAATTCCGTGGCCTCCACGCTCTCCTGACCTCAACCCTCTCGACTTTCATTTATGGGGGCATTTGAAAGCTCTTGTCCACGCAACCCCGGCACCAAATGTTGAGACTCTTCGTGCTCGTATTGTGGACGGCTGTGATACAATACGCCATTGTCCAGGGCTGCATCAGCGCATCAGGGATTCCATGCGACGGAGGGTGGATGCACGTATCCTCGCTAACGGAGGACATTTTGAACATTTCCTGTAGCAAAGTGAAGTCACGCTGGTACGTTCTGTTGCTGTATGTTTCCATTCCATGATTAATGTGATTTGAAGAGAAATAATAAAATGAGCTCTAACATGGAAAGTAAGCGTTTCCGCACACATGTCCACATAACATCTTTTCTTTCTTTGTGTGTGAGGAATGTTTGCTGAAAGTTTGGCCGTACCTTTTTGTAACACCCTGTATAGAGAAAAACAGCTGTGATGCCACACATCCGCTGATGACCACTCGCCGCCGACGACAAGTTGCTGTATTCTATTACTTAAGAAGTCTTTGAGCCACTCACATATCTCGGAACGTATTCCGCATGCTTGTACCTTTGTCGGCGTTGATCACCGTATCAAATTATTTACGGGAATCTAAAAATATTGAATCGATCTGTTGCCCTTCATCCATAGTTCGCAGTACATCATGTGACAACAGGACAAGCTGAGTCTTGCACGAGATTTTCCCTTTCAAGGAATTTCACTATATTCAAACTGAGAATGTGTTCAAGGATTCTGCAGCAAACAGAAGTTAGGGTTACTGGTCTGCAATTTTGCGGATCCGTTGTTCTACTCTTCTTATAGACGGGAGTGACCTCCGTTTATTTTCAGTGGCTTGGGTTTTCATGCCGGACGAGAGATTCGATACATAGTTACATACAACAGTGACAGTGAAATTTTTATTGCACTTTGAAGGGATCAGATGGAACGCTTGCAAGTGATAAGGCGTTCCCGATTCCGGGATTGTCGATTACCGGCCGCTGTGACCGAGGGGTCGTAGACGCTTCAGTCCGGAACCGCACTGCTGCTACGGTCGCAGGTTCGAATCCTGCCTCGGGCATGGATGTGTGTGATGTACTTAGGTTAGTACGATTTAAGTAGTTCTAAGTATAGGGGACTGATGACGTCAGATGTTAAGTCCCATAGTGCTTAGATTCATTTGAACAATTTGATTTCCGATTATCAAAAATAATTTTAGAACAGTCAAAGGGTCTGTAAGTTTGCACGGTTCAAACACGGATGGACTCGGTTTGTTGTCCGGGCCTGCGTACAGATTGTGAGCCCAGTGTGACGCGGCCGCAGCCGCTGCGGGAACAGCTGAGTGTATCATCTGTACGGTCCTGTTTCACCGCCTTGAGTGAATACAGACGCGAGGTGCAGTTGCGCCATCTCCTTCAGTAAACCTACCCGATGCTGCTGTGTGGTAACGTGCAAGTAACACTACCGGGAAAACAGACACGAGACACAATGGGGCGGTACTGAATGCACGCTTGACGCTGAACACCAAACTAGGCAACTACTCACTTTCGGAAAAATATCGTCCACGTAATTCCAAAGACGGCAAGAGGTGCAAGTGCGACAATTATGGGTCAATCAGCTTAACAGCTCATGCATTCGAGTTGCTTAAAATAATAACATACAAAACAATGGTAAACAAAACTGCTGATGTGCTACAAGACGATCAGTTTGGCTTTACGAAAGGTAAAGGCACCAGAGAGGCAGTTCATAATGGAAACGAGACTACAGAAAAATCAACAAACGGTCATAGCATTTGTCGACCTGGAAAAAGCGTTCGACAATGTAAAATGGTGCAAGATGTTCAACTCCTGAAAAGAATAGCGGTAAGCTGTAGGGAGAGACAATATACAACATGTACAAGAGCCAACGGGAAATAATAAGAGTGGACGACCAAGAACGAATTGCTCGGATTAAAAAGGGTGTAAGACATGGACGTAGTCTTTCGTCGCTACTGTTCAATCTGTACTTGGAAGAAGCAATGATGGAAAGAAAAGAGACGTTCAAGAGTGGAATTAATGTTCAAGGTGAAGGGGAATCAGTCATACGATTCGCTGAAGATATTTCTATCCTGAGTGAAACCGAAGAAGAATTATATGATCTGCTGAACGGAATAAACAATCAAATGAGTGCAGAATATGGACTGACAAAAAATCGACGAAAGACGAAAGTAATGAGAAGTAACAGAAATTAGAACAGCCAGAAAGGTAACATCAGGACTGATGCTCACGAAGAGGATGAAGTTAACGGACTCAGCTACCTAGGCACCAAAATAGCCAATGACGGAGGAGGCAAGGAGGACATCAAAAGCAAACTAGCACTGGCAAAAACCGGCATTCCTGGCCAGGAGAAGTCTACTAGTATCAAACATAGGCCTTAATTTGAGGAAGAAATTTCTGAGGATGTACGTCTGCAACACAGCATCTACGGTACTGAAACATGGACTGTGGGGAAACCAGAAGAGAAGACAATCTAAGCATTTCAGATGTGGTGTTACGGAGGAATGTTGAAAATTAGGCGGACTGATAATGATTGAGGAGGTTCTGCGAAGAACCGGAAAGGAAAGGAACATGTTGAAAATACTGACAAGGGGAAGGGACAGGATGATACGACATCTGTTAAGACATGAGGAAGTGACTTCCATGGTACTGGAGAAAATTGTAGAGGGCAAAAAGTTTAGACGAAGACAGATATTGGAATACATCCGGCAAATAACTGAGGACGTAGGTTGCAAGTGCTGCTCTGAGATGAGGAGGTTGGCACAGGAGAGGAAATCGTGGCGGGCCACATCAAACCAGCAAGATAACTGATGACTCAAAAGAAAAAAGAAAACAAAGGCAACTACCGTGAGTTAGTGGAACAAGTTTGTTTGCAAGCAAACAGGAGGCGCATACCGTCCACTATAGTATTTCTACAATAATAATTTAGCCGGCCGGTGTGGCCGAGCGGTTCTAGGCGCTTCAGTCTCGAACCGCGTGACCGCTACGGTCGCAGATTCGAATCCTGCCTCGGGCATGGATGTGTGTGATGTCCTTAGTTTAGTTAGGTTTACGTAGTTCTAAGTTCTAGGAGACTGATGACCTCAGATGTTGAGTCCCATAGTGCTGAGCGACATTTGAACCGATAATAATTTAACATTTGACATAGGTGAGTATGAATTTCAAACGGGAACTCTAAAATGTCTAAGTTCTCTGAAATATAGTGACGGAACGAAAGTTTTGTTCCAGGAGTTTTCTCACATCCGTTCACTAAATTATCACTGCAACCTATTTATGTCAATTGAAATATAATTTGAATACCTTCTCAAGGTAAATGCGATTTCGCACGTTCAGCGAAGCTGTGCCGCATCAGAGCTGAAATACGGTCATTTATAGTATCACATTAACAGATGCGTTTGCTATTCCGTCTGCGTTGTGATTATGAGCGGCAGCGATCCTACATTTGTGCCATGACGGCGCTCTGCGTGCAGAATGAACGGGTTGTAAAATAGTTCTAATTATGAAATGGAATTACGTGATCAAAAGATATGCTCAAAAGGCGACGACGGTGGTGCAGGATCAATATAACCAGCCATCGTCCACAGATCTACACAATTTTCGTAGAAATAAATCTTTTAAACATGAAAACTGAGGTTCAGAGAGTTGCACGAAGAACAGTGGACACGTTCCTGAAACTTAATACTTTATATTCTTGAAATCTGTTTTCATAATCCATAACATTTTTAGTCGCAATCACAGTTTAACACTCGTCCACAGTCGGACGTAATTCTGTCCATTACAAATTTATTAAGATGTCAGTCCAGAATAATATATTCTGCCAGTGGCGTTCATTATCTCCACAAACTCTCACAACAAGTTAGCCTCAATCGATTACAGGTCGCCGGCCGGAGTGGCCTGCGGTTCTAGGCGCTACAGTCTGGAGCCGAGCGACCGCTACGGTCGCAGGTTCGAATCCTGCCTCGGGCATGGATGTGTGTGATGTCCTTACGTTAGTTAGGTTTAGTTAGTTCTAAGTTCTAGGCGACTGATGACCTCAGGAGTTAAGTCGCATAGTGCTCAGAGCCATTTGAACCATTTGATTACAGTTCTGTCCCTCTTAATATGAACAAATTACGAAGAGTAAGTCTTCTCCAATCCACAGAGAGCGAAACGCTCTATTGGAATAGTATGTGGTATGTTATCTCAGGCTGCACGTTGTCATGCGGCGTATCATTACGTAAAGCTAAATCTTCTAACAGTTTCATTAGAGTTTAATTTTTTTTGTGCGCACACTAAAATACGAAATTAAATGTAGCAGAACACAGGTCAAAGACAAGGGGGAACACAGCACACTCACACTGTTGTGCAGATACAGCAGTTGCGCAAAAATATGTATACAACGCCAGAAATAATATATTAATATAATAATAATATAATAATATATAAACTGGGAACTATCTCTGCAGCAAACGTGCCAAGCAATATTCGACAGCTCATTCACAGCCTGTTAGCTACGAAAATCCACACTGGCAGCCAAACTTGTTAAACATAAGTTGCAGTTGCAAAAAATAATACACATGATTACACAAATGGGAATATACCCAACTGATTTGAAATGAAAATGAAAAATCGTGCCGAAAACAATTACAGCCTCATCAGTACATGGCACGCAATTAATCATGTAAATCATGATGCGCATTACAAGTCAAGTATCCACTAAAGAATTCACCTCAATGGGAGACTGGTTCCTGAAGTCCTAAAGAAAACTAGGAGCTTTTGCAGAAATACATGTTAAACCAGCTTGGAAGAAAACACATACAGGGTGTCCCATTTGTCTTGATCACCCTAAATAACTGTTTTTCGAGATGCTAATTACAAAATGTTTCAAGCAAATGTTGTTTAGCCGTCAGGGGGACATCAGTCAGCATAAATGCCTTCGTTGTACCTTAGTTTTTTACAAAGATATGAAGAGCGGTATGACTTTTTTAAATGGTACCCTGAATTTTCTATTCGGTAATTCATTTCCTCTCCTAAAGACCTATTCAAAGATGTATCACATCGTTCCATTCACTGAAACACGACGTTATTAATTACATAACACAACACTGATGTTGACGCTCCCAGCCCTTAGTGCAGGTACTCGGGGTAATGGAACTCTTCGACGTGCTGACGTTGACAGAGGACAAATGTAAACATAAGTGGAATGCACTCCCGTCATTCCGTCAACCATCGTCAGTTGAGGTGTTGTGTGAGAAGAATGTACACCAACGAAGGGAAGGCAGAAAAGCTACTCATGTAAGGTCAATGTAAGTTAGCAGAACAGTAATTGCAATACTGTTTTCATATGTACGGGTACATTTAGTGCAGCAGTTTAGTCCTTTTAAGTACTGTTGTGTAGATATGGGTACGAAGTTTTTCACGACAGCACTTATATGTAAAACGTGCTCGGTATTCTTGCCGCGTCAGTTCTAGATAAAATCTCTAGCTTTCGACGATTACCTCCATCGTCATCATCAGGAGCAACTGACTGTCGTCACTGCTGTTTTTTTTCCCTTTATTGAATTTCGATTCCCCTCGGAGGGGGAGAGCTGGCAGCAGCTTAGTATGTTGCTCTTCAGCCTACAGACTTTGGTTTAATAAGATGAAGAGAATAAATAATAAAACAGGCGATAAAATCGGAGACTTAAATAGTAACATGGATAAAAAAATTGTGGAACTTAAAACATAGAACAAAGGGGTGATGATGCTAATAAAATACATACGAATCAGACAGGTAAAATAATAGACAGACAATTAAAAAAAACACGCCGAGTCTGGTTTCTGTTCGCAGACATAAAATTCACACCCAGCCACAGCATGGTTTCTGTTCGCAACACTACAAAGACGAACAACACTGAACATTCACTGGAACACTGCACTAAAAAGTTGGCAAATGTGACATACCACAGCCGAGAGCAGGTGGGGGGAAACTGGACAGATGATGGGAAAATAAAAAAGGGGGGGAGGAGAGGAAAAGCGAAGCGGGCAGGGGCGGAAAGGAGCCGATGAAGGATGTGGACCCATAAGAGGGGTGGGGGGTGCTGGGCAGATGCGACAGGGTCTGGGGAAGGCAGAGGAGGGGAATACAAAAGCACTCAGGGGGGCGGGGAAGAAGGGGGCAGAGAGAGGGGAGGTGGGGAAAAAAGAGGATGGAAGGGGGGGGAGAGGGAGCCCGGCAAAAGGACAGAGGAAAGGACGGGGGGGGGGGGGGGTGAGGATCAGAGTTGATAGTAGGGATAAATGGAGGGAGAGAGGGCATGATCCGGAAGGGGGAGTTGATGGAAGCCACCTTGGGAAAGGAGATGAAGGGTGTAGAAATGGAGGGTAGGGGGGACACAACAGTGAAGGCGCGGCAGGGGTGGGGGTGGGAGAGGAGAGGAGCAACCAGGGGGTGAGGGGGATCAACGTGGCGGGAGGTGTATAGTATGCGGATATGTTCGAGGAATAGGAGCAAATGGGGGAAAGGAATCAGGTCATAGAGGATCCGTGTGGGGGCGGAAGGCGTATACGGAAGGCGAGGCGGAGTGCATGACTCTCGAGGATCTGGAGGGACTTACAGAATATGGGGGGCGGGCGGCTGTGGCAGATATCGAGGCGGGACTGGCATAACAGAGGATGGGGTCTGCTCCTGTGGTAACCTTTTTTATATCCCGTGGACGGCTTCTGATTGGTTGGCTTCTGATTGGTCGGCGATTACGTACTGCTGTCGCAGACGGTGTCACTGTGTGCGCCGGTGGCGCCACCGCTTCCGTTTGAACGTAAACCTTAGAAGGAACGTCTCTGCTGCTTCTCTGCATCGAGCGCTCGTATCCGTGCACAGCTCAGATGGTATCCGCTATCGCGGTTAAAGTTCATTTGGCTCATTCTTATTTCAACAGCCTCCTTAATAACAGAATCACAGTACGTGGAGGCATGGGACAGAATCATTGTTTCATCGAACAATATTTTGTGTTTCTTCGTGAGGCTGTGCTCCGCAGTTGCCGATTTCTCCAGTTCTCTATTTTTTATATGGCGTTGGTGTTCTGCACAGGGGTCGGAAACGGGTGCATCATCTCATTAATTTTCTTAGTAGCACGAAAAATCGGTCTTATACCCCGCCTACGCAGGGCTCTTCCTATTTTGCTGGAAATCGCGCCACCAAAAAAAGCGAGAACCGCAATCGGTGTTTCATCCTGTGAGTGTGCAGCATTTTCACGTTTCCTTTTTTTGGAGAACGCTGCCTTTATATCGCGTGCACCATAGTCATTCTTTCGGAACACATACTTCAGATCGTTAATCTTGGACTTTAAGTGGTCCTCGTCAGAAACAGTTTTTGCTCTATATACCAACGTGTTCAAAACGGCTCTTCTCTGAGCAGGAAGATGCAAACTTTTTAAGGAACGTGCATGAAATTCGGCTCCCCTCCGTCCATCCTTATTTTATCGTTACGTTGACGATACATTTATGATCCGGCCACACGGCGCAGAAGCTCTCGAACAATTCATGGAACACATGAACAGCATACATCCGAACATCCAGTTCACTGTTGAGATGGAGAAGGAAGGGAGACTGCCTTTCTTAGACGTTTTAGTACAACGACAGGCGGACGGGCGTCTTGGCCACTCTGTATACCGTAAGCCGACGCACACCGATTTATACCTGAATGCACAGAGTTCGAACCCGCGTCCGGACATCCTGATTTAGGTTTTCCGTCATTTCCCAAAATCGCTCCAGGCAAAGGCCGAGATGGTCCCTTTGAAAGGGCACAGCCGACTTCCTTCCCTAAACGGATGGGAGCAATGACATCACTCTTTCCTCGCCTCCCCCAAAGTAACCAACCTTCTCCCTGACGGGGCGCTCCGAAATCTGCCCGTAAGTAACGCAATAGCAACGTCTGTGGTGCACTGGTATTTGAGGATACGAGCCGGTGCACGGGTTACATTTCTTGTTTGACAGAAGGGAGCAAAGAGAAGTGATTCTGTACATACGGGCAATGAGACATTAGTTTGATGTTCTTCGTCAAATTCTCAGCTGTTTCACGTTCTCTGTGACACATGGCATCTTCATGATGTGCATCAATGACTCGGGGCAAGCAAACTATCGTCTTCTATTTAGGATTAATTTCTTGGGACTCCTTCATGAATGAACCACTTTTGTTGGCTTCGCTACACTTTGGATTTCCAAAGCAGTTGATCGCTGGTTAGTTTCAGGGTCGTAGCAGGATATCTGAGGATGGTCTCTGTTTCTGATGTTGCGTAAGGGTTTTGATTTCCTCTATTACATTTCTAATCCTTTCCTTACAGCAGGTGACAAAAGCATGATTTTGAGCTTCGGTCAAATTGCGTGCAATCCATTGGGAACAGGTGTTTTCACAACAGAATGAAAAATCCAGTAAATCTTCAATATTTTTGTAACATTTTCAGAGAACAGCGATCTTGTCAGCTATATAAAATTAATCATAAATAGTCTCGATCGTAATAGTTATTTCATTTAAAATGAACAACTTCGGTCTAGTCTTACGCCATCTTCACAACAGTACTGTGAAGGATAAAAATCGTGCTAGTTAAATACAGAAGTCAGTGACTTAAAGTAAAGTAATTTATACTTACTAAAATCGGAGAGTCGTTACCAGTCAGTTGTTGACGATGTCCAGAACCGTCAGTAGACCTCAGTCGCTGTATACTGCTGCTGTCGACTGGACAGCGCTGCGTTACACAGATCTGGTGGCTGCGTGTACGTGCTGTATGACGTCATCGTCAGCCAATGAGGAACGATTTACATAAATTATGTATCATTTGAAGACACAGTTCATCTAAAAGTGATTATTACAAAAAAGTAGTGCCTATATGATAGATCAGACATATATAACGCAATGCTGTCCAGCCGACAGCAGCAGTATATAGCGACTGAGGTCTACTGACGGTTCTCGACATCGTCAACAACTGACTGGTAACGACTCTCCGATTTTAGTAAGTGTAAATTATTTCAAAGTCACATTGATTTCTTTAGATAACTAGCACGATTTCTATTCTTCACGCCGGCCGTTGTGGCCGAGCGGTTCTAGGCGCTTGAGTCTGGAACCGCGTGACCGCTACGGTCGCAGGTTCGAATCCTGCCTCGGGCATGGATGTGTCTGATGTCCTTAGGTTAGTTAGGTTTAAGTAGTTCCAAGTTCTAGGGGACTGATGACCTCAGATGTTAAGTCCCATAGTGCTCAAAGCCATTTTTTTCTATTCTTCACAGTGATATTCTGAAGGTGATATAAGACTAGGCCGAAACTGGTCATTTTAAATGAAATAGCTATCTAGAGTGTTTTTCACTTATTTTACAATCTTCAATATGCGTAGTGATGCTTCCAACTCACTGATAGTCACTTACTGGTTCCCGATGATTCATATTGCGAGGAATACTGATCGTTTTTGGAACATCAAATGATTTTGGTCGATCACCACATTTTTCGCTCACGATAGCCGTAATTTCTCTTACTTCGGCTTTGCAGACGTAAGGCGAAATGTACTTCTGCAACGGTACAATATTTCTAAAGTCAGCCGCAACTGCCGATTTCAAAAAATTTCCTCAATAGTGCACCGAGACGGTGCCGGAACGTGTGAGCGAGCGGTACTGTGATGGAGGTCGTGAAGGTGCTGGTGATGGAGGCAGCCAAGCTATTGTCAAAAATCTTTGTTAACAGGTTAAATTTATCCGTTACGCATATTTTAGAACCCGTAACAGCTAAGTCAATGTAAACACATAAAACTGCAACAAGTCAGTTTTTTGTATAGTTATTTATTATTCAATAAAATAATAAATAAATATTAAAAAAACTGACTTGTTGCAGTTTTATGTGTTTACATTCTTTATCAACAATCATACACGGATGTAGATCAGTGGATCTACAGCAGGCAGGCAGAAGACCGCGGCTGGCGACGAGCTTAGCGGGACTATTCGGGTGATGAGCACGGTCGAGGTGGAAGAGGAGCAGGAAGAGGAGATTGGAATTTAACGTCCCGTCGACGACCAGGATGTTAGAGACGGAGCTCAAGCTCGGAATAGGTAAGACCACACCACACTTACGACAACTGAGGATGGGCTTATAACAGTCCGAAACCGGTCGTGTGAAAATAAAGTAATTTACAACTGAAGCGGTATTTTCAACCTCTGCCTTTGTCAAAGGTACTATCCCGCCATTTGGCTGAAGCATTTTCGGGAAATAGCGGAAAACCTAAATCAGGATGGCTGGACGCGGGTATGAGGACGGACCTGCAGCGTGGACAGTGGTGGCAAGTGGCAGCTGTTGCTGCGATGTCCACGACTCATGGCTCACAGCCTCGACCAAGGATGTACTTATCGTATGCTAAGGTATGGTATGGTGGTAATTTCTTATGGGACCAAACTGCTGAGGTCATCGGTCCCTAGGCCTACACATTATGTAACCTAACGTAAGCTAACTTACGCTAAGGACAACACAAACACACCCATGGCCAAGGGAGCACTCGAACCTCCGACGGTGCGAGCCGCGCGATCCGTCCTGAGCTCAGGTACACTGCTGGCCATTAAAATTGCTACATCACGAAGATGACGTGCTCCAGACGCGAAATTTAACCGACAGGAAGAAGATGCTGTGCGAACGATTAGCTTTCCAGAGCATTCACACAAGGTTCGCGCCGGTGGCGGCACCTACAACGTGCTGACATGAGGAAAGAATCCAACCGATTTCTCATACACAAAGAGCAATTGACCGGCGTTGCCTGGTGAAACGTTGTTGTGATGCTTCGTGTAAGGAGGAGAAATGCGCACCATCACGTTTCCCACTTTGATAAAGGTCGGATTGTACCCTATCCTGATTGCGGTTTATCGTATTGCGATATTGCTGCTCGCGTTGGTCGAGATCCAATGACTGTTAGCAGACTATAGAATCAGTGGGTTCAGGAGGGTAATAGGGAACGCCGTGCTGCATCCCAACGGCCTCATATCAGTAGCAGTCGAGATGACAGGCATCTTATTTGCACGGCTGTAACGGATCGTGTAGCCACGTCTCGATCCCTGAGTCAACAGATGGGGACGTTTGCAAAACAACCACCATCTGCACGAACCATTCGACGACGTTTGCAGCAGTACGGACTATCAGCTCGGAGACCGTGGCTGCGGTTACCCTTGGCGCTGCATCAGAGACAGGAACGCCTGCGATGGTGCACTCGGCGACGAACCTGGGTGCACGAATGACAAAACGTCATTTTTTCGGATGAATCCAGGTTCTGTTTACAGCATCATGATGGTCGCATCCGTGTTTGGCAACATCGCGGTGAACGCACATTGGAAGCATGTATTCGTCATCGTCATACTGGCAAATGAGTCGGCGTGATGGTATGGGGTGCCATTGGTTACACGTCTCTGTCACCTCTCGTTCGCATCGACGGCACTTTGAACAATGGACGTTGCATTTCAGATTTCTTACGACCTGTGGCTCTGCCTTTCACTCGATCCCTGCGAAACCCTACATTTCAGCAGGATATTGCACGACCGGATGTTGCAGGTCCTGTACGGGCCTTCCTGGATACAGAAAATGTTCGACTGCTGCCCTGGCCAGCACATTCTCCAGATCTCTCACCAATCGAAAACGTCTGGTCAACGGTGGCCGAGCAACTGGCTCGTCACAATACGCCAACCACTGCTCTTGATTAACTGTGGTATCTTGTTGAAGCTGCATGGGCAGCTGTACCTGTACACGCCATCCGAGCTCTGACTCAATGCCCAGACGTATCAAAGGACGTTATTACGGCCAGAGGTGGTTGTTCTGGGTACTGATTTCTCAGAATCTATGCACTCAAACTGCGTGAAAATGTAATGACATGTCACTTCTAGTACAATATACTTGTCCAATGAATATCTGTTTATCATCTGCATTTCTTCTTGCTGTAGCAATTTTAATGGCCAGTAGTGTAATTAAGAGAACGGTCACTGCCCCATGGCCTCGAGACGGCAAACCCAACTGCGTCTTGACTGGCATGGAGTGTACGTGACAGGATGAGAATAACTGCACCTGGGGGTTAAAATGCACTTTGCGAAGGAGCCGTGTGGCTGAGTCGCCTAAAAATCTCTGGAGCAGAGGACAGTGACTGGACTGCGCCTACTGTTGATAGCCGTACAGCCGTACAGCAGTACAGCAGTGTTGGTGTCTGCTAAGTTTCAGTATGGGCTTTAGCAGTGTCCGCTCGTCACCTGTTCTGTGCCTCTTTCATCTGCTACACTCTAGCAGCTGGAGATTTAGACTGCTACAATAGTGTTTCGCAAGAGGAGGCCATCTTCCTTCCAGGAATTGCCTCATAGGTCATGAAGAATCTGCAACGAACTCGCATGTAGATCGAACTTATCGGTAACAAATCTAGTGGCACACTTCTGAATTGCTTCGACATCTAATCCAACCTAGGGGGATCCCAAACACTCGAGAAGTATTCGAGCCACCTTCCTACTATCGCTCAAAGAAAAAGCTTTCTCATATACTATATAGTCATCAGCAAACGAGAATGTGTTTATGAATATCTTTTTATGACTGAGAACAGCTAGGATATTACAACAATGAGTGATTCTGTTAAATTAAGCCGGCCGAAGTGGCCGAGCGGATCTAGGCGCTGCAGTCCGCAACCGGGCTGCTGCTCCGGTCGCAGGTTCGAATCCTGCCTCGGGCATGGATGTGTGTGATGTCCTTAGGTTAGTTAGGTTTAAGTAGTTCTAAGTTGTAGGGGACTGATGACCTCAGATGTTAAGTCCCATAGTGCTCAGAGCCATTTGAACCTTTTTTTTTTTTTGTTAAATTAACATATCGTAGTCACATAGCGTGTCTGGCCCGAACCATCATAACTGGCCATATGATGCAATGTCGTTGCGAAATATACGGATGTTGTAGACGTCATGGGCACAAGCATTCAAGTTTAGTTTTGCCTGCGAAGAGTTTTCACAAATCCAGCCATATTGGATTACATCACAATAGCGGAGCCTCATCAGAACGAGTGATTGCTATGTCTTTCATATCGTGTGGGAAACATGTTCCGCAACTTCTGGCTGGCACACAGGGAAACGGAAGTTCTCCTCCACCAAGTGATAGCGATTTTCGTCCGCTGGAGCTTCTCATCGACAGTTGCACCCAGTTTTTCACCATTATCTAACACGATATTGAGATACGGTGAAGAAGAATGCGTGACTAACGCTCGTGGAATTCATGCTTAATTAACTCCAGACGAAATGCTACAGCTGCTTGGGACTACTTCACATTTACTTTTGGGCTCATATTTTCTATATTCAGGACAGATCATCATTCATATGTAAGATAGAAATATTGATATCTTCAGCTCACGTGCTTTAGTAAAGCTGGTGATCATTGGCAAAGAAATGGCGTTTGCTGAAGTAGAGAACCGATGAGATGTGATTGGCATACAAGTAGAGCAATAGTGGAATCAGGAATGGCCTCTGCATTCCTGAGAGAACACGCTTCCGGGACAACTTTTCAGTCACACTGAGAACACACTGCTGTCATATTTTTTTCTAAGTAGTGAAACGTATTTGGCTGTACCCGATATGGCGTTTAATTTTTGTCAAGCACTAAAACTAATTCTGCAGTATCATGTGTAGATTTTGTTTTTGATGGCATAATGCATGCGTAATGTACGACATGATTCATATATGAGGTAGGAATGATAACTGCAGAGGTCACTCATTCCTGTTTTAGCAATGTGCCTTTCGGTAAACAGTCCGTATATTGCTGCTCTTAGAGGCCAAAGTGTCTTCGTTATTATGTGTAGAGGGGAATTTGGCTACTATATGACATTGGCCTGTTGCTATTTCATACCATTTGTTCAGGTGGCCAATAATAGTGCCGTTAGAGAGAATTAACATTTCAGTAAACTTGGGGTGCCAGGTTCACGCAGTCGTCTTAAGTTGCCCAGTCACAGGTCGACAAGTTGGACAACCCCCTTCCCACCGACCAGGTCGTGACCTATATGAGCGTGTGTGGATACGCTCTGCAATCAATCGCCCGCTGCAGTAACACTTGCTAACCAACTCATCATGTTGAGAGTAAGTTCACGCAACACTGCTGCGAGTCAGTATTAGTGACGTAGGTTTAAGAACGGTTTATGTGTCACATAACTAGAGCCTCTGAGTGACCACCCATTGTGAGCTGATACCTCGGTCAGCGTTTTGCTTGTTGGCTTTTATGCATGCTTGGTTGCGTCATTTTCTGTAATTTATGCAATCAGCATCACCAATGCGACTCCGTGTTTCCAGTCCAATTAGGTACTTCGTGAGTTTATTACCAGTGTAATCTTCCAGCCTTCCACGAGATATCCTTTCCAGTCCAATAGCCTAAAGGCCACTGATTGCATAGACTCTGAATTCGTCCTGCACTCGTCTCTACTCGGCGATATGAAACACTTTGCATTTTCACGCCCTTTAGTGTTGCACAGTGAGTCATAATAGTCAATTAACTATGATTTTCACGAATTCCACTTTAGTTTCCATAGACAGTAGTCACCTCTTCTACATCCACAATTATTAATTTAATATAAGACCCAGTGCTATGATCCATTTGTCAGGGCCACCCACCTGCTCCGTTTCCTTGCACACCTCATTATCATGCATCTGGATCTTAGTGAGGCGATTAGCATTTCGGGAGGGGATGCTCGGTACTCATCATTGGCTTGATACGTAACCGTGATTGTTTCCTGACACTCGTTTTGTGAGTAGCATATCACAGCTGAAGGTGTCAAATCATTTCTTGAAATCTGTTGATTCCAAAATTATGATATCGCTTATCTATCTCGTATTTAAGACCAATAGTTGCCTTAAACTAAAACTAAACTCCGTCCAAACATGCCTCAGAAGACCCACCACAACCTCAGCCCAAAGGTGTCACTGGATGCAGATATGGAGGGGCGTGTGGTATCCCGGGTGTTGTCAGTTTTCGCAACTGAAGCTGCCACTTCCCAATCAAGTAGCTGCTCAGTTTGCCTCACAAGGGCTGGCACACCTGGACCGTCATCCACCCAAGGCCAACAGCACTTAACATCAGTGATCTGGTAGGAACCTGTGTGACCACTATAGCAAGACCTCTGACATTAGTTACCCTAACTAGTACAATGTCCACGACGTTTTAATGATCCCCAGACAATTAAGATGAATGTACTCAATCATTCAGTCAGCTGTTGTGAACAATGTATTCCTGGGCTTTGTGTACAGTGTCTACAATGCTGACCTGCAGGTAATCAAAATGTGATTGTATCGTTTACTTTTCATGGGTAAGTCGGACTTTGCTTATTTTCCAATGAGCAGACCATACCCATTCATGACGGTTCAAATGGTTCAAATGGCTCTGAGCACTATGGGACTCAACTGCTGTGGTTATCAGTCCCCTATAACTTAGAACTACTTAAACCTAACTAACCTAAGGACATCACACACATCCACGCCCGAGGCAGGATTCGAACCTGCGACCGTAGCAGTCCCACGGTTCCGGACTGAGCGCCTAGAACCGCGAGACCACCGCGGCCGGCTATTCATGACGGTTTAATGATATTAATAACTAATGAAGTGATGGGTATGGCAAAATGTCAAAATTACTATCATATTAGAAACATTAGTTCTACTTCTATTGTCGTTCAGTTTTTCCCCAGTCAGTTTAGATTTTTAATTATGATGCACCTTCATACTGTCCACTTGTGTGTTCAGTGCTGCTGACTGCCAGCTGAAGGATCCTGGTTCGATTCCCAGCACTGCCCGAGATGTTTCCTAGATGGAAGCACTAGTACGGGGTATGCTGAGCTTCTCTGAAGCCAACTGAGGGGCTGTCAGACCGATTACTAGCAGTTCAAAGGCCGGGAAATGCGAAAACGACCGCGGGCGCAGTGTGCGGACTTCCACACCGAGTCCAGTGATGTCATTGGCAGAGGATGACACGGTGGTCGGTCGGACCAGTTTGGCACACGTAGGCCATACAAGTATTACCCTGTATACTAGAACATCATCTGTGAACAATATTACAGAGATTCTGTAGCTACCTGCCACATTATTTATGCTTTCGTCGGAATTTTTAAAAAAATACAATGTAAAAAACACTGAAATCGTCAGACAGCATCGGAGGACAGCGTTTAAAACTGCGAAATTTGGTTGTGCTACCGAAAAAAAAGAAGGAAGAAGAAGAAGAATGGAGCTATCTTTGATCCTGGAGGGAGAGATGCAGTTTTTTTATCCCTATAGGACATGGCCGTCCGAGATGACCTCGTTTGTCATTCTTCAGCATTTACGCTCCGCAAAGGAGCACAGCAAGGACTGTGTCAGTGGGTAATTGCCTCCCGCTGGGACGCAACACGGCGCAGCGTCGGCCTCATTTGAAGACCTCCAAGATGTAACAGCTGCTACAGGAAAACATCGAGAGTGAAGGCGACCTGTATTCCGCCTCTAGTCGCGACAGTTGCAGTTAATGCTAAACGCGGGAAAACCCGCCGTCTTGTTGACAATAAACAAGCGGAAAGATCGGTCTGTATCGAGACATCGCAGTATTACAAAGATACCGCTCAAATGTTCAAATGTGTGTGAATTCCTAAGGGACCAAACTGCTCAGGTCATCGGTCCATAGACTTACACACTACTTAAAGTAACTTATGCTAAGAACGACACATACACCCGTGCCCGAGGGAGGACTCGAACCTCCGGCGGGAGGGGCCGCGCAATCCGTAACATGGCGCCTCGACCGCGCTGCAGATACCGCTCACAAATACGAAGTAGCGTAGTAGCAACTGTGAAGACTTTCCGGAACACAGGTATGGAGATTTGTGGTAGAACAGGTACTCTGGATTACAGGTCGATATCCCTCACATCTTTGTATCCCAGACTCATACTGCATATGCAGCATGAAAGGCCAACAGCGAAGGTTTCGATGTTTGTTTATATGTTTAATGACTCCAAGATCGCTACACCGTCATTTGCTTGTGCACTTCCCAATACAATGTTGCTGTTGTTGATGTTTTATACTACTGCTACATTTACAAGTTAGTAAAACAGGCTTCATAACAATGTCTTTTTACAATGTCGTATCACTGTTACGTTCAGTAGATTTCTGGAACAACGTCTCTGCCGTGTAACAGGTCCTTGCACTTCTTATCTTCACTTTGCAGTCCAAGACTATCTATGCAATATTTCCAAAAATATAATGTACTATATTCGCTAGTTGGTAACAGCTGATGACATTTCCCGCTGCTCAAACTCACGACCTGTAGCCTTCCCAGTGCCCCTCTTTTGAGACATGTGCAGTTCGCAGTTTCTATTACATCTGTCCCCCATCTTCTACGTGGCTGACATCTTTTCCTCTTTCCTCTGGGATCGATGCCCATACCTTCTCCGTCCTCCTGTTGTCACCAGTTCGTTCTAAATGAGCATCCCACGGTAAGCTTCTTCTTACAATAGCTTCCACGATGTTACCTTCCACTTCCGTAATTATTCTGATTTCTTCATTGTTGATGAGGCTGCACAACTTCACCTCCAGTAACACATTTCCATGGACAGCAGTTGATTCTTTTATCACTTTCATATTTCGAACTTCTGACACTTTGAGAGGCACCCACATGCCTTGCTCATACTGTGGCATCAAGCAGTCAGGCCTGCAAGATGAGTGGTCTGCCAAGCCAGTGGATTCATTCTTAATTTATCGAGTAACATGAACTCTCGTATCTTACTATTTAGTTACAAATTATCCTCCTGTTTGAATAATACGCAACGGAAACACGCATCTGACTATCAGTAATTTACAGAACTCTGACTGTACACTACGCACTGGCAATACCACATTTACTTTTTGTGTTTTATTTAACGGCTTTTGCCAACACGTGGCTACCGCACTGAATATGAATGGCGCACACATAATAAATTCGGGACATTATGACAACATACAATCCGAAGGAAAAGTCCACCAATCTTTTTCTTTTCACTATCTTATTTATTCCGATAAATTCTCTAACCTAAACACACAAATTCTATAACCTACAACAATAACACATGAGAAATTCCGCCCAGTGGGCATGGCTTTACATTGGTGAATCTCTATATTATGGTCTCGTAATTTATTTAACGCTACAGTGCATTTTCTGGATAGGATGGTGGATCTTTTATTATACCTCACACTTCGACTCTCACAATCATCATCACGAAACTTTCCTCCAGACCGAGCGGTACAGAAGGAACAAGCATAACCCATTAATCTTTTGAAACTACCTCGCTACTCTCCCATGCAACTCACACATACCCAAATTACATGACATACCCCACACTACAATATGAAATACTACACAGGGAATAGTCACAACATTATCACTTTCAGCTTTCCCACTTCAATTAATATTTATCCCAGTTTCACACGACACTGCCCCACTTTGTAATTCTACTTTCCTACTATGAACTCTGGAGATATATGCACGTCTTCCTGTGCAATGCAAGCCAAGTGGCGTTGCTGGATAGACGGCCGACTCACCTTGATTCTCTCTCAGAGTTTAAATCTAGCGTCACACGGAATCATATCACGCAATGTAACATTAAGAACATATTCATCACACACGCGAGTCCTCAACTGATACCATGGACGAGTACTTACTTCTCTTTATCCTTTGTCTGATACACAGATTGAGACTCACACAGTACTCACCACGTGGAAGTACTCATCTCTAATTTCAAGTCCTGCACACGCCATTTCTTAAATATTTCAGCTTATGGTACACACGCTATTTCTTAAATATTTCAACTTATTGTACACACACTAGTAATTCAGCTTAACTTAAGCACATGGAAGTATTTCAACTTTTTGCTACACGTGGTTTCATTGTGACCGTTGGTTACTTCCGAAGATTACTACAATCCCATTAATATTACCTGCCTGACATTTAATTCTCCCCACAAAAGTTCCTGAGATAGAGAAACTATTATTTCAAACTACTCTTAAATATTCCACATGCATACCATGTCTCCACTCTGTCGTCATTACGGAGCACAACTAAAACAGGTCTTAACAGCACAAGATCCAGCGGCAGAGTGCTGAAACATGGCCGTTCTTTTAGGTTCTCTCACACCTCTGTCGAAGTGGGGGGAGCACCTTCTTACCGTATTGGTCAGCCACATTTCAGGCGCTCAAAGCTCAGGCAAATTTCATCTCTTTCGTCCCACCAAAGGTGGCCAAAGGATCGACTCAAAGATGATCATATATCCACATTCACTATCTGCGGTTAGCACACGACCATACATTCATTCATTTCACAGATCTCACCAAACTGGATGTAGGGATTTATTTTGTGGGAGTGCACATGTGATCAATTAAATAAATAAATTGCCATTCTTTCCCACACTGGTATCCGGCTTCGCTGTATTAATTGAAATTGAGTTAGTTTTACAAAAAAAATGTGTTGTTCTGACAAGAATAATGAAGTAAGTTGTACCTATTTTCAATGTCGGGCGGTACTGTACCCTTTCAACACCGGCTACGCATGCAGAAGAAAATGGCACAGTACTATCCTTGCAATGCGAGGGTAGTTCCGAACATTTTTTTTAAGAAAACTGTATTAGAACAAACGTAGCAAGTCATCAAAATAACCAGGAGGAGACCTTAGCCCCTGGTGACCTCAAATTGACGACCAAATGTTGTTACTTTACCAAATTATTGACACAGTTGTTGCATTATTGTACTCTCCACAATTCGGAGTAACGTACACATACAAATTTATAACAATCCACATGACAAATAAAACATCACATCATAGAAATAAAAAATAATGGTGAGATAAAAATTTGCTTAGTTACTGGGATCTTCGTTATTTTTATGAGTAATCTAAACTTCACTAATTCTATGAGAAATAAAAAAAATACTAATTGTACTCATTAAATTTTAAATAGCTCACCGTCCAAACACAGAGCAAGTAATCAGACATTCATAAATTGCGTTGTAATAACCTTTACACGGCAATGTCTAAATACAAAACAAAATCAACAAAAGAAAAAAATTGCGTACACTAGTTACACGTAGAAGTCAGGCTCCATATCAATACTCGCAATAAATAGTTAGCAATAAGTGCTTGAATCCACCAGTAGCTCTCGTATCTTACTCTACTGCTCATTTCTCTGTTGTCACACATATGGGCGACAAGAACTTGCATTTCGACTAGCCTTCGTTACTCTTTAATGTGAAATATCACCACTGTGATAATGAAAATAAGTGGCTTCAGTCAACACACCAACAAGATCATTACTGTCCACGACATTAAAATGCATCAGTTAATTCCGATATTTGTTGTGCAATGCAAACTCTTGTCCCCTGTGAAAACCTTACTGACCTATGCAACAAGAGTCGCTACGTTAGTATTACGCCACTGGCTAATAATTAAAGCATCATTGTACCAAATATTCTAATAAACATGCTACGTGAACTTGATAACCCAGAACAAACAAAAAAACACTAACTATTCCAAACACAAATGTTAATAAAATGCAATTACACTTGCTGTCCCTTCAGGAATGAAACATATAAAAAAAATTTACACAATTACAAATACATTATTCCCTATCTTGCGAGTCACACGGAATCATTTCATTCTGTGATTTTCTTGGGGTCAAAAAGTTGCTGATAGTTTCCCTAGAAACACTGTCTCGGTGTCAAAGCTCTCCCATGGTTACCCGGACGAAAGTCTTTAAGTCACTCAAATCGGCATTTTGAACACGCACTGAACAGTAAACTGTATCTCACATTAAACACAAATGCCATAGTCACTCTCAGCGTACCATTCTCACGAATCTGGTCGTCCAGAAATGGCCCTACAACTACTATTACCCACGGTTCTGTCCTTTCAGTTCATGTTATAATTAAAAGTCGTAAGTTCCAACAAACAGCACTTATTCCCGCACCAATTCAAGAAATGTCTCCTACTACAGACGCAAATGTCAATGTCCCACTCTAGTTTCTTGCGTTCATACAATAATTAGTCACCAAACGACAACTGTCCTCTTCAAGAATACCAAGCGTCCCACATGCAATTCACAAAGCACACTTAACAAGTCGCTGCCAAAAGTTTATGGTAAGTAAGTAGTCAAGACAAAACAAAACGATCGTCCTGTCTGCTAAAGACAAAACCTTTTCCACCACTCACAACGTGGAAACACCAGTCCTTCACTCTCCACCTTATGGAGACGTAACGAGCAGTCATCTTGTTTCACAGCTCCACAGTCCAGTACTAGTTAATAGTTGCTGGTGACAAATGCCCACCGGGCTCTGCTGCGCGTCGTCCATTCTGCCGTGGCGCCGCTGCGCGCGCCGTTGAGCAGAAGAAACCACCCGCTGTTTCCTCCACGGGATACTTTCCCCAGTCGTAAGGGTGGCGGAACTTATGAATGGCCAGTGGTACGTGCGTGTCGCCCCAGGCCGTTGACCTGCTGTAGCGGATGCGTGGAGTGTACCCCGACCGGCAGTGGAGTGGGGAGTGCCTAGGCTCTGTCGCCCGTTGCCATGGCGACGTCAGCTCGGCCCGCTAGCGGTATGGGCGTTACGACACCCAATCAGTCAGACCCTTCCGTGCATCTCGCAACATTACAGACAAAAGGATAGTCTTACGGTATTTAAATACTCATTGATTACATGTATGATCTATTAGATACATTGGTAACAAAAGAATCTTAGTTCTAAAAACATAAAATCATACCCCCTAGTTTTCTACACATACAACATCAACATTTATCCCTTTTCTATATACAGCCCACACTTGTGCTATTGATTGTACCTGTCGTCCCTCATACAAAACATGAAAGTGTAAAAAAACAAAAGGAATAATAAGCAATCTATACTTCTCATAATTACAATATCAAATAGTAGGCTACTCTAATATCCTATCACTGTGAAAATATTAGAAACTGTTTATTCTAAAACTACAATATACAATGAACCTTTGTGCTTGTGACAGACTGAAATTAATACCCCTTTATAGTGTTCTAACAAAAAATAAGAAATAATCTACACAGCTCACAATTACCTACCACATGTTATTAAATAGTAAACTACTTTAACATCCTAACACAATAAACATTTTAGGAACTGGTGACTCTAAATCTACAACATACAATGCGCCTTTGTGCTCGTGACAGACTGAAATTAGTATCTCTTTACACATTTTACATTTCATTATATATAACAACCTTTCTAGGACATGTATGAACCATCCACATGTCAGATCCTGACCTGCCATCGAGGTTCATCCAAATCAAACAATACACAATACTACGACTCTCACTCACCAGACATCACATTTTCCTTCTCATTCAATCCATTAATACACTAACAGAATAGGTCTAGAAGTCAGCTAACCTTAACACGACAACATACCATACCTTTGCTCCCTTATACTCAACCACATAGCACATGAAGCTGTTTCGGAGATAGCATTCCAGTCTCCGAATTCGTCCTTTCACTCTGGCATCTCTCTCCATCGGCATACCTCTGCATTCACTTTACCGATTATTCATCCTGCTAAATTATTAAATATCAACTTTGAATTGCGACATTTCATCTAAGAACAAAAATTACACAAATTATTCATCCTGCAAAATAACTGTACACATTCTTGGTACCGTTTTGATTAGTTATACTGGTACCAGGCTTCAACAACAACAACGACAAAATTATTTTTGCCAAATCACAAATCTTATGGTAAGAATTAGATTTACACTTATATTACATCTTACATCAGTATTCCACAACGTTGACCATCTGGATCTCATACTCCCTTTATGTCCTTTCACATTGTGCAGTTGTCCTCATCTCTTCATTCGTATTTCGGCTCTCCGTCCGTCCATTACTCCATCATTTCCTGGTCTTCCTTCGCCATTGGCATCAATCTCTACCGCAGCATACACAGGCCTCTCTGTAACATACATCTAAGACATCCCCACATTATTCAATTCTACTCACCTTTATTTACCACTGTTTCATCACGTCGAATCTCTCTTTATTAATCACACTGATTCACGTCGCTTCTCTCCTTAAATATCACCTTTATCCACTACTATTTATCACGTCGCTTCTCTATCTACCACCTTTATCCACTCATTAATCATCACGTCGTTTCTGCTTGATCCTTATTCATATGACAAAAAATACGTACATACACCACTCTGTCGACTCCTGTTCATGACTCATTCGACCAGTCTATTCCGTCATACTTCCTGACATCCCGCCTGAAAATTCTTATGTTCGATTTGACCCTGCACAACGTTACACACCACAAATAATTACACTGACTATCTACCATAAATTGCCTACTCTCCATCTATCCTTAACTTTTCCATAATTTTGTGTTAGAAATGTGATGAAGCCCACGAGATTGTTTTCCCTTGATCGTCTCAATCAGTACAGCATTTTCATGGACAATCCGCCTCACTCTAAATGGTCCACTATACACAGTAAAGAATTTGCTAGTTAGGAATCTAAGCTTACATGAAAATTAAATGTGTGCAGAGAATATACAAGCTGGGAGAAATGGGCAGCCCAAGTGTTAGAAACTTAGGTGCTAGTGGCCTCTTTCACTAACACCAGATTCCGAACAACCATACACAGCACTTCATTATAACTGTCACCACGACAATGACATACTATAGATCAGATGGCATCTAATTTAAAAACTTCGATCACAATGTTTACTTCTTTACATTACGTGTTAAGTATCTGCAATAGTCAAATCACACTAATTAAACTGGACTCATTGGCATTATTACATAACATTTTAGCAACTGGTTTCTTTGAGGAAACAGTCGTTTTACTTTAGTGTTCCAAATAAAACTTTGCAAATTTTGCTCTGAGAGACCAGCCTAACAGATGCCATTACTGGTGTTTTATTCTCTGATCAGAAGTATGGTATCTGCATTCCTACATATTAGTAGAGTTTGTCTGCTACATAGACAATTTTCAGTGCCAGCTGCATGTGTTTTAAGGTAAGATGCTAAGGGCTGATATGTTGGATTAGTTTCTCCTATCCTTCAATCCATTATGACAAGAATGAAATCCCCGGATTCCATGCTCTCCTGCCATTCTCATAGTTTCTGCCGTTCCTATCCTCGACACTAACTGACCTATGAGTCGCGTTTCCGTTCACAATATTGCTTTCATTACCCAGTTCCTGTAAGAAGTGCTGAAATGACGCAGAATCGTCTAAGCCTCTGCGTGCTATCACTATATCTCTGCGCAATCTCACTGGTAACTTCGTTATACAGATCCTAATGAGATCCCGAGGTTCGTATGGTACATCGAAATACCTATTTCGTCTCAGCATTTCCTGATAGCACGACACTGGATCTCTTATACCACCTTCGTTACAATTTGGCATCATCAATATGCTTTGCGTAATCTGGTCCTGCTTACTTTTCGACCAGAATTCATTTAAAAACTTGTCACATAATATCTCGTAGCTACTACAGTCTTTAATAACTTCCTGCACTTTCGCTTTAGCCTCGTCCCTCAAATGGTTACTCACAAACTTCATTTTGAGGGGCAGTCCCCACGATGAAGGTAATGAATCTTGAAATTGAGACAGCCACAGACATGGATGTTGATAGTTATCAGGATCCGGAAAGCAAGTGAACTTTTGTACCGACACGAAGTGCCTCCTACATTCTTCTTCCGCATTTATGTTTTCCGACCTTGGGCTATACCCAGTTGGGTTTGCCACCTGTTTTATCCGACACAACCGTTCTTATGACTCTCTGAGTTCGTCTTCCTCTTACAGCCTATTTTCTTTTTTTGAATTTATCTCACTCTCCCTCTGCAATCTATCTGGTGGTGTTTCACCTTCGCCACTGCACGCTAATTGCCACTGCGCTAGTTCTTCACTATGTTTCCTATTTATTTCTAATTGTGCCTCTTTAAACTGTAATAGTGATTGTATCTCCTCCTGGTCGGCATAAACCTCTCGCTGCGTACTGTCAGAGCCTGTCTCGCCTCTTATACTGACCTTTTCTACATCTGCACTAATTGTATTCATTCTGACCACTACCTCCGCAACTTCATTCCTGTATTTATTTAGCGCCACTTCCTGCCGAGTGACTTGAGCTTCCACGCTGTCTAATGCCCCTTGTTTATCTGCAAGTAAGTCCACCACTATCTCTTTGATTCACTCATCCGGCAACACGTCCCTACGTTCTGTAATATCGCTCTGTATTGCACTTATTCGTCCCCCCAAATTATTGGCTTTTTCTTTCACGGCGTCACATACTTGCTTCAACACACACAGATTCTTCTCCCCCTCGTCTAACCGATTATTAACTGCGGACAGACGCTCATCGATAACTGAGAGTAGCTTCCTGATTGCCTCTTTATTTCCCTTATCCATTGCCTCCAATCTTTCCTTATTATCTTTATCCATCGCTTCCAATCTTTTCCTATTATCCCTATCCATCGCTTCCAATCTTTCCTTATTCTCCCTATCTCTCTCCTTATTATCTCTATCCATCCTCTGTAAAAACTGCAGTAGCACATTGTCATTTGCTACTTTCGACGCGCTCACCTCGTTCGCCTGTGAAACCGTAGCTTCGCCAAGGGTAGCTGCACTTTCACTGCATACCTGACCTAGTCCCAGCTCGCCCGCGTCGTCGGGAAAAGCCCCCGTTTGTGGACAAAGCCCGCCGCATAAAGGATCACCTAGCAGCAGTCCACTGAACAATTCAGCCCCTTCCGATTGTTTGCCATCCCCGCTCATTAACCCATGGTCAACAGCTACTTCCTGCTGCACTGCTACGTTCACCCCAGAATCGCTATTCTCCATGGTGACTACACTTTTCGACTGCGACCTAGTTACTACGGACATTACGCAAAAAGAATTATACAACGATCTTCCAGCCTTGGACGATATAGCAATTAATTTCATAAAAAAATAGAAGATCCTCACCAATACAGAAAGAAATTGCAAACAAAACAAAAAAATTTTACTTCTTAGTGCTATCACAATACATTCCATAAAAAAAATCTTAACAGCAAACCCTAACAGCAAAATATCCTGGCAAAATATCCTGGCAAAATATATCCTGGCAGGGTCGAAATTATGAGAGGCACCCACATGACTTGCTCATACTGTGGCATCAAGCAGTCAGGCCTGCAAGATGAGTGGTCTGCCAAGCCAGTGGATTCATTCTTAATTTATCGAGTAACATGAACTCTCGTATCTTACTATTTAGTTACAAATTATCCTCCTGTTTGAATAATACGCAACGGAAACACGCATCTGACTATCAGTAATTTACAGAACTCTGACTGTACACTACGCACTGGCAATACCACATTTACTTTTTGTCTTTTATTTAACGGCTTTTGTCAACACGTGGCCACCGCACTGAATATGAATGGCGCACACATTATAAATTCGGGACATTATGACAACATACAATTCGAAGGAAAAGTCCACCAATCTTTTTCTTTCCACTATCTTATTTATTCCGATAAATTCTCTAACCTAAACACACAAATTCTATAACCTACAACAATAACACATGAGAAATTCCGCCCAGTGGGCATGGCTTTACATTGGTGAATCTCTATATTATGGTCTCGTAATTTATTTAACGCTACAGTGCATTTTCTGGATAGGATGGTGGATCTTTTATTATACCTCACACTTCGACTCTCACAATCATCATCACGAAACTTTCCTCCAGACCGAGCGGTACAGAAGGAACAAGCATAACCCATTAATCTTTTGAAACTACCTCGCTACTCTCCCATGCAACTCACACATACCCAAATTACATGACATACCCCACACTACAATGTGAAATACTACACAGGGAATAGTCACAACATTATCACTTTCAGCTTTCCCACTTCAATTAATATTTATCCCAGTTTCACACGACACTGCCCCACTTTGTAATTCTACTTTCCTACTATGAACTCTGGAGATATATGCACGTCTTCCTGTGCAATGCAAGCCAAGTGGCGTTGCTGGATAGACGGCCGACTCACCTTGATTCTCTCTCAGAGTTTAAATCTAGCGTCACACGGAATCATATCACGCAATGTAACATTAAGAACATATTCATCACACACGCAAGTCCTCAACTGATACCATGGACAAGTACTTACTTCTCTTTATCCTTTGTCTGATACACAGATTGAGACTCACACAGTACTCACCACGTGGAAGTACTCATCTCTAATTTCAAGTCCTGCACACGCCATTTCTTAAATATTTCAGCTTATGGTACACACGCTATTTCTTAAATATTTCAACTTATT
The DNA here is from genome assembly GCF_023898315.1 of Schistocerca nitens. NCBI lineage: Eukaryota > Metazoa > Arthropoda > Insecta > Orthoptera > Acrididae > Schistocerca > Schistocerca nitens. Next base: position 173,415,329 of record NC_064625.1, on the reverse strand, counting down.
GTACACACACTAGTAATTCAGCTTAACTTAAGCACATGGAAGTATTTCAACTTTTTGCTACACGTGGTTTCATTGTGACCGTTGGTTACTTCCGAAGATTACTACAATCCCATTAATATTACCTGCCTGACATTTAATTCTCCCCACAAAAGTTCCTGAGATAGAGAAACTATTATTTCAAACTACTCTTAAATATTCCACATGCATACCATGTCTCCACTCTTTCGTCATTACGGAGCACAACTAAAACAGGTCTTAACAGCACAAGATCCAGCGGCAGAGTGCTGAAACATGGCCGTTCTTTTAGGTTCTCTCACACCTCTGTCGAAGTGGGGGGAGCACCTTCTTACCGTATTGGTCAGCCACATTTCAGGCGCTCAAAGCTCAGGCAAATTTCATCTCTTTCGTCCCACCAAAGGTGGCCAAAGGATCGACTCAAAGATGATCATATATCCACATTCACTATCTGCGGTTAGCACACGACCATACATTCATTCATTTCACAGATCTCACCAAACTGGATGTAGGGATTTATTTTGTGGGAGTGCACATGTGATCAATTAAATAAATAAATTGCCATTCTTTCCCACACTGGTATCCAGCTTCGCTGTATTAATTGAAATTGAGTTAGTTTTACAAAAAAAATGTGTTGTTCTGACAAGAATAATGAAGTAAGTTGTACCTATTTTCAATGTCGGGCGGTACTGTACCCTTTCAACTTATATACATATACTTCCTACTATACTTCTTAACATAATGTTTTTAGTATTTTTGTGATCTTATTTAGTTGAATTTAGTTTAACTGTCCAACTATACGGTCTTTTTGTACAATCTTATCCTCAGTACCTTCTATGCATAGCTATTTAAACAAAGAATATTACTTGATACTACAACTACCAGCAAGTATATCTTTAGTCATTGTTATTCATTAGTGTATTAGACTTATAGACAGAGTAACGAATTAATATTTATTAAATTGTGAAGGAAATAAAGGGTGTTTCAAAGTGATGGCTCTGAGCATTATGAGACTTAACATCTGAGGTCATCAGTTCCCTACAACTTAGAACTACTTAAACCTAACTAACCTAAGGACATCACACACATCCATGCCCGAGGCAGGATTCGAACCTGCGACCGTAGCAGTCGCGCGGTTCCGCACTCAAGCGCCTAGAACCTCTCGGGCAATGCGGCCGGGTTCAAAGTGATCTTTACAACTTTGATCAGGTACATTTCAGAAATAGGGATAAATAGAAAGATCCCATTTGTGGCGTAATGTTCACGAACACGTTAAGTTTTGGTAGCCATTTAATGAACTTCAGTGTGTCTGCCATCTGTAACACGCAGGGTATGTCAGCGATATTCCAGCTCCTCCCATGCCCATTCCTCATTAATGTATGCAGTGGCTGCTGTAATCCTACGTCACAGTTCCTGCAGGTCCCGCACTAGGGTCTGGCAGACAGCACCCTTTATCAAGTCCCAAATAAAAGAATCTCTTGGGGCTATGTCTGAAGACGAAGGTGACGAGGAAATGTGCCAGTGCAGGACCTGCACATAGACCTCCCAAGCCATCCTAACGGTCGAGGCCCTGTTAGAAGGGCCACCATCCCGTCACAGCACGTTGTCAGGTTGTCGTTGTTCGACCTGTAGAAATGAAAACTGCTCCAGCATGACCAGGTAAACAACAGATGTTATTGAAGTCTCTGCAGAGAAAACGGTCCCACCACACAGCCGCGAAGCAGGCAACACCACAATTTTATCCTTGGACTGTAGCGCGTAATTTCTATGCTATTGTGTGAGCTCTCAGAGTTCCAGATACACTTGCGTCGTTTTACCTTCAAAGATACACGAAAGCTAGCCTCGTCCGTAAAAATCGCCTTTTTCAGATAGCGTACGTCATCGTCGATGTGACTCAGAATCTCAGTGTCAAAAGCTTTGCCTGAGGTCGAAGTGCGTACGGCAGCCGCACCTCGTCGGCACGAAGCTTGTCCTCGAGTAGCACTCGTGGACCGTGGCTGCTGGTTGCCGCATCTGTCGAGACGATTGATTGGGCTCCGGATAAATAAATGTCTGTCGCACCCGCATCACATCAGCATCATGATTTCTGGACGCCCAGAACTCTTTCTATTCATCACACTTCCAGAGGCCTTGGACCTCCTGTACTACTGTCTGATGGCTGGGCTTGAAGGTTGCAACAACCCCCCTCCCGCTTCTAGTATTAAACCCCCAGGATTGTCTCGGTATAGCTGGTGAGTCCGTAGATGCTAGTGTAAGACGGTACAGTATAATTGGCCACGCTTTCCCACCAGTGTTTTGCTGTGAAGCCTGTCCGTCCTTGAACTGACTGAGTGAGATGCCACGTAGGAATTCTTCCTACCTGATATGTGGAAGTGTTCTCGTCGTTTTATGACCCCTTCCAGAGCCTTGGTTGGTTGGTTGGTTTGGAGTGAAAGGGACTAAATTGCAATGTCATTAGTCTCTTCATCCGCTACGGAAGCTGTAGCAGCGCCATCCGATTCTGAAAGTGCAACACTACTCTCTATGTTTTACGTAATCAAGTGGGAAGAAGATTTTTGTCGAAATAATTTTTACGCAGGATGCCATTATGGTGCGTTTATTTAAGAAACATCGTAATATAAACTTTTTCACAGTGAATACAGTACCAGAGCACGGTGTACCACATGATTAGATCGAAAGGCATCCAGTCGACGACTGCCGAATATGGCGCACAGTCCGCAACTTGAGCGTACAATCTGTACAGTTCGTATAAGATCGTACATCTTCGGTTCTACCAAAGTTATTCATTTATTTATTTATACCAACGACTCCTGACATTGAAAAATTACCGAAATGGAGTATTTATGTCCTGTATACTCCTCCTAATGTGTGAGTGGCAAAAGGCAACTTTTGTTAGCAAATATTTACTAATAACAATCACGTGATTCGCGCCAGAATAAACGTACTTTCCCTGTGTATTTTTTTGCCGACGTCACGAGCGATTTCTGCCTCGGCACCGCAACCCACTGGCTCTGAGAGCGCCAGATGGTGAACCGCCTCTGCTAGCCAGCGTGCGGACCTACCGCCGGCTCCTTACTCTGTAGCTACTGCAGCGCTGATACACTCTCTACAGCATGTGAAACAGCAAAACTGGTAACTAAATAAAATGGTTATAATTAAACGTTCCGCTGAGACACTTAAGTCTCTTCATTATGTACGATAATGATCGATGTAGAAGTAATGAATTAAAATTTGTGCTGTGGCCGGGACTCAAACCCAAATCTTCTTTCTGGCTAGGCAGAAATGCTAACCCTTACACCAGCACAGCACTATGATAAATATTGCTGCACGAACTACTCCAGCTGAGTGCCCTCCCCAACTCAAACTTCAATTCGTATCTTCTGCTTATTTTCCATTACATTGTCACTACTGCCAGGACTCTCCCACATGTTGCACGACTTTCCCATTACGTCCAACGCTGGGGTGCTATTCCAATGTCGGAGAGCCCTGGCAGTAGAGACAATGTAAGGGAAAATAAGCAGAAGATACGAATTTAAGTTTGAGTTGGGGAGGGCACTCACCTTCGGCACTTCGTACAGCAATGTTGACCATCGGGCTGTGGTGGTGTCATGGTTAGCATTTCTGCCTAGCCAGCGAGAAGATCTTGGTTCGAGCCCCGGCCACAGCACAAATTTTAATTAATTGCTTCTGCTTCTGTTTAGGAACCCACCGCAATGCAGCAACGGCATTCTGTAGCAGAGAGCTCTCCTCCTGCTACATTTACGTTGGACGTCAACTATATTTGCTGAACACAACACAGATACCATTCGGTTTCTGCACAGCATCCTCAATGTGATACTCGTACTTGCGATGCAGTCATTCATCTGTCTGAAGGAAAGCAACAGACCCTACAACAGAAACCTGTGCTACCCGCAATCAAATCTACACGGCGACCAGCAGAGGAGTCCTCGATTTCAAAATTAAATATCTCGACAACTAGTATCGATGGATGAGTGCAAGAAACGGCATACTTGTTATGAAAGCTGTAATACTCTTATACAGAAGCTATACAGAAGTTTCGAAATAATTCGGAAAGTTGCTAAAAGCTGGCAGTGTACGCTGCGCAGCTCGTACAGTATGAGTGTACGCAATGGAACGTCCTATGCAAGCAGTCATTGATCACATCAGAGTATTTTCGAAATCTAACTCGCCACCACTGGCAAATGAAGAATGAAATGTACCATCACGTCCTGTAGTGTCGGAACCGAAACCGATTCAACAGTCACACAGATCGCCGATTCAAGACCGTCCAGCATGGCGGGCTGGTTGGGGTAGTGTCTTTAAATGTGCGATACAAAAATGTAGTTTCGAGTTAGATGGGATGAATATCCATGCCAATCCATGCTTGCCGCAGTAAATTTGCAATTATCCAACACTATGGCTCTATTCTCGAAGACAGAGTATGTAGTGTTTGTGTTCTGTACGGCAGTTTTGAATTTTCTCGCGAAGGTGTGTCTTTCTTGCACTGTGGACTTGATTTTGTTGTGGTCTTCAGTCCAGAGACTGGTTTGAAGCAGCTCTCCATGCTACTCTATACTGGTGACTGTACCTTCGAGTAACTACTGCAACTTGCATCCTTCTATATCTGGTTGCTACAATCATCTCTTGGTCTCCCTCTACGATTTTTACCTCCACGTTTCACTCCAATACTAGACAGGTGGCCCCTTGCTGCCTCGGAATGTGTCCTACCAACCGATCCCTTCCTCTGGTCGAGTTGTGCCACAAGTTTCTTCCCTCTCCATTGACTACCTCCTCATTACTTATGCGATCTACCCATCTAATGTTCACCATTCTTCTGTAGCACCACATTTCGAAAGCTTCTATTCTCTTCTTGTCTAAACTATTTATCGTCCATCTTTCACTTCAACACAAATAGTTTCAGAAAAGACTTCCTGACTCTTAAATCTATACTCGATGTTAACAAATTTCTCTTCTTCAGAAACGCTTTTCTTGCCAGCATCAGTCTACATTTTATATCCTCTCTACTTCATCCATCATCAACTTCTTTTTAATGGCGCAGCAAAGTCACTGAAGCATCTGATAGTAGGCTGGTGCGGTGCACTAATTGTGGAACGCATACCTTCTTAGATTTTTGTTTTTAAGTCCTCGCTTTCAGTTCGTCAATCATGACAGAGGACCAGCTGGAGCGATTTTCATGATGGAAATTCTTCCGTCTGCCATTGAACATGATCCACCACTTCCAAAGTGGCGCTTCATCTTACTCTGAATAATTCGATTTTGGGAAGCACAGCCAAGTATTGTCATTACAAGGCTAGTATTGAGAACTCAGAAGATATGTATATTTTACTCTCTAATTGCATGCTGTGAAAAGTTGCTATTCCTTCACATGCGGACTTCCCATGCAGCGTCTCTCGTCACCCGGATGGCCCGGTGACAGGCGGGTTCTGCTGAGCTTGAAAGGGTTATGCTGACGGGTGTGAAGGAGTCGAGTGGATGCTGTCCAGGAGCCGACATTGTCATAAGAGCGGGCGCGACACGCCCACAGGGGACTGAAGGAGCGGCTGAGGTTAGAGATTCCGTTACTTCACAGAAACGTAGTGAAAACACTTTCTGGCGGGCTACCAACGAGGTGTGGGAATGATTTGTGTTCCCAGGCAGTCTTGGCAGACAAATTCCCGCGTTTTCTGCAAAATCATAACTGTGATTGGCTTGCTTAGGGGATAGCTTCGTCACATAACAAAATCGGCGCAGAAACTGGTGCCAAGTATCTGCACAGGTGGAATAGTAGTGCTTTGGCAATAGAGTGGAATTTTCTGCCGGTTTTGGAGTTGCTGACTGGCACGTTTTAACCACGGCCACTGTCGTGGGGGCGGGAATGTTTTGTGTTCGGCTTGTGTGGGTGCTCTTGAGAGGGTCGGCTCTCGCCTCCCGGTCGGGGTAGGTTACAAGACTAAGCTCTCGCTGCTCTGGACAGTCTGCCTTCCGTTGGCTGTCTAATATAATTTCATTTAATTGTAACTGTTTGTCGAAGTTGCTGAAGTTTCGACTTCAACGTAACTTTCTGAGTACATTGGCAATTGAGCGTTCTCCGTACAAGCGGCCTATGTTGTCTGTCTTGAGCAGTTTTGGCTAAAGTTGACTGTGTGACTTCGCTTGTTAAAATCAATCACTGTACCGTCAATGATTGTAGCGAGCCTTCTTCGTCTCCCTCAGAGGCGCATTTGTATTGCTAGGAAGTCTTTTGTCTGGAACAACCAGACAAGGACAATTTGTTTCGGGCTATACTCGCGACATTATCATCACCACGACGGGACGTCGAAGCAACCATCCATCGCCTCCGGTACGCCAGATCGTGTCCTTGCACTTAAGAAGACAGCTTGTTAATGTATGTCTGCAGCACCGGCAGATTAGGTAATTTTGCTCTGTGATAATCAGAGCTCAGCAGAGCGCGCCTGTTCCCGTCTTTTCTAAAGTGGTTCTCTCTTGCGTGTTCATTCTCTGAGTTCTCACTACTGCAGTAGCATTTAATGTTGGGTTGGCTGGGTGTTTCTCTTAAGATTTGAGTTGCAAGGAATTGTCTCCACATACCACTTGGTCATCAATGTCACAAGCTAGTTTACAGACAACTTCACCTTCACAGCATTTATTTGAGTATCCAATTTGACGTACTGTTAATGTTTCATTTGTTTTGTTTATTATTTTGAGTTTAGTCATAATAAATCAAACTGTTGTTTTGGGCCGGCCGTGTGGCCAAGCGGTTCTATGCGCTTGACTCCGGAACCGTGCGGCCGCTGCGGTCGCAGGTTCGAATCCTGCCTCGGGCGTGGATGTGTGTGATGTCCTTAGTTAGGTTTAAGTAGTTCTAAGCTCTAGGGGACTAATGACCTCAGATGTTAAGTCCCATAGTGTTCAGAGCCATTTGAACCATTGTTTGTTATTTTGGACAGAACTTTCGTTCTGTAGATCGGTATAGAAACCCTTTCATTTCTCACTACGTTAATGAAACTTACCTTTATCAAATTAAATTATTGCAGGTGCCAAACTCTTTTCAACTCCACTTGCAGGGTCGATTACAGTCGGCTCGCGTTTCTTCTTAATCCATGTGCAACAGCAAAAGTCGGAGAAGGGGGGGGGGGAGGGGTTTAGAGTATCATTTCTATATGAAGATTCCAGAAGAATTTGGTGTTAAATACACTGCTAGCCCCGGCACCTCGGACGTTCACCATATTACCGTAAACCTCAGTAGTCTGTCTATTAGTTTCGATGGGTCGGACTTGTTGACGCTGAAAAATCGTATAACACTGCGCATCTCGCACTTGGCGGGATCGTCAACTTTGTCACACATTTTAATGCCGCATAGCTGAGCTGTGATAAGCTGTATTGGATCGTAGCTGCCTCCAAAATAAAGCGAATGAGTACCAAGGTGAGTGGTCGGTGGGTTGTCACGGTCACGAGTCAAAACAAAACGTTCTTCACGTTCCGAATGACCCTCGTATTTCGAACAAAAATAACATCAGAATTCCGGCTGGCTTTCTCGCCACGATGAGCGCTACTGGTGTTCCAGCTGTCAGACGTAACACCTTACACAGCATCGGTTTTGGAACATATGCTGTATTCGAATATTTGAATTACCTCGAAGAAAAGCATTTATCGACAGTACAGATTCAGAAAATATCGTTCTTTTGAAAAACAACCAGGTCTTTGTACCCACGAAATAATGAGTCCTATCAACAGGAGATGTCAAATTGATTCCATATTTTTGGATTTCCAGAAGGCTTTCGACACCGTTCCTTCTAACCAAACTGCGTGCCTATGGAATATCGCCTGAGTTGTGCGTCTGGATTCGTGATTTCCTGTCAGAATGGTCACAGTTCGTAGTAATAGACGCAAAGTCATCAAGTGAAACAGAAGTAACATTCTGCGTTCCCCAAGGAAGTATTATAGGCCCTCTACTGTCACAGGGAGACAATCTCTATAGCCGTCTTAGATTCTTTGCAGATGATGATGTCATTTACCGTCTTGTAAAGTCATCAAATGACCAAAAGGACTTTCAAAATGATTTAGATGAGATATCTGTACGGTGCGAAAAGTGGCAATTGACCCTGAATAAAGAAAAGTGTGAAGTTATTCACAGGAGTACTAAAAGAAATGCGCTAAATTTCGATTACGCAATAAGTTACACAAATCTGAAGGCTATTAATTCAACTAAATACTTAGGGATTACAATTACAAATATCCTAAATTGGAACGATCACATAGATAATGTTGTGGGTAGAGCAAACCGAAGACTGCGTTTCATTGGTAGAACTCTTACAAGATGCAACAGGTCTAGTAAAGAGGCTGCTTACAGAACGCTTGTCCGCCCTATTCTGGAGTACTGCTGTGCGGTGTGGGATCCGCATCAGGTGGGACTGACGGATGACATCGAAAAAGTTCAAAGAAGGGCAGCTCGTTTTGTGTTATTGCGAAATAGGGGCATGATACGTGAATTGGAGTCGTAATCATTAAAAGAAAGGCGTGTTTTGCTCCGACGGGATCTTCTCGTGAAGTTTCAACCATCAGTTTTCTCCTCTGATTGCGAAAACATTTTGTTGGCACACACCTATATAGGGAGAAGTGCCCGTTTTTCTCGCACGCCGTTCGAGAATGGAACGGTAGAGAGAAAGCTTGAATGTGGTTCATTGAACCCTCTCCCAGTCACTTTATTATGAACAGCAGAGTAATCACGTAGACTGAATGTCGCGGCTTTTTAGGTTAGACTATACTAATACGCGCAAGTGGGTAAACCATGTATGACGAACTGCCTATTTGCTTCTGACTCGGGCTCTTCGGCCGACGTTTGTGTGATGATTTTATTGACGTTTCGCCAGCACGAGTGGCTGGCACTGTCAAAGCTTCGCCGGCCGGGATGGCCGAGCGGTTCTAGGCGCTACAGTCTGAAACCGCGCGACCGCCACGGTCGCAGGTTCGAATCCTGCCTCAGGTATGGATGTGTGTGATGTCCGTAGGTTAGTCAGGTTTAAGTAGTTCTAAGTTCTAGGAGACTGATGACCTCAGAAGTTAAGTCCCATAGTGCTCAGCGCCATTTGAACCATTTTTGTGAAAGCTTCAACCTCCATTGCTGGTGGTGGCCTGGAGCCGAGCTGGCGGCCGCAGACCATATGCAGCTGGCGCTTCAACGTCTGAGGGCTTCTCCGCGTTCATTTCCACCACTGTCCTCCTCTCGCTACCTGCGACGGTCGTTTGCTGCAACACGGCAATCTAGGATCCCTTTACCTTGAGACTTTCTTCTTTCGTGTTGAAGGTATTCTCGTATTTGTGTACTTCTATAGCTTCTCTAAACGAGCGAGTGTGACAGCTGTTCTCTACAGTCAGAATTTCCGTGTCGGCAAATAGCTTCAAGACGATAGAAGAAAGCGTCAAGGTGAACGGATGCTGGGTTCTCGTGCTGCAGCGAACGGCCGTTGCAGGTAGGAAGAGAAGAAACGCAACAGAAAATGACCGCTGAGAAGCCCATGAACATTGGCGCTCCAGGTACATACATTGTGTGGCCGCGCATCGGATCCGGGTCACCACCAGCAATGGAGGGTGAAGCTCCGACAATGCTGGCGAAACGTCAGAGAAATCATCAGCCCAACGATGGCCGAAGAAACCGAGAGAGAAGCCAACAAGCGGTTTGTCATACATGTTTTAGTCACTTGCGAGTATTACTATAGTCTAACCTAAAAAGCCGCGACATTCAGTCTACATCTACGTGATTACGCTGCTATTCACAATAAAGTGCCTGGAAGAGGGTTCAATGAACCACGTTCAAGCGGTCTCTCTATAGCTCCACTCTCGAACGGCGTGCGGGAAAAACGAGCACTTAAATTTTTCTGTGCGAGCCCTGATTTATTTTATCGTGATGATCATTTCTCCCTATGTAGGTAGGTGCCAACAAAATGTTTACGCAATCAGACGAGGAAACTGGTGGTTTAAACTTCATTAGAAGATCCCGTCGGAACGAAAAACGCCTTTGTTTTAATGATTACGACTCCAATTCACACGCCTCGGATCCAGTCCACCACCAGTATGTTGTTGTTGTGGTCTGCAGTCCTGAGACTGGTTTGATGCAGCTCTCCACGCTACTCTATCCTGTGCAAGCTTCTTCATCTCCCAGTACCTACTGCAACCCACATCCTTCTGAATCTGCTTAGTGTATTCATCTCTTGGTCTCCCTCTCAATTTTTACCCTCCACGCTGCCCTCCAATACTAAATTGGTGATCCCTTGATGCCTCAGAACATGTCCTACCAACCGGTCCCTTCTTCTAATCAAGTTGTGCCACAAACTCCTCTTGTCCCAATTCTATTCAATACCACCTCATTAGTTATGTGATCTACCCATCTAATCCTCAGCACTCTTCTATGGCACCACATTTCGAAAGCTTCTATTCTCTTCTTGTCTAAACTATTTATCGTCCACGTTTCACTTCCATACATGGCTACACTCCATACAAATACTTTCAGAAACGAGTTCCTGACACTTAAATCTATACACGAAGTCAACAGATTTCTCTTCTTCAGAAACGCTTTCTTTCCCATTGCCAGTCTACATTTTATGCCCTCTCTACTTCGACCATCATCAGTTATTTTGCTCCCCAAATAGCAAAAGTCTCATTTCCTAATGTAATTCCCTCAGCATCACTCGACTTAATTCGACTACATTCCATTATCATCGTTTTGCTTTTGTTGATGTTCATCTTATATCCTCCTTTCAAGACACTGTCCATCCCATTCAACTGCTGTTCCAAGTCCTTTGCTGTCTCTGACGGAATTACAATGTCATCGGCGAACCTCAACGTTTTTATTTCTTCTCCATCGATTTTAATACCTACTCCGAATTTTTCTTTTGTTTCCTTCACTACTTGTTCAATATACAGATTAAATAACATCGGAGACAGGCTACAACCCTGTCTCACTCCCTTCCCAACCACTGCTTCCCTTTCTATGTCCCTCGACTCTTATAACTGCTATTTGGTTTCTGTACAAATTGTAAATAGCCTTTCGCTCCCTGTATTTAACCCCTGCCACCTTCAGAATTTGAAATAGAGTATTTCAGTCAACATTGTCAAGAGCTTTCTCTAAGTCTACAAATGCTAGAAACGTAGGTTTTCCTTTCCTTAATCTAGCTTCTAAGATAAGTCGTAGGGTCAGTATTGCCTCACGTGTTCCAACATTTCTACGGAATCCAAACTGATCTTCCCCGAGGTCGGCTTCCACTAGTTTTTACATTCGTCTGTAAAGAATTCGCGTTAGTATTTTGCATCTGTGGATTATTAAACTGATTGTTCGGTAATTTCACAGCTGTCAACACCCGCTTTCTTTGGGATTGGAATTATTATATTCTTCTTGAAGTCTGAGGGTATTTCGCGTGTATCATACCTCTTGCTCACCAGATGGTAAAGTTTTGTCACGACTGGCTCTCTCAAGGCTGTCAGTAGTTCTAACACCACCAGTAATGGAGGGTGAATCTTTGACAATGCCAGCCACTCGTGCTGGCGAAACGTCAGAAAAATCGAGAGATAAACGTCGGCTGAAGAACCCGAGAGAAAAGCCGACAGGCAGTTTGGCAACAAGTGGCTTAACAGTTTTGTAAAGGATGTATGTTTGAAAACTTAAAGAGAAGCAACGGACCTAGTATAGACCCCTGTGGGACGAATCCCTTTAAACGCATACTGTGGACAGTAATGCTGGGAGAGAGGGTGGCAAATTACCACCGCAGTGGGAAGCCTTGTGACGCAGTGCTGGTCCAACCCCGCCCCTACTTCGGCCCCCCGCAGCACTCAGACTCACGGCGGCACGGAATCGCTCTCTGCACTCGCGCGCCACTCTGCACGTTACACACGCGCGCCAAAAATAGCCGCGCGGCGCGGCTCGGCGAGCGAAGGGCGTAAAGAAAATATGGCGCCGGCAGGAAGTTTTGTGGGCCGGCCGGCTCGCCTGTACAAAAGGTCGCGCCGCGGGCGCCCCCGCCCCTGCAGTCCCTTTAGGGCCGCGCGGGGGCGGAGGCGCGGGCGGTCCCTGTCGGAGAAATGCCGACATCCGGCGGCGGGATTGAAGTGCTCCGGGGTTACGCCGGCCCGTGTAGCCCTCGCGTGGAGAGACCGAGGTGCTCCGCTCTCCAGAGGCCCGGCGAGATATAACCGTGGGCTGACGCTAATGCTGATTACGTATCTCGTTTTAAGCCGCCGTTTAACTTGCAATACCAGGAACGATAGGGAAAGCGTTCATCAGTCGCAGAGGTTGACGACTGTTGGCGTGCCAATCTCTCGGCGACACGTGACCAGACAGCCTGACGAACCGAAACCACTGCCCGCCGCGGAATTGAAACCCGAGCGGTGGCACTGAGAGCACGTCAGACGCTAACAAAACACTATAAGAGGAGCAGAGACGAAATGAGAAACATTCTAGTGTACAGTGACATAAGAGACTTTAAGGAAGGGTTCGATTCCAGGCGGGGTCAGGGATTTTTCCTGCCTCGAGATGACTGGGTGGTGTTGTGTCGTCTTCATCATCATCATTCATCCCGATTACGGTCGCAGGAAGGCAATGCCAAACCACCTCCACTAGCACCTTGCCTAGTACGGCGGCGCGGGTCACCCGCATCGTCCCCTACGCTCTGTCAAGAGTATACGACCTTATCATGGTTATTTCATAATTCTCACAAAAGATGAAGTCGTCAGCGACATTGCCTGTTCACGCAGGTGGTGATGTGGGTGAAGCAAACCAGTCTGTGTTTTGTTGACAGAAGATCTAATAGATCCAGTGAAGAGACTGCCTACACTACGTTTATCGGTCTGGTGCTACAGTGCTGCTGCCAATATGGGATCCTGACTGAATAGGATTTAGGAAGGACGTCGAAAGAGTTAGAAGGACCGCTCGTTTTGTATAATCGCGAAATAGGGGAGACACGAGACTTGGAGTTGGCAATTATTAAGGGGAGCCGGAGGTGGTCAAATCTAAAAAATTACGAATTTTTTTGGTACCGAAAATTAATTGGAACATTCCTCTTTAATGTAAACTTTGAATTATTGTTCTACTCGTCCTAGAAGTGGAGTTATTACCATTTTCCCCCACGCCTGCAGAGGAAATGGGCGGCCGCTGAATGCGTGTAATACCCTCTCGTGACTTCCTGGCCAACTGCTTGGGATTTTCTCGGCCTGTTACGCATACAGAGCCTTATGTTACGCATACAGCGAGTGTGCAAGGGTTGGCTACATTGTTTTCTGTGACAAATGAAGCGCTAAGAGCGCGGAACATCGTCTCTCTGCTGTTTACCGTTTCGAATTAGTTCAGTGTTGCGCCTGTTGTTGGTAGTATTATACTTCTTGTGTAAAGCGTTGTTCTGGTTACGATGCCACGTTTTAGTAACCGTGTATATAAGAAGAGGAAGAACGTAGGGAAAAGAAAATTAACACTAATACCAAGTTGCGATACTACAATTACTGAAACAGTGTGAGTTCATCCACATAAGTGCTAAAAGGAGTCTGTTAAACTTCGGTTATACGACAAATCAATCAAATCTAAAGGCTGTAACTTCAACTAAATACGAAGAAATTACTACTACTTACGACTTAAGTAGGAAAGAACTAATGGAAAATGTTTTTGGGAAGGCGATCCAAAGACTGCGTTTTATTGGCAGAACACTTAAGAAATGTAACAGACCTACTAATGAGCCTGCCTACACTACGCTTGTCCGTCCTCCTTTGGAGGACTGCTGCACGGTGTGGGATCCTTACTATATAGGATTAACGGGGTACATCGAAAAAGTTTAAAGGAGGGTAGCACGTTTTGTATTATCGAGAAATAGGGGAAGGAGTGTCACGGACATGATACGGGATTTGGGGTGGTCTTCATTAAAACAAAAGCGTTTTTAATTACTGTGGTGTCACCGCCAGACACCACACTTGCTAGGTGGTAGCCTTTAAATCGGCCGCGGTCCGTTAGTATACGTCGGACCCGCGTGTCGCCACTGTCAGTGATTGGAGACAGAGCGACGCCACACGGCAGGTCTAGTCTAGAGAGACTCCCTAGCACTCGCCCCAGTTGCACAGCCGACTTTGCTAGCGATGGTTCACTGACTACATACGCTCTCATTTGCAGAGACGACAGTTTAGCATAGCCTTGAGCTACGTCATTTGCTACGACCTAGCAAGGCGCCATATTCAGTTACTATCAATGTATTCTGAACAGATAATATTGTGAATCATGTACCGTCAAGAGCGACGTTCATCATTAATGAATTAAAGTTAAGTATCAAACTAAGTACGTCCGCTTTCTGAATTCTAACTCCTTGTCATGTTCCAGACCTCACGTTAGTATAGTCCTTCCCTCCTCACGCCAGCCTGCGTGAGCTAAAACGCGTGCATTTCGGCCTCCAATACTAACACGGTGTTGGCTCTTCTGCCAACACAACACAATTCATAGTTCAAACTGATAATTTGTTGTCTGTAGCGATTATTATTCATAGTTTCAGCGGGTTTTCGAAGCTCATGATACACCACACCTTTCTGATCCCACCAAACACAGAACATTGTCTTCTTGCAGAATCGATCTGGTTTTGATGTTGATGGTTGTCCCGGATTAACCCATGATTTTTCCTATTTAGGATTCTTAAAATAAATCCATTTTTCATCACCAGTAACAATTCGATGCAAAATTGATTTTATTTCATGTCTTTGAAGCAAAATTTGACAAAGGGTTTTTCGGCTTTCCATCTGTCTTTAATTCAATTCAGGTGGCAACCATTTTCCACACTTTTGGATCTTTCCCATAGCTTTCAAACGGTCAGAAATGGTTTGTTGTGCAACATTTAGCATTGCTGCCATTTGCTTCTCACTCAACGTATCGTCTTCATCCAATATTGCTTGCAATTCGCCGTCTTCGAACTTTTTTGGCGGTCTTCCACGTTCTTCATTTCTTACCTCAAAATCATTGTTTCTGAACCGTTGAAACCATCTTTTGCATGTTGCTTCTGATAGAGCATGATCACCATATGCCTCGACAAGCATTCGATGCGACTCTGCAGCACTTTTTTTCAAATGAAAATAAAAAATTAGTGCTTTCCGCAAATCATCACATTCTGGTACAAAATTCGACATTGTTATTACGTTGAAAACATACGATGATGTTTGTTCCATGACTTGATGTGTACTAAATATCTTTGACAGATGTCGTAGCAACCAAACAAAAAATAATTAAGGGTCGTTCATAACAAATGTTCCCTATCGACACATTTGTATCTTAACGCTCATTTCATGCCGGTACACCTGGTATAAGTTTTTAATTTCCGTATTTTGCAGTAGTGGTTTGAGCACAAAACTTGTAAGCATTTAAACACTGACTCATTTCTTAATTGTGACTGTGATTCCTTATGTAAGGTAATAATTAGTGCTCTTTGACTTTCTGTATCAGTACAATCTGTCATTGCTTCGCGTTTGTGTCACATTTCAAGATGCAAATGTGTGTTTATGACCGGCTTCAGGGTTTCATCTGCTGGAACACACTGGGGTGACATAAGTCTCCGGATACTTCCTAATATGGTTTAGGACCTCCTTTTGCCTAGGGTACTGCAGCACCTCGACGTGGCACGAACTCAACAAGTCGTTGTACAAGTCCCCTGCAGAAGTACTGAGCCACGCTGCCTCTATAAGCGGCCGTAATTGCGCAAGCGTTGCTGGTACAGGATTTTGTCTGCAAACTGAGCTCTCGATTATGTCCCATAAATGTTCGTTGGGATTCATGTCGGGCGACCTGGATGCCCAAATCATTCGCTCCAAGTGTCCAGAATGTTCTTGAAACCATTCCCGAACAGTGACATAGTGCAATGTCATCAATAGAAATTCCACCGTTGTTTGAGAACAAGAAGTCCACGAATGGCTGCAAATAGTCTCCAAACAGCCGAACAGAACCATTAGTGCTATTTTGTCGAAAACTGGCAATCTAGCCCGCGGCTGTGTACAAAATACAGGTTTACTCTTACACAGAACATAACAGCAACCAGCCACCTTTTACAATGCTGTTTATTTATTTAAATAGCGCTGTTACCGGTTTCGAACTGAAAGGTTCACCTAGAGACGCTTAGATCACGTTACGATATATTTTACATTAACTCTCACTTTTTGTTTTCCCAAATGACGAAATTTTCATAATGTTCGAACACAATACAGCCGGCCGCTGTGGCCGAGCGGTTCTAGGCGCTTCAGTCCGGAACCGCGCTGCTGCTACGGTTGCAGGTTCGAATCCTGCTTCGGGCATCGATGTTTGTGATGTCCTAAGGTTATTTAGGTCTAACAAGGGGAGGCTGCCAATTGTGAAATTCAGATTCGATTCATACTGCGCATAATAAAAGCTCATGGCCAGAGGTGTAATGTGGCAAAGCACCAAGATGCACTTCTCAGCCGTTGTCGAGAAAATCGACAGTTAATAGAAACTGTTGCGGTCCTATAGTGTCGTGGCGCAGCGGTAAGTGCTTGGGTTCGTAAGTCAAAGGTCGCCGGATCGAATCTCGCGCCATGCGCCTTTTTTTTAGTATTTGTTTTTTGTAATTCAAATATGTATATATATATATATATATATATATATATATATATATATATATATATATATATATATATATATGGCTCTGAGCACTATGGGACTCAACTGCTGAGGTCATTAGTCCCCTAGAACTTAGAGGAGGAGGAGGAGATTAGTGTTTAACGTCCCGTCGACAACGAGGTCATTAGAGATGGAGCGCAAGCTCGGGTGAGGGAAGGATGGGGAAGGAAATCGGCCGTGCCCTTTCAATGGAACCATCCCGGCATTTGCCTGAAGCGATTTAGGGAAATCACGGAAAACCTAAATGAGGATGGCCGGAGACGGGATTGAACCGTCGTCCTCCCGAATAGAACTTAGAACTAGTTAAACCTAACTAACCTAAGGACATCACAAACATCCATGCCCGAGGCAGGATTCGAACCTGCGACCGTAGCGGTCTTGCGGTTCCAGACTGCAGCGCCTTTAACCGCACGGCCACTTCGGCCGGCGCTATATATATATATATATATATATATATATATATATATATATATATATCATGGGGTCTCTAATTCGAACGTCTGACTTACACTATACGTATTCGTTTCGGAATATCGTTTCTACGTCTTCCGTTAACTACACGTGTAAACATTTGAAGACAATTAATAACATTTGTGAAATACAACTTTGTTTCCAGAAAACATAATCATGCTCGAAGTCGCCAGTTTTTCCACGACAAACGACTTTCAACAACTTATTATATGCATAATTGTTGCAACTGATTGCCATACAAATACTAAAAAAAAAGGTTGCATGGCGCGAGATTTGATCCGGCGACCTTCGCATTACGAACCCGAGCGCTTACCGCTGCGCCACGACGCTGTAGGAAGTTACAAATCGTAGAGAATATTTCACCTCAACGGTTTCTTTTAACTGTCGATTTTCTCGGCAACGGCTGAGAAGTGCATCTTGGTGCTTTGCCACATTACACCTCTTGCTATGAGCTTTTATTATGCGCAATATGAAGCGAATCTGAATTTTACAATTGGCGGCCTCCCCTTGTAAATAGTTCTGAATCTAGCGGACTGATAACCTCAGATGTTCAGTCCCATAGTGCTTAGAGCCATTTGAACCATTTTTTAAACACAATATATGGTCCAAAATCCTGCTGCATACCGCCGTTAATGAGTGGGCCTGTAATTTAGTGGATTACTCCTACTACGTTTCTTAAATACTGGTGTGACCTGTTCAACTTTCCAGCCTATGGGTACGGATCTTTCGTCGAGCGAACGGTTGTATATGATTGTTAAGTACGGAGCCATTGCATCAGCATGCTCTGAAAGGAACCTGATTAGTGTACAGCCTGGACCGAAAGACTTCCTTTTGTTAAGTGATTTAAGTTGCTTCACTACTCCGAGGATATCTACGTCTAAGTTAATCATGCTCTTGATTCTAATTCCGGAATATTTACTTCGTCTCGCTTTGTGAAGGCATTTCGGAAGGCTATGTTTAGTAACTCTACTTTGGCAGCACTGTCTTCGATAGTATCTCCATTTCTATTACCCAGAAAGGGCATTAATTGCGTCTTGCTGCTAGGTACTTTACATACGACCAGGATCTCTTTGGACTTTCTGCCGGGTTTCGAGACAAAGTGGAAACTACATCCACTTTCCGCAGGTCCACTGCAGGAAGCGACAGACGGTTAGGTTCGTTGTTTCCTACATGCCCGTTTCCCAGGCGCCGGACCTCAACAATGTACCGTCTACGGAAGAGGATTATGTCAGCGGGTTTCCCCGTTTGCAGTCCGTATCCTGTCGTCGCTAGAATGATTCCCGACTCCTCCGTGCTGCGCGTATCCTTACACAGTGCAGGTAACAGTGGAGCTGTCTACCAAAAACCTCTGGCCGGCTGTGTTCCCAAACACAGAGACAGCCACAGCTGTGGTGACCTTGCCGTTCGACCGGTCGTTAAACCCAGCAGCGGAACACAGCGGCAGAACTGTGAGACTTCGGCTGTGTGTGTGTGCTGTGTCCTGTGTGCTGTTTGCTCTGGGCAAAGCAAACCCGCCATTCAGCGAGCACCACCGCCCACTTCTCGTGTTTGCTGATGACGCCCGCTGCGCCATTCACCCACTACCGACTTTCCTGTCTCTCTCTCTCTCTCTCTCTGTGTGTGTGTGTATGTGTGTGTGTGTGTGTGTCCACCCACCTGAGTACTAATGGGATATTCAGTCAATGGCAGTTTCGATTTCAAAAGGCTTGCGCTACTGAGGAAGCTTTCCGTACCTTCTTTGAGCACATAATAATCCCCCTACCATTTCAAAAAATAAAATCATTGCTCTCAAACAATCATACACTGAACAGCATGGTCGGTTGTAAAACGTTTCGCAGCTCTCAAAGTACTTTCTTTTTTCTAATGCAGCAAGGAAATTTGCAGTCAGTCGTGGAATAAAGGAATCACACATTGATTGGTTGCTTGATTGATTTGGGGGAGGGGACCAAACAGCGACGTCATCTGTCCCGTCGGATTAGGGAAGGATGGGGAAGGAAATGGGTCGTGCCCTTTCAAAAGAACCATCCCGGCATTTGCCTGAAGCGATTTAGGGAAATCACGTAAAACCTAAATCAGGACGGCCGGACGCGGGTTTGAACCGTCGTCCTCTCGAACGCCAATCCAGTGTGCTAACCACCGCGCCACCTCGCTCGTGAATTGGACAGTCAATGGGATAAACAAAATCTACAGGGATATTCTTATTATCGTTTAAAATCCCACAAAGCGACGTGGACGACGCTGAGACAAGTAACTTAGTATGTGACACATGGGGTCACGTATGTCGGAAAATACAGCAAAAGTGGATGGCAAATTATGAACATGTGACGTTATCTGATGATGTACATCGCCATAAGGGCAGCGATTGGGGATTGGGGATTGAGCGTGAAGGGATGATTGAACGATGCAGTACGTGCATTAGAGCTAAAGGTGCAAATCTGCAAAACCGTTTGTAAATGCGAGCTGCTGAAAACGTAGAAGTTACAAAATTGTTGTTCTCGCTGTAACCAAGGTAAAAGCTGTTTCTGTTTTGTGTTTCTTTCCTTTTTACCTTCTTTTTCCTCGCTTGCCGCAATTATTTGGTAAAGATAACGTACGTGATTCACTGATAGTGCAGCAATTCAGAAGCTGATACTCATTTACCTGTGACGGAGTAGGCTATTTTTTTACAAATAAGCAGCAGAGACCGCAAGACTGGTAAACAAAATAATAAATCTCACCTCAATGCACAAAAGTATTGCCTGGCAGATGCAAGACCTGAACCCCACGCGGTAAAGTAGCGTGCGTGGGCCCAGAGCCACACTCATGTGAATGCTTGACTTGGTTTGGGATGATCAGGTGCGACAGAACAGCTAGCTCCACTGCTAAGACGTGCGGCGTAGTACGTCATCTGATGGCGTTACGTGTTCAACATTTCCCATCCAATTTTGGGGTATTTGCCGACAGTTGGCGTCCCACGTGTCTCATACTAAATTACTTTTCTCGGCGTCGTCTACATCGCTTAGGGCGGTATTAAACTTTAGTAAGAATCACTCTGTACATCATAGCTACACACAACTACAAACTCCACAGTAAGAAACATACGGGTTGAGATGAGTCAGCCGGCCGCTGGTGGCCGAGCGGTTCTGGCGCTATAGTCTGGAACCACGCGACCGCTACGGTCGCAGGTTCGAGTCCTGCCTCGGGCATGGATGTTAGGTTAGTTAGGTTTAAGTAGTTCTAAGTTCTAGCGGACTTATGACCTCAGCAGTTGAGTCCCATAGTGCTCAGAGCCATTTGAGATGAGTCAGATAAACAGTCTTGTAAATGCACACATCACTACCGTGTTTACATACCCATAAAACAAGCCGCAGTGACGCCATTTAATGTGTGGTTCCATTCTAAAAACATTCGATGGCCGAGAGTCCATAAAATTTCTTTATCTAACACTACTAGTTTCGACAAACTTCGATGTCATCTTCAGGTCTTAAAACATCGTTTCGTTATGACACGTGTTAATTTTACACTAGAGCTCCCACCAAGTTGTCATACGCACACCTTTGATAATGAGGCTAATTATCATTTACATACGACAGTGAGTCAAATGAAAACCTTAAACAGTTTTTTAAATATTATTTATTGTGCAGAAGTGGTACAAAGCTGTAACACTTTTCAACATAATTTCCTCCCACGCTCAATGCAAGTCCTCCAGCTCTTACAAAGTGCATAAATTCCTTCAGAAAAAAATTCTTCTGGTAGTCCGCGCAACCACTCGTTCACCGCGTGGCGTACCTCTTCATCAGAACGGAACTTATTTCCTGCCATTGCGTCTTTGAGTGGTCCAAACATATGGAAATCACTTGCGGCAAGGTCTGGTGAGTATGGTGGATGAGGAAGACACTCAAAATGCAGGTCTGTGATTGATGCAATTGTTGTACTGGCAGTGTGGGGCCTTGCATTGTCATGTTGCAAAAGGCCACCGGCTGACAGCAATCCACGTCGCTTTGATGTGATTGCAGGCCGCAGATGATTCTTTAGACCTGTGTGTGATGCACTGGTGACAGTCCATGTAATGCTCCAAAATGACGGTCCGCAGCTCGTGGTCGTGCGGTAGCGTTCTCGCTTCCCACGCCCGGGTTCCCGGGTTCGATTCCCGGCGGGGTCAGGGATTTTCTCTGCCTCGTGATGACTGGGTGTTGTGTGATGTCCTTAAGTTTGTTAGGTTTAAGTAGTTCTAGGTTCTAGTCCCATAGTGCTCAGAGCTATTTGAACCATTTTGAACCAAAATGACGCGTTTTTCGTCCCAAAAAAGAGTCAGCATAACCTTCCCTGCTAATGGCTCTGTTCGAAACTTCTTTGGTTTTGGTGATGAGGAATGGCGCCATTCCTTGCTGGCTCTCTTCGTTTCCGGTTGGTGGAGGTGAACCCAGGTTTCGTCCCCAGTAACGATTCTTGCAAGGAAGCCATCACCTTCTCGTTCAAAGTGCCGAAGAAGTTCTTCACAAGCATCAAACGTCGTTCTCTCATTTCAGGAGTCAGCTGCCGTCGCACCCTTCTTGCAGACACTTTGTGAAACTGGAGCACATCATGCACAATGTGGTGTGCTGACCCATGACTAACCTGTAAATATTCTGCAATGTCATTCGGCGGTTTTCCTTCACTATGGCTTCAACTGCTGCAATGTTCTGTGGAGTCACAAGTCGTGCCTGACCTGGACGAGGAGCATCTTCCACTGAAGTCACACCATTTGCGAACTTTCTACTCCATTCGTAGACTTGGCGCTGTGACAAACATGCATCACCGTATTGAACCTTCATTCGTCGATGAAATTCAGTAGGTTTCACACCTTCACTACGCAAGAGATTGAATAACAGAACGCTGTCCTTCCCTGGTGCAAGTCGCAAGTGGGGCGGCCATCTCTATACTGATACTGCGACGGTATGTGTGCAGCTGCACTACGCTGCCACCTAAAGGCCATTCTGCACGCTGTTTGTAGCACGCTTACCAACTTATAGGACAATGGCGCGAAATTTCGATTTGTTACTACAGATTTAAAGTTTTCGTTTGACTCACCCTCGTAATAATCTTTACAAGGAGTACAGCAGAATGGCCTACCTTACGAGAGCGAGACAACGAATGACGAAACTCAAAAGAGCGACAAAACTCTCGAGAGACAACAAAATATCCGAATCGTGAAAATATCAGACGAATGAAATTAGTCAAGCGATAAGATACGTGGTTTTAGGAGTCGATACACTTACGCAAATGCGTAACTTTAAAGTAAGCTCACAGATGCATCGTTTACGTAGTTGTTTCACAGCTGTTCATACATACAAAGTAGAATGAAATAAAAAGTAATAAAACGTTTCCCACCTTTTACCCCAATCCCTTCAAAATTCTTATGGAATGCTGACCTCATTATCTTTTCGAGCGTCGCGCTGAAGAATACTGGTGAGACGCCATGTCCACGTCTCAAAGCTCTCCATGATCTGCTGCCAAAGTGTCACTTTGTACTGTGAGTCAGTGAGAGACACTAGCACTTGACCTGGGTATTGCAAACTCGGTTAGGCTCATTCATCCGACTCGCACGGTGAGTGCAGTGGTAGGCCTTCTTGAAATCTGTTACGAGCACTTTAAGGTCTCCGCCACATTCGCACACCTTTGAGGTGAACACTACGGAGATGTTGTGAGCAGTTGGACGACCTTCTGGAACCACGCCGATACTTGCCAGTCACTTCTTTCACAAGCGGCTGCATTCCATCCAGTATACAGGATCCTGTAGCAGACAGGATCTTACAGCATACGTCCAGAAGGGCGACTCCTCTTCACTTGGTACAGTCGATTTTTTCATCTTTCTTTTGTGAAGGATAGATGACTGCCACCTTCCAGTCTTCTTGGATCTGCTCCACTACACGGGTCCTCCTTGATTACAGTCAGGCCGTCAGAGGAATGTCCATGAAACTTCAAGCACATGGATAGCATTGTGTGCGCCAGTCTGGAATTGGTAAAGGTTGCCATGGTGAAGGTGCCGAATTGCCATCACAAAAACTCAAAGTCGAGCGAGGTGGCTGCAAGGCAGTTGTCCTGCGGTCATCGTTTGTCGCGGATTGTGAGTCACCAACTCAGTTCGGTGAGTAGTGTTGTGCTTTTTTTGGTAGGATGGGGCCCCTCCACGCCCACACCGACGTGCTGACCAAACCAAAAGTTCAACTGTCACCTCTGTACAATATGTTAGTTTTCGAATCACAGGATGCGGGCTGTGATGTTGTCCATGCATCTGGGTAGGATTATAGTTGTCATGGTCCATCAGGAGACAGAAAGTGGACGAAACCGATCTAAGGGTAACGGTTTGTAAGGGCAGAGGGAACAAAGTGGCAAGGCAAGGGCCAAGCGAAAAAACCCTCTGCGACAGTAGGACGGGTAGTAAGGGCAGTAGCGGCTTGCTAGCTGCGACACTGCATGCAAGATGTGGTTATGTTAGTGCGAGGTATCGTGCATCTGTCGCTGCAGGTACTCGTTGTAGATGGGGCTGCAGCTGGGCTCCTGTGCTTTTTTCTGGACCTGCTGCAATGGATGGGTCCCTATAACAGTATGACGTTACCTTAGTGGCCGATCGGCCATACATCAGCTCACAGTTTAGGGGGGGGGGGGGGGGGGTGGCTGGTTTTCGTGTTGTGTACGGTACTGCTTCCTTGCCTGTTTTTCGGCGGGTCGAACATCTGGGGTTGCCAGTAGTAGCTGTGTTGCAGGGGCTCGCCAGTACTGCTGTGTTACCGTGCCGGATGTTTAGTTCCTTGCTAGTAGTGTCTTTGGTCTATTATGTTTCCATCTATGGTTGTGTTCGTAGTACTTCAGAGAAAAAAATAAATGGGTTACGCGAGTGTCTCGTGTTTCTGTACAGTCGTGTGGAGAGTTTTTGGAATACCTGCAAGAGAGTATCTAGCCGATATTCCCGGAGAAGATCCGCGGTGCGTGTGTAATGCGGAGCATTGCTTATGATTCTGAGTACTTTGTTCTGTATGGGCTGTAGGGGACAGCGCAGGCGTGTGGGCGCAGCGTATCTCCGGACAGGAGCAGCATACGTCATCAGAGGTCTGATAAGTGTGGTGTACATGGACCTGGACACCCTCCTACTCAACGTACTACGCCTGTTAAGCATAGGGTAGAGTTGTTTGAGCCTCGCGTTAGCTTTGTTGGTCACGTGTTGAATGTGGTCCCCCCAGAGTAGTTTCCGATCCAGGCAGACAGCGAGTTATCTGACCTGAGGCATGGCAACTAAAAGGTGCACCGGAAGGAAGGATGGAAACGTTAATAATGTGATTAGAGGGCGATAGCAGCAGCAGGACGAGAGAAGACAGCAACAGTGGCATAATGTCCAAATGGCGACACACTCTTTGAAGACTACCTTCTTGTTGAAGATGCAGGAAAGAAATGCATCTATTCATTAAAACAATACTAAAACATCGTAAACTTTACCTTATCTCGACATATACAGGGTGAACATTAATAAAACCGACCAAGTCCAGGGACAGATTGCTGACTGGAAATGGAGGAAATGAGATTCTACGAACATGTCTCAGGAAATGCATCATCGCCACGGTAGATGGCGTTGAAGAATGGCAGTTCCTCTGACCACGTGCCGTGTGTTCCTGGGTCGTTGCAGGCTGTCATTGGCGCAGCGAACTGTAAGCAGCTAAGGGCTCCGGTATTCGTATCGGGAACAAGTCGAGATGGTATTTGTGTGCGGCTAGCGAATGGAAACGGTCGAGAGACAGCAGGAATATACCAAAACAAGTACCCTCAGAGACACCAACCACGCCATACATCATTTCACGCTCTTTTTGGCGTTTGTGTGTTCATGGGTCCTTTTAGACGGAGGCGGTGGACTGTGCGGGCACCAGATTTGGAGGATTAAAATGGTTCAAATGGCTCTGAGCACTATGGGGCTTAACTTCTGAGGTCATTAGTCCCCTAGAACTTAGAACTAGTTAAACCTAACTAACCTAAGGACATCACAAACATCCATGCCCGAGTCAGGATTCGAACCTGCGACCGTAGCGGTCTTGCGGTTCCAGACTGCAGCGCCTTTAACCGCACGGCCACTTCGGCCGGCAGATTTGGAGGACCATGTTCTACAGGATGTTGAGACGAACCCTAAATACGAGCTCCAGGGAAGTGGCAGGCCACCATGGTGTACGCCAAAACACGATTGTGTGTATCCAGCATGACAATCGCTATTATCCCTGTCACCTGCATTCCCATGGAGGCCGCTCTGAACGTGTGTTGTGACGTGGATGCGTCGCAGCGCTGTACTGTGTTACGAGTCCATTCGCTGTCCTTTCACGCACACCGTCCATTTCCGGACACATGTTCATAGGGCCTTTTTTCCTTTATTTCCAGTCAGGAATCCGGCGCTGCACTTTGTCGGATATATTTCAAAGTCTTTTCTTTTTCATTAGGAAGATAGTATGTGTCGATCCCCGAGGTTATAAGCGATCTTTCACGCTTGATTAGGACAGCATTGGGCAGTCATGGACTGTGCGGCTGGTCCCCGGCGGAGGTTCGAGTCCTCCCTTGGGCATGGGTGTGTGTGTTTGTCCTTAGAATAATTTAGGTGTTAAGTAGTGTGTAAGCTTGGGGACTGATGACCTTAGCAGTTAAATCCAATAAGATTTCACACAAATTTGAACCTTTTTTTTTTTTTTTTTTTTTAAAGACAGCATTGGAACGGCTCTACAATTTTCCGGTGTGACATTCGAAATCGGGTTATCGATACGGCGTAGCAACAAACAAGCGCACTACAGTTGCTGAATTCTCCAGTGGACATTTCCTTGCTGCTTGAATTACTTCCGAATAGATTCGATTTTCCCCGGGAATGTTATTCATAAGCTTCATTACCTGAATCTTTATTTCGTCCAGTGAAGGTGGCGGATAATCCAAATCTGTAATGTCAGGAAGTTGGAATTCTGACATATCTTTAGATTCACTGCATTTGAGGAACTAAAGAAACTGAAAATCACAAGTAGGCGACCAACACTGATATGAATTTGAGGGAGCGCATTTTCGTGCAATGACTGAAAAAAAAATTTTGTAAATTTGTGGTAAGTTCCTATGGGACCAAACTGCTATGCTGAGATCATCGGTCCCTAGGCTTACACACTACTTAATCAAACTAACTTACGCTACTGACAACACACACACTCATGTCCGAGGAAAGACTCGAATCTCCGGGGGCGGGAGGGGGCAGGTGGGGGGGGGGGGGGGGCGGGGACAGCGCGAACCGTGACAATGCGCCCCAGACCGCGCAGCTACCCTGCGCGGCTGCAATCGCTGACAGTAGGGATATAACTATAAACGAACCGGCATAGTTTGCTTAGTTTTACTTCATGTTTAGTTTTACCAAATTTTTGGGACTTCACACACCAAGAGAAAGTTTTTTAGATGCAAAAGCATGTAACGAAACTCATTTGTGGTGGAAGTTCAAAAACAAGAATAGGATATTCTACCAAATTCTTAAATTTCTTAATGAAGTTTATTGTAAGTTACACGTCTCTTATTCTAATCAACAACTCAGTACACAATATCAATAGTAGAAACAAAAATAGTTTACATAAGGACTTGAAATCAGTTATTGGTCCAAAAATGGGTCAAATATACAGGAATGCGTATTTTCAGTCAGTTGTCTGCGCTCATTAAGACCTTATTTTCAGACAAAGAACAGTTTAAACGGAGTTTGAAAGACTTTTTCGTGGCCAACTCTTTCTGCTTCAATAGATGAATTGCCTAACAGCAACTGGTAGGCCAAATTAGATCAAAATGACCGATACTTTTTTTACACTAGTTTTTTTTGCAATAGTCAAGTAATTAGGTAATTTTGTGTATGATATACATATTAAAAGTGCATACTTATGGATCCTTATGACATTGTATTAATTCTGTAAGTGTTAGTTTATTTTAATGTTATACTGTATATCATGTCAGCTTCCAGACCAAAAATCAGTGAAATGAGTATTACATTCAGGTGTTCTAAATACGTTTGTCATTTTATGACATATTCCACACCTACAAAGATCCCCTTCTTTATGGGTCTGCGGCATGAAAAATTAAATCTGATCCAAGCAAAAAAAAAACTTTTTTTCATTCCATATTACATATAAAATTTAACAATTTAACTCATATACATGTGAGTGTCGTCCAGACCTTGAGAACTCTCAAGGAAAAAGACTATATATGAATAATGCACTACACAACAGAATTAATCGATCACTTTTTCGAAACCCTGTAATTGCCTCCTGTCCGACACCTGCGTTGGAAATTTGACCCAAAACTGCCTAGAGCCCTCCCCTGTAATTGTGTAATGGTTACATTACCCCACAGCCTCGACGATGCTTTAGACAGCAACGTGTTGACAAATGTGAAAAAAGACCAGAGCTCAGAAGCTGATGTGAACTGGCGGCTTCTCTCACTCCTGAAGATCGGCAAACCGCACGAAAGGATGTGGAATGGGGTTGCCTAAACCTCGTGCCCTAGAGCAGCTCCACAGCTGATTTGATGGTACATTTGTAAGTCTTCAACAAGATTGCCTTTGTGGCACTGACGGTGCTGTCAAAGTCGGGGGGTGGGGGGGATATTAGAGGGACACATGTTACACGTGCACTCCCGTGCAATCACGCCACAAGAGGGAGGAAAATTGAAGGTTCGGAAATGTGTAAGTACCGTTTGATGCTTCGATCACGTTCAGTTTTCGTCGAAGGCGTTGAACAGCCCCTAGTGATCCGAAGTATCAGAGGGTGGTTATGCTTTTGAACAGTCCCTAGTGGTTTCAACCTGTAAAGGAGAGCAAAGAAATGTGGTCGTGCTGCAGTTGAAAGGGGGGATGCAGGCTCACAATGGCCTTAGAGAAGTGTTTAAATGTCTGAGGATGTCAGCAGTATGAAAGTCTCAAGAACATCCTCCTGTCGCTCATTGGACTGCGAAATGTGTGGGAGTCAAACTCCCACCTCCCTCCCCCCCCCACCCAATGATAGCGGTGGTGTCTGGTGTCATTAACGCACTTTATGCCAATCCCTAAGGCCTTTTCGTGTCGATTCTGAGCTTCGGTGTGTGTGAAATGTTTTCTCAGCCACAAATAATGAAACTGTGTGATTTCAAGCCTGGGTTGGTTGGTTGGTTGGTTGGTTTGGGGAAGGAGACCAGACAGCGTGGTCATCGGTCTCATCGGATTAGGGAAGGATTGGGAAGGAAGTCGGCCGTGCCCTCTCAGAGGAACCATCCCGGCATTTGCCTGGAGTGATTTAGGGAAATCACTCAAGCCTGGGTGTTGCGGTTCTGACCTCCATTACTGAGATGTCAAGAGAAGGGGTGACATGTGGGTAAGAGAAGCTGTGACAATCTCCGCGTCTTGTGGTCAGTCCACAATGATATTGGGCAGAATTGTGCTGAAATTTGGTGCCAACGTGACATCATTAACCCACCTTAGAGCCCACATGAACTTGTGACTTTTGAGCTGTCGGGAGTCGACACGTTGCTGTCTGAAGGCGCGATTGGTCAGTTGTATTGGGAGTCCCACTTTTGCACCATTACAGAGGACAGTGGTAGATACCTTTGCACCAAATTTCAAACCTATGCATCGCAGAGGCAGACAGGGGTTCCGAAAAGTGATCCTTTCCTTTTGTTGCTCGGTGTAGTATCGATTATTCTCCAAAAACGTTTCGAGATCCGTCGGTCAGGGAATAAACACTATCGATTGTACTTTATAACCGTGACCACTGAGGAAATGTATGTGATAAAGAGATGGTAAGTAAGAGCCAGGAGGACGAAGAAAAATATTGCTACAAAACGGGTCTTGTTGTGGTCTTCAGTCCTGAGACTGGTTTGATGCAGCTCTCCATGCTACTCTATCCTGCGCAAGCTTCTTCATCTCCCAGTACCTACAGCAACCTTCATCCTTGTGAATCTGTTTACTGTATTCACCTCTTGGTCTCCTTTACGATTTTTATCCTCCTCGCTGCCCTCCAATGCTAAATTTGTGAGCACTTGATGCCTCAAAACATGTCCTACCAACCGATCCCTTCTTCTTGTCAAGTTGTGCCACAAAACCTCTTCTCCCCAACTCTATTCAATACCTCCTCATTAGTTATGTGATCTACCCATCTAATCTTCAGCATTCTTCCGTAGCACCACATTTCGAAAGCTTCTATTCTCTTCTTGTCCAAACTGGTTATCGTCCATGTTTCACTTCCATACATGGCTACACGTCATACAAACACTTTCAGAAACGACTTCCTGACACTTATATACTCGATGTTAACAAATTTCTCTTCTTCAGAAACGCTTTCCTTGCCGTTGTGTCTACATTTTATATCCTCTCTACTTCGACGATCATCAGTTATTTCGCTCCCCAAATAACAAAACTCCTTTACTACTTTAAGTGTCTCATTTCCTAATCTAATTCCTTCAGCATCACCAGACTTAATTCGACTACATTCCATTATCCTCGATTTGCTTTTGTTCATGTTCATCTTATACCCTCCTTTCAAGACACTGTCCATTCCGTTCAACTACTCTTCCAGGTCCTTTGCTGTCTCTGACAGAATTACAATGTCATCAGCGAACTTCAAAGTTTTTATTTCTTCTCCATGCATTTTAATACCTACTCCGAACTTTTCTTTTGTTTCCTTTACTGCTTGCTCAATATACAGATTGAATAACATCGGGGAGAGGCTACAACCCTGTCTTACTCCCTTCCCAACCACTGCTTCCCTTTCATGTCGCTCGACTCTTATAACTGCCATCTGGTTTCTGTACAAATTGTAAATAGCCTTTCGCTCCATGTATTTTACCCCTGCCACCATTAGAATTTGAAAGAGAGTATTCTAGTCATCATTGTCAAAAGCTTTCTCTAAGTCTACAAATGCTAGAAATGTAGGTTTGCCTTTCCTTAATCTTTCTTATAAAATAAGTCGTAGAGTCAGTATTGCCTCACGTGTTCCAACATTTTTACAGAATCCAAACTGATCTTCCCCGAGGTCGGCTTCTACCAGTTTTCCAATTCGTCTGTAAAGAATTCGCGTTAGTATTTTGCAGCTGTGATTTATTAAACTGATAGTTCGGTAATTTGCACACCTGTCAACATCTGCTTTGTTTGTGATTGGAATTATTATATTCTTCTTGAAGTCTGAGGGTATTTCGCCTGTCTCGTACATCTTGCTCACCAGTTGGTAACGGAAGAAATATTGAATTTAATTGATGAAAGGAGAAAATATAAAAATGCATTAAATGAAGCAGGCAAAAAGGAATACAAACGTCTCAAAAATGAGATCGACAGGAAGTGCAAAATGGCTAAGCAGGGATGGCTAGAGGACAAATGTAAGGCTGTAGAGGCTAATCTCACTAGAGGTAAGGTAGATACTGCCTACAGGAAAATTAAAGAGACCTCTGGAGAAAAGAGAACAAAACGGGAGTTCCCGGGAAATACGGGATAGCCGGCCGCCCTGGACTTACAAGCCGGCCCACGTGCGCCGGTCGCCGGCTGGTGACCTCGGTCGGGCGCGCCCGGTCGCCTCGCCTCTCCTCTCACAAACACTCCTGACCCTGGCCGTGGCTCGAGCTTGCGCGCGCCCGCCACTTCGTCACAGCTGTCCCCCCCCCCCCCCCCCCCGCCCTGCACGCAGCTGTGGTGGCAGGACTGGCCAGGTAGCAGCCCGCCGCTGATTCAGTGGCCGTAAAACCTGTCCCCTGGCCGCCGCTGCAGGTGTTTGAACAGGCCGGCCAACACACCGGCCAAGTTCAAGGGCAGCCGTTGAAATGTTAGGAGCTCGCCCGACAGCAGTCAGACCATCCTGCTAAGTGTCTGCCATCATTCACAGGGTACGAGGGTATTCCAGTGTCGCAAAAATTAAGTGCATTTTATTTCTCTCCCTAAAACCTCCAATGTCTAAGTGAGCAATGGGTGGATCCCATGTTCCTTGACAACATCTGGTTGGTTTTAAAAAAAATTAAGAAATTTATTTGATTCAGAACAAATGTCGGAAAACTGAAGTGTACTGTATTTCTCTACTATAATCTCCGTTAGTAATTCCTCGACTTCCAGAAGGTGTTCCATACAGTTCTCCAACGCTGCCTACTGAAAGAAATATGGCATATGAAATATTTCATGAGATGTGTGCTTTCATTTCATAGCTCCTAGCGAACAGAACCTTGCATGTCATTCTCATCTTGTAAACGTTTGCGACTCTTTCTTCTCCTTAATTTCAGTCATGTGCATGGAACAGTTGTTTACAACAGTATCAAAAAAATGTTCAAATGTGTGTGAAATCTTATGGGACTTAACTGCTAAGGTCATCAGTCCCTAAGCTTACGCCGGCCGAGGTGGCCGATCGGTTCTAGGCGCTCCAGTCCGGAACCACGCTGCTGCTACGGTCACAGGTTCGAATCCTGCCTCAGGCATTGATGTGTGCGATGTCCTTAGGTTTAACTAGATGTAAGTCTAGGGGACTGATGATCTCAGATGAGTCCCATAGTGCTCAGAGCCGTTTTTGAAACTAAGCTTACGCAGTACTTAACCTAAATTATCCTAAGGACAAACACACACCCATGCCCCAGGGAGGACTCGAACGTCCGCTCGGACCAGCCGCACAGTACAATAGTATATCTTACAGTACTTTCGTGAATAACACAATGATAGAAAGGCCTTTTCACGCGTTTTTCTGGTCATAAAGGCAAAGTTTATTCAGTTTTCACAAACTGGCAAAATGTCCATTTTGCCCTACGTGAGAGTGCAAAGTGTTCATTTATTTTTAATCTGAAATGGATAAAAAAAACTGTTTCAACGAAGAACTAAATATTTTTATTGTAAAACACGATTCGAATTACATGATTCACAAATAAAAGTCAAAAACTGTTCCTCATCTTTTGCTACAAAACGGGAGACAAGACGGAGCATAGTTGGTTCTAATTCCACTACTCTTCTGACCTTAAGTTTCTTAGCAGTATGTGCTGTCTCTGACTTCTCCGTTGTCGTCAAACAGAGCTCGCCTAGCACTGGATTTCCTGCTCTTCGCATTCTTCTTTTTATTGCCTTTCTTCTCTTTCGATCAGTGGAAGGCAACGGGAAACTACACAACTGGCCATTAAAATTGCTACACCAACAAGTGCAGTTGATAAACGGGTACTCATTGGACAACTATATTATACTAGAACTGTGGTGTGATTACATTTTCACGCAATTTGGATACATAGATCCTGAGAAATCAGTACCCAGAACAACCACCTCTGGCCGTAATAACGGCCTTGTTACGCCTTGGCATTGAGTCAAACAGAGCTTCGATGGCGTGTACAGGAATAGCTGCCCATGCAGCTTCAACACGATACCACAGTTCATCAAGAGTAGTGACTGGCGTATTGTAACGAGCCAATTGCTCGGCCACCATTGACAGGACGTTTTCAATTAGTGAGAGATCTGGAGCATGTGCTGGCCAGGGCAGTAGTCGAACATTTTCTGTGTTGAGAAAGGCCCGTACAGAACCTGCAACATGCGGTCGTGCATTATCCTGCTGAAATGTAGGGTTTCGCAGGGATCGAATGAAGGGTAGAGCCATGGGTCGTAACACATCTGAAATGTAACGTCCACTGTTCAAAGTGCCGTCGATGCGAACAAGAGGTGACCGAGACGTGTAACCAATGGCAATCCATACCATCACGCCGGGTGATACGCCAATAGACGACGAATACACGATTCCAATGTACGTTCACCGCGATGTCGCCAAACACGGATGCGACCATCGTGATGCTGTAAACAGAACCTGGATTCGTCCCAAAAAATGACGTTTTGCCATTCGTGCA